>NC_083583.1:15388836-15756336 GCF_027579695.1 Neoarius graeffei | reverse complement strand
GGAAGGCGGTTGCATTTCTCTGCCTCTCCCTCCCCTTATCTTTCCTGCTTCTGCTTCTGCTGTCTCGTCTGTCTATTGTCTGTGCTTTTGAGAAACTCTCTCCGCATTGCTCTCTAAACTAAAATCATGGAATTGATTAACTGGCCTCTTCACGCAATTGACACTATTTTCTCGACGAGAAGCCTGGGTTCGGGTGAACCAGCCTGTCCTGCCGGAACGTTCGCAGCTGGCTATACGATGGATGCGTGGGAGAAGTGGCGGGTCGTGTGCCTGGCAGTTCTTTCTGTGGAGGACATTGAAGACATCTACCTATTCTGAACAGGACTTTTGCTGATTGGATTAGGCATTGCCCTGGTTTATTGAGGAAATCAGAAAACGGTGGCAGCTGTCCAAAGCCCCATAAAGCTGCCCGACATGATTGAAAAGGTGGGCAGAGCTGTCAGCACTCAGACTGTGGCTATTCAGAACTTGAACCGTAACATGGATAACATCATGGAGAAGCTGTTGGCTTTGCAAAGGGAAATGGATCAAGACCAGAATGGACAAGCAGGGTAGTCGTGAAAGAATGCGTCTACTCCTCCCAAGACCAAACAAATTCCAATCTTATCTTCGGCCCCCTCAGCCAGCAATGCCTTGGCCAAGGCCGTTGCTGGGACAACAACTCCCCCTGAAGATCACTGCAGTCAGACTCTCTCTGTATTCCTCCCCCACTGCCCACGGTCGCCGTTTTTACCCCAGTGTGACAAGTGGGTAAGCGCCGTCTGGCTGCAGGACTGGACTGCTTGTTTGCACTGGGTTACCTATACCTCTGCCCCCCCTTACCCCCTCCCATGATTGCCCCCTCCCTCACTCCCTTCCCCCTCGAGTCCCGAGTTTTCATGTTGTAAAGCCTACTGTGTTTTTTGTGCTTATGTGCTGAGGTGTTTTTTTAATGTTCCCACACTGTACTTCCCACAGAAGCATAGCGTGGGGGTTGTTTTTTTTTCTCTTCCTCTCCCCTCATGTTATGCTGTATTTTTTATCCCTATCTTCCTGTCCTGTCTATCCCTGTGTCAATTGTATGTATGTATATGTACGAACGGGTTGACGGCTAATTTCGCTGGTACTTGTGACTAGTGACAATAAAGGGTTCGTTCATTCATTCATTCATTCATGTTGTGGATTGTTGTGAATGGTGGTGGTGGAGGTGACACCTCATGTTTTGGATTGATGTTGTCGCAGGATACACACATTTCATTTATAATTTCTTGAAATTCTTTTAATTTTATGTATAAATTGTGAAAAGCATACAAAGAAGCACTGTATGCTCTTTCTGGTATAAAAGTTATGAACAAATTAAATTAAAGCAAGGCTTAAGACACTTTTATCCTCTGACCTTCTTGGCCTATTTATTTTATTTTACTTTTATTTAATTGCTTTAAGTTGTATTTGTTTTAATCTGTTTAGTTTATATTACTTGTTTTATTCTGTTATCACATATGTGACTCCGCGTACCTGCTATTTATCAGTCGTTCTTGCTGCTGATATGTGGCAGTTTTGTTGGCTTTGTTATGAAGTCCTCTTTTCTTGTACTTGTATTAAAACAATCCAAGATTATTGTACAAATGTATATGAAAGTCAGATCAGATGAGCAGTCATAGATAGCAAAAAACAAATCCAAAGATAGTCAGATAATATTACATTTATTTAAAATGGTTACCTCAACTGGGGCAGCACGGTGGTGTAGTGGTTAGCGCCGTCGCTTCACAGCAAGAAAGTCCTGGGTTCAAGCCCCGTGGCTGGCGAGGGCCTTTCTGTGTGGAGTTTGCATGTTGTCCGCGTGGGTTTCCTCCGGGTGCTCCGGTTTCCCCCACAGTCCAAAGGCATGCAGGTTAGGTTAACTGGTGACTCTAAATTGGCCGTGAGTGTGAATGGTTGTCTGTGTCTATGTGTCAGCCCTGTGATGACCTGGCGACTTGTCCAGGGTGTACCCTGCCTTTCGCCCGTAGTCAGCTGGGATAGGCTCCAGCTTGCCTGCGACCCTGTAGAACAGGATAAAGCGGCTAGAGATGATGATATGAGGTTACCTCAACTATTCATTTCTTAATAACTGACAGCCTCAGCAAAATTTCATTCACCGACTTTAGTACTCCCTTTAAAAATGATGATTATTTTTTGGTTACATTTCGCCATTTTGTTGTGGTTGTTGTTGTTTATGTGTTTCCAGGACAGCTCAGAGCAGTCATAACAGTAGTAACAGTAGTAATCAATGCTGATGGTATTTTCAGCTAAATTCCCAGCCTTGGCAATCATTACTGGGAAACCCGACACAGTCTCAGTTACTTGTACCTGGTGATTCAGAGCTCCAGAGTTGAGAAAAAGTAAACAGCCCGGGGTGGGGGTGAGGAGGGTAAATAACAGAGGGCCTTCACAAATATAAGTGCATTTACACAAATCACAAATGAAACTAAATACTATAGTAAATATGTAAATTATTTTCATTTCCTATTTGAGTTAGTGTTTGTTTCAGTAATAGTGTTTGTACCATGACACAGTAAGACTGATATTTTTAGATAAGGTTCTTATAGCGTAACATTACATTACAGACCATAACTCCCCGAGCAACCTCAAACAACTGAGTCAATCGATCCCCTCGACAGGTAAGGAACAGCGATGTGTAGATTTGTGCTCTCGTTATTCACACATCAGAGGAAAATCAGCTCCATACACAATCAGTGTAGAAAAGGATAGTTATTGATTGTCCGACTGTGCAATCAGCATGTGATAGTGCTTATGGCACACTGGATTGTTTGTCTGTTCAATGTCGTATAAAGGCCAAAGCAGGAACCTACCACAGACATGAACAATAAATTCACAAGCAGTCTCTTTGTGTTTGACATCAAAGTGCATTTGGGTTTATGAGGTAAAAATTCAATCTCAGCTTGCTGTGTGTTTACAAGAATAAACAATCCAATTTAATGCATCACTAAATTGAACATATATGGCACTAGGTTAGTGGGAGGGGGAAAAACACAGTGATAAGAAACAGACCTGAGATGGCCAGTCATCAGTAGAAGAAAGTAATAGAAAAACATGTTAAGATACATATTATACTTATATTCATTAATTTTCTATATTGCTTATCCATTGTGGGTTGCAAGTGAGCTGGAGCCAATCCCAGGTGACACTGGGCGAAAGGTGGGGTGCATCCTGGACAGGTCACCAATCCATCAGGTGACTAACACTGAGAGACAAACAACCATTCACACTCACATTTACACCTATTCTTGGGTTTCACGTGACGTCACATCCACCTCATTAGTTATTCAAAACTTTAGCTGGTGGGCTATATAAGCTCAGTTGACAAAGCGTTTGTACGGAGAAGGTGCATTGCTCGGATGAAAAACGCCTTACGCTTGCATTGTTTTAGGTTGTTCGAATCGATCAAACCGTCAAACTGATAAAAGTTTCTTCAGGGTTCCCTGTGAACTAATAAAAAAAGGGTGAACGAACACAGGATTTCACAAAAAGACGTCGAGAAAGGTGGCTTTTGAACCTCTCACTGAAATCGAAGGGAGCCGAGTCGAAGCATGCTCGAGTTTGCAGTGATCACTTGGTGAAAGGTTTGTATCTCCCTCTCACCTATGGCCTTAGTGTTTTCCAAGTACTTTTCTTGCTGTGCGTCATTATTTTATGGTACTTTTTTTAGTCATGAAGTGCTAAAGTCCCCAGCTGTTTCTTTGTTTCCTCCTCACTTCTCACAAAGTCCATATGCATGAAGGTTGCGACAAAATTCTTCCCCAGCCGTACAGTTACAATGCGCCATGATCACTTCTCCGTCTTGTTGAACTAAGATCCAGGTCTTTAAAGGGGTTTCTGATGATCTTTGTGAATGATTTAGCTGAGAGATAAGAGCCAACACAAGTGAGAATCAAGCGAACTGTTGTTTGTTTACACTTCAACTTGCAGCGCTTAATTGTAAAGACGCGAACAAAAAGCTTAAAAAAAAAAAAAACATACACGGGCAAAAACAATACAGGATTCATTCAGCAGCGACTTGATACCAAGGTTCTTTACCCAGCCACGTACAAAAAAAGCTGTAAGCCTCCATACTCTTCCACGCTTTCATCTGTTTTGCGGTGTAGAAGGATGTCTGCAACACCAGATGGTTCAAGATGTCGGGGAACTCGACTGAAGGGTAGTTTTCGAGATCGTATGACAAATCCTTCTTTCCCAGACTGTAGGGGTCGATTCCATTGCACATAGCAATCTTCTGAAGTCAAGTTTATTTGTATAGCGCTTTTAACAATAGACATTGTCGCAAAGCAGCTTTACAGAATTTGAATGACTTTAAACATGAGCTAATTTTATCCCTAATCTATCCCCAATGAGCAAGCCTGTGGCGATGGTGGCAAGGAAAAACTCCCTCAGACGACATGAGGAAGAAACCTTGAGAGGAACCAGACTCAAAAGGGAACCCATCCTCATTCGGGCAACAACAGACAACATGACTATAACATTAACAGTTTTAACATGAAGTCAGTTTCGTTGATGTTATAACTCTTCATTGATGGAAACTTGAGTGCTAAACTGTTCATGACAACTGCAGTCCTAAAGTTAGCAAATCAACTGTAGTCCTCAGCCATAAAAGCATTACTGTAAGAGTCCAGAGCGTCTTCCAAGTGTGACTTTCAACTGTCCATATGGGGCCGTCCTCCACAGGAGCGATGTGATGAGACTCCAACCAGGCATAGGGCATCAGGATGAATCAGGCAGGTCTGAGGAGCAGAAGAGGTCAGCATCTCGATCTCAGGATTGACATGTAACTCAGAGGGACAGATTGGGGGGAAGAGAGAGAAAACACAGGTTGTTAGGTATGCCCGATGTCACCTGAATAAGTAGGAACAGTATACATTTTGCGCTGAGTGCAAGCAGGGACTCCGGAAAAACTAACTATGACAGCATAACTAAAAGGGGAGAGCCAGAAGGTAACGCAGGCATGAGGGAGCCCCGGGACATAAAGCAGCAGCCGCTACACTGTCAACAAACTCGAGTGAGCAAGCGAGTGGGGGACTGACAGCATCCATACATCCCAGTTTACCAAAACACTCTATGTCTGAGGACCCTCCAGATCTACACCTTTACCTCATAAACACTATTAACACAAGGCTTGACTAAACAGATATGTTTTCAGCCTAGACTTAAACGCTGAGACTGTGTCTGATTCCCGAACACCACTTGGAAGGCTGTTCCATCACTGTGGGGCTTTGTAAGAAAAGGCTCTGCCCCCTGATGTAGCCTTCACTATATGAGGAACCAGCAGATAGCCTGCACCTTTTGATCCAAGTAGGCGTGGTGGGTCATAGAAGACCAGAAGTTCACTCAGGTACTGTGGTGCGAGATCATTCAGTGCTTTAAAGGTCAATAGTAGTATTTTATAATCAATACGAAATTTGATTGGGAGCCAATGCAGTGTGGGTAAGACAGAGGTGATGTGGTCATATTTTCTAGTTCTAGTAAGGACTCTTGCTGCTGCATTTTGAACTAACTGAAGCTTGTTTATGCACTTACTGGAACATCCAGACAGTAAGGCATTACAATAATACAACCTGGAGGCAACGAAAGCATGAACTAGTTTTTCTGCGTCATGTAGTGACATTAAATTTCTTATCTTAGCAATATTTCTGAAATGAAATATTGCTAAGATAATGTATGAAATATTCTGAATATACCTAAAGCAAGCACTGGTTTCTAGATCACGAGCATACTCTGATAAGTTATCGCTAGTTGTTTGCACTACGGCAGCCATTTTGGTTTGCTAGACCACCAGCTGTTTTACTGGAAGTGAAACTGCTAAGAAAAGTCACGTGACTGAAACCCAGATGTGGACAAAGTACCCAACTTCATTACTTAATTGAAAGTACAGATCCCGCTGGTCAAATGTTACTCCGATACAAGTGAAAGTTGTCCAGTCAAATTTTTACTCAAGTTAAAGTACTTTCTTTTAAAAATACTTAAGTATTAAAAGTACATTTTCTGTCAGTGCATCGTTATATTATTGCCACAACACTTATAATACCTAATGCCATTACCAAAGACAGAAATGTGAATTCACGAAATGAACGCATGCTGTGCCATCATGGTGGTTTAACGTTAAGCTAGCTAGTCAGTGAAACTCGACCTGACATGCTAGCAAACTCTTTTCAAACTCGAAATCCTACTGGGTAGCTAACGTTACTAGAAAAGAAAGATTTCTACATTCTGTTTATTTGGCAAGATTATGCTAAAACATATTTCTGAAAGGACTTCAGACAAGTTAATTTATTCATGTTAGCGTAACTCAGTTTTTACATGCTAACTAACAGTGTCCAAGTTAACTAGCTATGTGTTAATGTTAGCCGTGGACAAGGCTATGGCAACTTGGTGGGCAAATCCATAGAAAGTCATTTGACTAACCAGACTGCATAGCTATTGCAACATTACTGCTAGCTCTAAAGACACAGACAACTTCATTGCAAGCTTTCTCTTGGAATAAAACATTTACAGACCTCAATATGCTTCTGCAGGTTGGACGGCGAGTTTTTCTCGGCCGTGACGTGGTTCGTTTTCAGCAAACAAAGCAAACATTTAAAACTAAACAAATCTTTATTCCTCAGCCAAAAAAGAGAAAAAAAATCTCTGACTAAGGCACTCCAGATTAAAATGTCTTTAATATTTTAGACAAGTCCTACATGGACAAATTAAAAACAAAGCCCACGCGTAGCAGCATGGGTGCCTTCTTCAGGGCAATATCACAAAGGAACAAGGTAGCTTTGTTCAAGATGTAGAAAAGGACAGGTGAAGATAATTGGATAATTAGTCCTGAAGCTCTACACATTGCTGAGTCCGCCCCTCACACAGCTCCCAGCACTAAAAAGTTTTCCATCAAAAACTGTCAATCAATGGCTTGGGCCCGCCTCTCACACGGCTCCCAATCCAAGACAGCCCTCATTCAAAATATTGCAAAAACATCAAAAATACACATATATTCCAGTCACTGCAAGTATACACAACCCACATACATGCACAAAGGGTACAGAGAGAGAGAAAAAAAAATATAAAAGTCTTTTCTTTCAGATAGAACCATGCAAAGCCAAAAACCATCACAAAAAAGGTGTGTAGTCTATTTCCTCATTCAAGCCTGGAAACTCCATTGCTTTTAACTTCCAAATCCAAAAAGTTTCCCGTTGTAATAGTAACTTCAATTTGTCACCTCCGCGGATTGATGTTTTTACAATTTCAATGCATTGGATTTTCAGGCTTGAAGGGTCACTGTGATGTGCATCTTGGCCATAGGATAATCCTCATTCTGAATTCTAATTGCATATTTATGTTCATAAAAACGCTCTTTTAATTTTCTTTTCATCCTACCCACATAAAAACATCCACATGGGCATCTCAGGCAATACACCACATATTCTGAACTGCAATTAATAAACCCATTTGTCTTGTACTCTCTCTGTGTCCTCAGGTCATGAAAACATTTACTTTGGACAACTCCTCCACAGTGTTTACAAGAACCACATTTATAAGTTCCCCTTAGCTCTGTCTGTAACCATGTTTTTTGTTTGGGAGCTGGTAAATAGCTCCTTACGAGTTTATATCTTTTATGGTTGGTGTTCTCTGGAACACAGTAATAGGTGGATCTGAAAAGACACGTCTCAAAAGTGGATCACTCTGCGTTATTTTCCAATTAGATGTGATTATTCTTTTCATTCTTTGGGCACAACTGTTATATTGGGTAACAAAATATGATCTAGTAGTGGTCTTGGCTCGATCAGTTTTCTTATTTTTCTTTTTTAGAAGATCAGAGCGAGGTATTGAACGAGCCTTCACTATGGCATTATCAATTAGCTCAGGCGAATAACCTCTTACACAAAACCTTGATTTCATATCCTGGGCCTGCTCCTCAAAATCAGTGTCTTTATCACAGATGCGTCTAAGACGCTGAAACTGGCCAAAGGGAATATTGTTTTTGAGACTCTTTGTATGAAAACTATCAGCCCTCAATAACATATTTCTGTCAGTACTCTTCCTATATATAGAAGTATGCAAGACATTCTCATCAATGGAAATCATCTCATTCTCTCATCTCATTATCTCTAGCCGCTTTATCCTTCTACAGGGTCGCAGGCAAGCTGGAGCCTATCCCAGCTGACTACGGGCGAAAGGCGGGGTACACCCTGGACAAGTCGCCAGGTCATCACAGGGCTGACACATAGACACAGACAACCATTCACACTCACATTCACACCTACGGTCAATTTAGAGTCACCAGTTAACCTAACCTGCATGTCTTTGGACTGTGGGGGAAACCGGAGCACCCGCAGGAAACCCACGCGGACACAGGGAGAACATGCAAACTCCGCACAGAAAGGCCCTCGCCAGCCACGGGGCTCGAACCCGGACCTTCTTGCTGTGAGGCGACAGCGCTAACCACTACACCACCGTGCCGCCCTATCAATGGAAATCAACAAATCCAAAAAACTGATTGATGTTCTTGAGTATTCAATAGACAGTTTTATGTTTGGATTCGTAAGGTTCAAGTACTCATGAAACTGCAAAAGCTCACTCTCAGTTCCTGTCCAAATCAACAGAATATCATCAATGAATCGCCCCCAGAACACCATCTTATCGCAGAAAAGATTTTTAGATTGATTATAAAATGTATTGTTCTTCCCAAAAACAAGTTGGCATAATTTGGCGCAAAACATGCACCCATGGCTGTGCCCTTGAGTTGTCTATACAAAGAGTCTTGGAAAAGAAACACATTATTGTGCAAAGTCCATTCTGTGAGGAGGAGTAAAAAATAATTAGGTGGCAAAACATCAGACCTGTATGACAAATAATGTTGAAGGACCACAAGACCCCCCTGGTGGTCAATATTTGTATATAAAGAGGCTACATCAAGTGTCACCATATAACAATTTGAAACATCTGTGATCTCTCTGAGTTTACATAGTACATCAGTTGTATCCTCAATGAAAGACGGAAGGTCTCGCACTAGAGGCTTGATGAAATAGTCCACAAATTGTGAACAAGGCTCAGTTAAGGATCCATTGCCTGAAATGATGGGTCTCCCTTCAGGATGTCTCAAGTTCTTGTGAACTTTTGGGAGCATGTAAAAGCATGGGATTTGGGGTTTCTCATTCAACAAAAAGGCAAATTCATTATCGGAAATCCAGTTCCGATCTTTACCTTGAAGTAAAATGTCCTTCAGTTCATTTTTCATGTTTTCAATTGGGTTATTCTGTAATCGTTCATAATAAACATTGTTCTCCAATTGTCTCAAAGCTTCAGTGATGTAGTAACTCTTATCCATAACCACAACAGCGCCACCTTTGTCAGCTGGTTTCACAATAATATCATCATTTTTTGCCAAACAATTGAGTGCATCTCTCTCACTTTTTGATAGATTATCTCTTCGTTTGTTTTGTCTATTCTCCAACATTTTGCCCATATCATAAGAAACCTTTTTAGTAAAGGCAATCAAGGTAGGGTTAGATCACATGGGCATAAAGTTAGACTTGGGTTTAAAAAGTCTCTTGGCATCCTGAATGGAGTCTGAAATAGGTGTCAATGTCCTATTCAAATGTACATTATTCTGATGGTACCACACTTTAAGGTGAAGATTTCTATAAAATCTAAAAAGGTCCACCTTAGTTTTAAATACATCAGAATCACATGTAGGGGCAAAAGTCAAACCTTTTGATAGTACACTCACCGAGTCTTTTGTCAAAGCACATTTAGAGATGTTGATTACCGTGCACTCTTCTTCTGGTTCCGAAGGTTCCATGGTTTTGGTGGAGGTTGACCGACGCCTCCCCCTTCTGGTTTTCTTGTTTTTCCTGGATGTTTTCTCCACTGCCCGCCTCGAATTGTAGAGTGGGGTCACTCCTCTAAAAAATCCTCAGGCAGGGCCACTTGTGTTGCATCAGATTCTTCCCCACTCGTACTTAAATTAAAGGACACCTTTCGTTGCCGACGTTGTGGTGTTGCAGGTTCTCTCCATTGATAAACGGTGCCTGTCTTATAGTCTCGCTCATCCCTCTTGAATTTCTTCAATTTGTATTGTTTTAACTCTTGGGTGAATTTGTCCAGACTTTCTTTCAGTTGGTTTTCAATGGAAGCTTGCTGTGAAGCAACGTTGGCTTGTGACAGTTGTTCTCTCAAATCACAAATTTCCTCTTGTATCTTCTCTTTTTCTTTTTTTGTTTGTTCAATGATTAAGAGAATAAGGTCGAGGGAGCACTTATTTAAACTGCCCTCCCACTTCTCTCGAAATGTAACATCATCTATGCCAAAAGAGGGGAACTTCTTGATTCGCAAACCCCTAGGAATGCGCTTTTCTCTGAAGTAATCCGATAAAGTGATGGTATGCCAATGAAGTCGAATATCCTTCTCCAAGAGTCTTTTTAAGGCAGCATATAAAGAATTCAAGTCCTTACTAGAAGTTTCTTGGGGAGAAAATTCATTTAACAAAGAGTCAGGTACCACAATATTCCTGCTGTCCTCTATAGAATATGAAAAAAGGTTTGCTTTCATGGAAGTCATATCTTGTGAAGCACTGTTGGTCATCACACGAAAAAGAAACAAACACTCACTTTCTTGAGTGGAGCAACCAGCCAAAAAAAAGGTCAACCTTGCAGTGACCCAGGATACTTTTAGTTTTTTTAGATTATGGCGTGCTCTTTTTCCAATGGTTTAGAGTCTTTTTTTTAGGTTTGGGTGCTCTTTAATCCAAGGTATTCTAGATCCACAGCCATTGATTGACAGTTTTTGATGGAAAACTTTTTAGTGCTGGGAGCTGTGTGAGGGGCGGACTCAGCAATGTGTAGAGCTTCAGGACTAATTATCCAATTATCTTCACCTGTCCTTTTCTACATCTTGAACAAAGCTACCTTGTTCCTTTGTGATATTGCCCTGAAGAAGGCACCCATGCTGCTACGCGTGGGCTTTGTTTTTAATTTGTCCATGTAGGACTTGTCTAAAATATTAAAGAGATTTTAATCTGGAGTGCCTTAGTCAGAGATTTTTTTCTCTTTTTTGGCTGTGGATCTAGAATACCTTGGATTAAAGAGCACCCAAACCTAAAAAAAGACTCTAAACCATTGGAAAAAGAGCACGCCATAATCTAAAAAAACTAAATCTTTATTCCTTTTAGAAAACTGAAACATGGGTTCTAGGTATAGCCACGGGTGCATGCGTTCTCCAGAAGAACCACCTCCTTCCATTCTGCCGTCAACTGATCATGTTAAATAATGCTGCTGAGAAATCACTGAACTTGATTTTATCTAGTCTAGGGACGTGACGTGACCCTAGTGATTACTGATAGGGTGTCTCAGTGTCACCTGCAAAAAAACCAATCACGTTTTAGAAAAGAAAAGAAAAAAACATCCACTTCCAAAGCTGCTTCATAGTAATGAGGACCTTGATAGAAATGTAGTGGAGTAAAAAGTACAATATTTGTCTTTCAAATGTAGTGAAGTTAAAGTCATAAGTTTAAAAAAATACTCAAGTAAAGTACAGATACTCAAAAAGTGTACTTAAAGCCTCGGTCACAACCGGCCGTACGTGCTCCTACGGCCGGTCTACGTGCAAAAAACGCAAGAAACGCACGGAGGGCGCGCGTGTGACGTGCTGATTTTCGAGCCATAGACTGGCCACAGACCGGCTGCAGAGGTTCTTTGTCATGTCACACAAACTCTACGGGCGCTTACGTTTTTTTCAGGTTGCAAGACAAACTTACGGCCTCGTGTGTCTTCCGTACGGCCGACGTGCGTCTTTCGTACGATTTGCTGGTGTCAGGTTTGGGCAAAATGTAAATTTTTTTTGTACGTCGCACTTGCGGACTCCGTATGTGTGTCGTGCGCCCCACATATGTAATTAGTGCGGCCAACGCATGTTCAGATATTTCGTACGTCATCCATGCATGTCGAGTAAGTCGGCCGTGCATTGGCCGTACGGCGAGAGGGCGTCAATCGCATGAAAACTCGGGTATATAAAGCTGCAGGGGTACCTACGGCTATTTGTACATGTAGGCTTTAATTGAGAGAAAATCCAATTTCATTTCATTGCATTGCTTCAATATGCCGAAGGCAAAAGGGAAGAGGAGGCTAGAAAAGGTGTCGGAGACGGAGGAGAGAGAGGGGGTGACAGAGAGGGAGGAGAGAGAGACGGTGGCAGAGAGGGAGGAGAGAAGGAGCAGTGAGGAGGAGGATGAAGACCACGACAGTGGCCAGCAGGCCAGGAGTTTGTCGTACTCTTTCGGCGTAGCAGACGAGGAGAGGTTGGTAGATTTTTTCCGTGCCAACCCTTGTTTCTACAACAAGACTTTGGACCTGTACAGCAATGCCATCCACAAACGGAAATTGACACAGGGCATTGCTACTGAACTACGCACAACTGGTGAGTATTGACCTGCTAAATACTAATTATGGTGCTGTTTTGGCATTTTCTTAGTAAAAATCCAACGTCGTTGGTACGCACAACGTACAGATCGTGCGCAGTTCTTGCAACCTTCATACGAAGCCTGCATGGAATGCATGGTCAGTACGATTAGTGCACGTTTGAAGGACGTTGGTCTTACAACTACGTGCGTTGGCTGTACGAATGAAGCGACAGCCGTACGTCTGAGCAGCCTCAGATTTCGTGCGTGGTACGCACGTTCGACTTCCAGATTGTATGTTGGGTGCGCGGTGATCTTACTCCTTCATGGTCACCACAACTACGTTCTCCACAAACAAAAAAAAAAAACGCAGCGATTTGGGAAACGCCAAAAATCGCACGGCCAAAAAATCGTACGTCCGGTTGTGACCGAGGCTTAAGTACGGTACTCAAGTAAATGTACTTCGTTACTGTCCACCTCTGCTGAAACCCAAGAATAAGCAATTTAGAGTAGCCAGTTGACCTAATCCACATGTCTATGAACTGTTGGAGGAAACCGGAGCACACCCACACAGACATGAGGAGAACATACAAACTCCACACAGAAAGGCCCTGGTTGACCAGCAGGTTCAAACCCAAAACCTTCTTGCTGTGAGGTGACAGCGCTAACCACTGTACAACCGTGCTGCCTTATACTTACAACCCCAAATCAGAAAAAGTTAAGATGGTATATTGAAATTAAAACTGAAAACAATGATTTGTAAATAATTTTTGACCAGTATTGCACTCAAAACAATACAACAGCACATTATTTGATTTTTTTTACCTCATGAATTTTATTGTTCTTTCAAAATAAACACTTATTCCAACTTTGATTCATGCAACACGTTTCAAAAAAGTTGGGACAGGAAAGACTTTACCACTTTATAATGTTCCCATTCCTTCTCACAACACTTAAAGCTCATAGGCAATGGTTTTAATTTTATGCACATTTGAAACTTTATATGTAAAAAAAAAACCCTCTATAATTTTCTTCTGGTCCCAAGAAGTATTGTTAATAATTAAAATAAGTTAGCGCAGAGGCGGCACGGTGGTGTAGTGGTTAGCGCTGTCGCCTCACAGCAAGAAGGTCCGGGTTCGAGCCCCGGGGCCGGTGAGGGCCTTTCTGTGTGGAGTTTGCATGTTCTCCCCGTGTCCGCGTGGGTTTCCTCCGGGTGCTCCGGTTTCCCCCACAGTCCAAAGACATGCAGGTTAGGTTAACTGGTGACTCTAAATTGACCGTAGGTGTGAATGTGAGTATGAATGTGAGTCTGTGTCTATGTGTCAGCCCTGTGATGACCTGGCGACTTGTCCAGGGTGTACCCCGCCTTTCGCCCATAGTCAGCTGGGATAGGCTCCAGCTTGCCTGCGACCCTGTAGAAGGATAAAGCGGCTAAAGATAATGAGATGAGATGAGAAGTTAGCGCGGATAGTGGCAAATTTCTGTCGGCTGTTTCCGTGACCACTCGGCGCGTGACGTCATTTAAGACAAACAAACCGCTTGAGTTGAGTCCACTTCCGTTTACTTACATTGCCGTTCGGCTTGAGTGCAGATGTGCGTTCAGGAATTTCCAAAGAAAAGCCATGCCTTATTGTTGTGCAGTGAACTGTAACAATGGGACCGGTTCAGGAAGAAGTTTTTACCTTTTACCGAGAGAGGAGAAGAGTCAGAGAGAGTGGATTGGCTTTTTCCGGAAGAGGAGAAGAGGCGGAATGAGAGGGTTGGTTTTTCCGAAAGAGGAGAAGAGGCGGGGAGCAAGAGGGTTGGCTTTTTCCAAAAAAGGAGAAGAGGCAGAGCGAGTGGGTTGGCTTTTTCCAAAAGAGGAGACAAGGCAGGGAGAGTGGATTGTGCACGTGAAGCCAGATGGTTGGCTTTTTCCGGAAGAGGCAAAAAGGAGAAGATTGGAGGTAAACATTTTTACTTTTGCTTCCAATTGACAAGTCAAGAATCCTGAGGGATCCTGTACAATCATTGTGGAAATGAGACAAAGGGATATTTCCTCACTTAGAGTCAGCTATAAATAGTATAATGCCTTGGATGGCAGGCTAATGTGGCCTACTGGCGGACTGTCAAGTAATCGTTCCCTATATTCACTAGGGAGGGCGGTTTAATTATTCTTCAAAAGGGCTCTTATTTAGTATTACGACGAAAGTAGGAATTTATCATAACTACCAGGATAAATCATTTGGGTGCGAGTCTTGTTGAGGTCCGGGGTCACCGCGATCAGAGTCAGCCGAGTCGTTGTCCGATTCCAAGGCTGCACGGTCAAACCAGTGAGCCACATTCACCGATTTCTTCGCAACAGCCATAGGTTCATACATATATGGTTTCACCTCTCGATATTTAATTTGGAGAGTTCCTGCTTCAAAATTGCTATCGCTTTCTGACATTTTACACAAACTCTCACAACCAAAGTCTCTACACATGTGCTCAGTTCGCAGGTAAACACAGAACTGCTCCCAGTCTGTTTGGCTTGAATGACGTCACGACGACGGTCCCCTGGTGGTGAAAGTGCACATAAGTGAGATGTAAACAAACCTTCGGAAATTGGGCAAAACAGTATATTTTAACCGTTTTATTCAATTTTAGGGTGCAAATTAGACACTAGGAAGATTGAATTCGCTTTTGGGGTCGTTATTCTAGACAATAAAGTTGATATTCTACGTTTCACCTCTGATCCTTGCCTATGACCTTTAAAAGATGTTTAGAGACAAAAGACACCAAGTGATGAAGCGTTTCAGGTGTTATTTTGTCCCATTCTTCTTGCAAACAGGTCTTAAGGTGTGCAGTAGTATGGGGTCGTCGTTGTCATATTTTTCATTTAAAAATTCTCCACACATTCTCTATCAGGGACAGAGGGGACAGACGCCCTCTTCTTCCTCAGCCACGCCTTTGTAATGTGTGCAGAATGTGGTTTTTGCTTTGCCTTGCTGAAATCTCCCTGGAAAAGATGTCGTCTTGAAGGCAGCACATGTTGCTCCAAAATCTCAGTGTACTTTTCTGCATTAATGCTCCATCACAGTAGTGTAAGTTACCTTTTCCAAGGGCACTGACCATGACACAACCCCATACCATGACAGACCCTGGCTTTTGGACTTCTTCCTGATAACATTTTGGATGGTCCTTTTTTCCCCTTGGTCCAGAGCACACGGTGCCCATTTCTTCAAAAAAAAAAGTAAGTGAGTTAAGTGCTTGGTGAAGAAGCAAGTCTTTAGTCATCTTTTATATAGTGCTTTTAAGAGTAGACATCTCAAAGTAGCTTTTTAGAAACCCAGATATAGATTTAGATCCCTAATGAGCAAGCTTTCTACCATGTTTCTTGGTAACATGACAAACTGCTTTTTTGTTTATTAACTTCAAGAGAGGGGCGGCATGGTGGTGTAGTGGTTAGTGCTGTCGCCTCACAGCAAGAAGGTCCAGGTTCGAGCCCCGTGGCCGGCAAGGGCCTTTCTGTGCGGAGTTTGCATGTTGTCCGCGTGGGTTTCCTCCGGGTGCTCCGGTTTCCCCCACAGTCCAAAGACATGCAGGTTAGGTTAACTGGTGACTCTAAATTGGCCGTAGGTGTGAATGTGAGTGTGAATGGTTGTCTGTGTCTATGTGTCAGCCCTGTGATGACCTGGCGACTTGCCCATAGTCAGCTGGGATAGGCTCCAGCTTGCCTGCGACCTTGTAGAACAGGATAAAGCGGCTAGAGATGATGAGATGAAAACTTCAAGAGAAGAAAAAAGAGAACTGCTGAGGTAATGATGGTTTATAACTGCTATAATATAAGCGATACCAGGAACTTGTTCTGTAGGCGTTCCACAACATTAAATATAACTATAAACTGATTAAACAAAGTGCTTCTTCTTTTTTTATTGCTGTTATAAGAGAAATAACACCATTGTGTCTGTCTTAAATCACACACTTTGAGAGGACGTTCAACATTTTCTTCTCACAGTGTGTTCCTCAGTGTGTATGTTACAGGTCAAAAGATTTCAACCTAGGTGATTTTTTTTTAATTTTTTTATCTGGGTTAAAATTTTTATCCTAGTTCATAATTTCCAACCTAGGTAAAATTTTGGATTATCTAAGATTCTTAAAAGAGATTTTCTATCACTTCTTTTGTCTCTCTTTCTTCCATCCACTTCCTCTCTGTCTACGTCAAGTTTATTTCTATAGCGCTTTTAACAATAGACATTGTCGCAAAGCAGCTTTACAGAATTTGAATGACTTAAAACATGAGCTAATTTTATCCCTAATCTATCCCCAATGAGCAAGCCTGTGGCGACAGTGGTAAGGAAAAACTCCTTCAGACGACATGAGGAAGAAACCTCGAGAGGAACCAGACTCAAAAGGGAACCCATTCTCATTTGGGTGATAACAGACCACATGATTATAACATTTTTAACAGTTTTAACATGACATCAGTTTCGATGATGTTATAAACTCTTCACTGATGGAAACTTGAGTGCTAAACTGTTCATGACAACTGCAGTCCTAAAGTTAGCAAGTCATCTGTAGTCCTCAGCCATTAAAGCATTACTGTAAGAGTCCAGAGCGTCTTCCAACTGTCCATATGGGGCCGTCCTCCACAGGAGCGAGGTGATGAGACTCCAACCAGACGTAGGGCATCAGGATGGATCAGGCAGGTCTGAGGAGCAGAAAAGGTCAGCATCTTGAACTCAGGATTGACCTGGGGGGGACGACGACACACAGGTTGTTAGGTATGCCCATGTCACTTGATGAGTAGGAACAGTATACATTTTGTGCTGAGTGCAAGCAGGGACTCCAGCAAAACTAACTATGACAGCATAACTAAAGGGGAGAGCCAGAAGGTAACACAGGCATGAGGGAGCCCCGGGACATAAAGCAGCTAGCCACTACATCGTCAACAAACTCGAGTGAGCAAGTGAGTACATATGGTATGATTTTAAACAATTGCAAACAACCGGATGCAACTTTTTGACTCTGTAGTTTTTGTCTCATCACAATTCTGAATAAATACTGATTTACCCTTCACTAGGTGTTTTGAAAGCAGTTTTTGAACATCCATCGATTATCCGTAACTGCTTATCCTGTACAGGGTCGCAGGCAAGGTGGAGCCTATCCCAGCTGACTATGGGCGAGAGGCGGGGTACATCCTGGACAAGTCGCCAAGTCATCGCAGGGCTAACACATAGAGACAAACAACCATTCACACTCACATTCAATTAATTAAATATGAGGCGGCATGGTGGTGTAGTGGTTAGTACTGTTGCCTCGCAGCAAGAAGGTTCTGGGTTCAAGCCCAGTGGCCGACAGGGGCCTTTCTGTGTGGAGTTTGCATGTTCTCCCCGTGTCTGTGTAGGTTTCCTCCGGGTGCTCCGGTTTCCCCCACAGTCCAAAGACATGCAGGATAGGTTAATTGGTGGCTCTAAATTGACCGTAGGTGTGAATGTGAGTGTGAATGGTTGTTTGTCTCTATGTGTCTCTAGCCTGTGGGATCACCACCTTATTGTGGTGGGGTGGTTTGTGAGTCCCAGTGACCCCTAGAGCTATGTTGACGGGAGTTATGTACTCCCGGTAGAGTCACTCAAGCCAGACAGGTCAAAGGGTAGGGGCCTGACGAAGAGTGATCCACTGGTCCTCCAGGTTGGGGGGTTGGGCTGAGGGCTGATAACCCGCTCCTGTAACAACATCTTATTCCTGGTATCTGCTGGTAGCCATATTATCAAAGAGCTCTTTCCCAATATGGAATATGAGGTTAACCAGCTGCAATTCTACTGGTGGACAACGTGTGCTCAGTTTTTTGGGACCTGGTGTCCAAGCTGGTAGGATGGAGAGCGCATAGGTGGGCCAGCACAATCCACCCTTGCTATAACGTGTGCAGGTAGTTTTTGCAGCAATTTGAGACTGATGAGTCGCTGCTGCTGAAAACGGATCTGTCACTCGCGACAGCCAAACCAACCTACCTCTATGTGTCAGCCCTGCGATGATCTGGCGACTTGTCCAGGGTGTACTCCGCCTCTTGCTCATAGTCAGCTGGGATAGGCTCCAGCTTGCCTGTGACCCTGCACAGGATAAGCAGTTATGAATAATGGATGGATGGAATTAAATACGAGAGGTTTGATGCTTCATGTATGCCTTATCATTGAAACGCGCATACTAAACACTTGCGTTCTGGCCAAAATTAAGATCTTTTCACTCACTAGAAAGATTTGTTATCTTTCTGGGATCATCAGGTTCATAAACCACCTCAACGAGCATGTCAAGATAGAGACAATAAATAACTCAGGTGACTGGATGAAATCCTTTGTTACCCAAGCAACGTTTCACACTCAGTCATGTCATTTTCACACAGTGTCACTGATATTCGTGAACATGTCAAATACTCTGAAATGATTCCAGATGACTGTGAACGATTCCCATTCTTCACCTCATAAATCATTTATCACACAACCATGAGTGAAGCATTCACAGTGTGCTTTCTCTCCATCATCTTTCCTTCATTCAGTATCTCCTGAACCAGGATCATAATCTGACTAACAGTTTGGAAAGCCTGTTTGCTTTGGTATTGATGACTTTATTTATCTTCCTCTCTCTTTATTCAACATGACAGCCGTAAAGAAAGGTAGCCTTGAAGCAGGATTAAAGTTTTAAGGGTCATGATGCAGAGAAATATCGGTTTCATGGTGCCGTGTAGTGGTTGGAAGTTTCTTCAGAAATCAATATGAGGAACTGCAGCACCATATGAGTCATAATGGAGCACAAAAGGTGGCTTGTGGCTGTGTGGTTTGTATTAACCTGGAATATAATTAAATATTAATTAAAAGCCTTTTCAGTGCTCAGGCTGAGAATGTATCTAGTCTCATTACAATGCAGAGTGCAAGATTTTTCATTACACGTACATAGGCTGCCCTGAACTTTCATAAAAATGTACAACCCCGATTCCAAAAAAGTTGGGACAAAGTATAAATTGTAAATAAAAACCGAATGCAATAATTTACAAATCTCAAAAACTGATATTGTATTCACAATAGAACATAGACAACATATCAAATGTCGAAAGTGAGCCATTTTGAAATTTCATGTCAAATATTGGCTCATTTGAAATTTCATGACAGCAACACATCTCAAAAAAGTTGGGACAGGGGCAATAAGAGGCTGGAAAAGTTAAAGGTACAAAAAAAGGAACAGCTGGAGGACCAAATTGCAACTCATTAGGTCAATTGGCAATAGGTCATTAACATGACTGGGTATAAAAAGAGCATCTTGGAGTGGCAGCGGCTCTCAGAAGTAAAGATGGGAAGAGGATCACCAATCCCCCTAATTCTGCACCGACAAGTAGTGGAGCAATATCAGAAAGGAGTTCGACAGTGTAAAATTGCAAAGAGTTTGAACACATCATCTACAGTGCATAATATGATCAAAAGATTCAGAGAATCTGGAAGAATCTCTGTGCGTAAGGGTCAAGGCCGGAAAACCATACTGGGTGCCCGTGATCTTCGGGCCCTTAGACGGCACTGCATCACATACAGGCATGCTTCTGTATTGGAAATCACAAAATGGGCTCAGGAATATTTCCAGAGAACATTATCTGTGAACACAATTCACCGTGCCATCCACCGTTGCCAGCTAAAGCTCTATAGTTCAAAGAAGAAGCCGTATCTAAACATGATCCAGAAGCGCAGACGTCTTCTCTGGGCCAAGGCTCATTTAAAATGGACTGTGGCAAAGTGGAAAACTGTTCTGTAGTCAGACGAATCAAAATTTGAAGTTCTTTATGGAAATCGGGGACGCCGTGTCATTCGGACTAAAGAGGAGAAGGACGACCCGAGTTGTTATCAGCGCTCAGTTCAGAAGCCTGCATCTCTGATGGTATGGGGTTGCATTAGTGCATGTGGCATGGGCAGCTTACACATCTGGAAAGACACCATCAATGCTGAAAGGTATATCCAGGTTCTAGAGCAACATATGCTCCCGTCCAGACGACGTCTCTTTCAGGGAAGACCTTGCATTTTCCAACATGACAATGCCAAACCACATACTGTACCAATTACAGCATCATGGCTGCGTAGAAGAAGGGTCCGGGTACTGAACTGGCCAGCCTGCAGTCCAGATCTTTCACCCATAGAAAACATTTGGCGTATCATAAAACGGAAGATATGACAAAAAAGACCTAAGACAGTTGAGCAACTAGAATCCTACATTAGACAAGAATGGGTTAACATTCCTATCCCTAAACTTGAGCAACTTGTCTCCTCAGTCCCCAGACATTTACAGACTGTTGTAAAGAGAAAAGGGGATGTCTCACAGTGGTAAACATGGCCTTGTCCCAACTTTTTTGAGATGTGTTGTTGTCATGAAATTTAAAATCACCTAATTTTTCTCTTTAAATGATACATTTTCTCAGTTTAAACATTTGATACAGTATGTCATCTATGTTCTATTCTGAATAAAATATGGAATTTTGAAACTTCCACATCATTGCATTCTGTTTTTATTTACAATTTGTACTTTGTCCCAACTTTTTTGGAATCGGGGTTGTAGTACTTTAAGACAACTTTACTGCAGTTGCATTTTAAACTGTACTACTCATATGCATGTTTATGTGTGATGGCCTGGGAAACCCACTGAATGGAAAGGTTTGATATTTTATTCTGCACATATACAAGTCTGAAAGCTATAGACTTTTCTGGATTGAAATATGTTTATTTTTTGCATGTCAATCCCAACCACAAGTACTAGCCTTTTAAGGCCTGGTCCCGCAATACAGATAACTATAACTAAAACTATAACGATAACTATAAATAAATAGGTCCCCTGCAGTTTATGTGGTTGGTACTCACACCAGACCGATAATGATCCCTATAGCCCAGTCCTGGGTTTATCCGTATCAGTGAGATTGCTTCTGGAGCGATTTTTCCAGGCCTGGACCTGATCCTATAAAATATCTTACCAGTCAGGTAACTGTTTACATGTGACATTATCTGAGCATGTGCTATTTTTCCCCTGGCATCTTTGTACATCCTTGTTGCATCATGAAGTCATGGAATATAGATTCACAGAAACTAAGAAATATAATACAAAGTACGGATCTTTTATTCATGGGTATGTGATTTTCCATGAAATATCAATAGTAAATCCATCCATCCATTATCTGTAACCGCTTATCCTGTGCAGGGTCGCGAGCAAGCTGGAGCCTATCCCAGCTGACTATGGGCGAGAGGCGGGGTACACCCTGGACAAGTCGCCAAATCATCACAGGGCGGACACATAAAGACAAACAACCATTCACACTCACGGTCAATTTAGAGTCACCAGTTAGCCTAATCTGCATGTCTTTGGACTGTAGGGGAAACCGGAGCACCCAGAGGAAACCCACGCAGACACGGGGAGAACGTGCAAACTCCACACATAAAGGCCCTCACTGACCGCTGGGTTCAAACCCAGGACCTTCTTGCTGTGAGGCGACAGTGCTAACCAGTACACCGTCCCATTCAATTGTAAATGAAAAAACATAAATGCAGGTAAAATATTTTAATTATGAGCTTCGGCAGTCCAAATGTATAATTGTTTTACACTTCTTAATTTTTTATCTGTGATGAAATCGGTACTCAATCTGTAATTTATTGAAATGTCCTTGACCAATCCGTAAATTATTAGCGTCCGTGATGCATCCAGATTAAAATCTGTAACCACTCTGTATTTTGTATCCTTTTTTATTATATTTCCGTAATCTGTGTCCTATCCGTATTTTATCAACCACCAGAGTGTGTACATGGGTCGTTTTGAAGTCCAAGCTGTACAGTATGACCTGGAATAACGTGCTACTACTTGGAAAAAAAAACTTCCATGACTATTCCTAAGTTGCATGCGTTTATTTCCCTGAGTGGCAGGACCAACCGATATTATAGTCGGGATTATAGTTGTGGTGTGACTGCTCCAGACTGGAACTAAATTCAGGCAGAGGTCTCGTCAGAGTTATAGTTATCGGTGTTGTGGAACCGGGCCCTTAAAGTCTGGTTAAAGTAAAAAGGGAGATAATTGCATTTAAAGATTCCATAAGCAGAACTGACCCTGCCACCAGACATTGTAACTTGGTTTTGTCGTGTTGATTGTGATATTGTATTGAAAGTGGATTGGTTTTGTATTTATTGTACAGTACTGGTATCTGCATTTTGTAAATCTGTGTTTACACACCTATTGTATACATGTGTGAGGATTTTTTTTTTTGCACTGATCTGCCAAGTTTAATCCCTGTACATTTGGCAAATAAAGTGATTCTGATTCTAATTAAGTTTTCAGACAGTAATAATGTACAAAAGTGTTTTGAGTATTAAATGTGTCCACTGTATTTATGCACGATTATTTTTTTCCAGAAATCTTCAGTGGAGCTTTGCAAATCCAAATACATTGTCCATCTGTATTAATAACTCTATGAAGGCTGTAAAGTAGCAGGGGAGATTAATAAACTGAACTACTGACTCGCTCCATGTGTTAAGGCAAGCCTGGGGTTTTGTGGGTTTTTTTTGTATGCGTGATGTATTGGACATGATGTGTAACAGGTGTGAGAGCTTGAGAGGGAAGCAAGCAGTCCAGCTGTCCCTGCAGTTTCAGGTCACGTCCTCTCCCATCTGCCATCTCCTGCACCCTCCGTGGCTCAACACCTGAAGTGTGTATGAGCCAGGCGGCATCCCCGGCCATGGGTCAGAGGCTGTCTCCCTCCTCCATTCTCCCTCCAGCCTTCTTCCACCTGCCCAGAGAGCCCTACTTCCGCTTGCTCCGAGGAAGGAAGAAAGAGACGCGTGCTTCAGAAATAAGTCTGTGTGGATTGTACAGTTAAACAAATTAACTGTACAATCAGAAGAACTAAGAAGTGTTGTGACATCACGAGAGGTTGGCTGGCTCTCAGCAGGGCCCTTCAATCAGTGCAAGGACACAAAGGTTAAAATAAATCAAGATTTTTAATGTTATGCTAGGAGATTAAACAGAAAAGGTATCTCAAAGTCCAATGTTCAAATGAAGATGGATTCCCAAAAGTCAAACTCAAACAATGTCTCTAGCTTTAGAACAACAAAATTATAGGCAGGTTTCCTTCAGTCCAACATCCTTTTCACAGAGCAAACAAAATCTTCTGCCTTACTTTGTGTCCAGTCAACAATCCCTGTAGTCTTCAGCCCAGTAGCAGGCGTCCATAACACAGGTAAGTATTTCAGTGCAAAATCCTTCAGGTAAGAATTCCAGATAAGCTTTTCAATGAATACTCTGCCCAGCAGGTTCCACTCAGCAACGAGAGTCCATAAACCTCTCTCCTCTCCCCTCCACATTCACACTGGGAGTTTTGAGCTCTCACAAAGCCCTCTGGCTCATTAGGCCCTCATTGGCCACAGGTGTGCTGCCGTGTTGTGTGCTGAGGCGTGAAGTTCCTAACTCCACCACCAGATGGAGTTATAGCTGCCAGTGGTTGGAGCCATCTACGTGTGACATAGCACCCCTCGACGACGCAGCCTCTCGGGATATCACAGTGTTTATTCTCTGAATATTGTACAGCCTTCACCATTTGATCAAATACACATTCATGGAAAAATGACCAAAAACAGAATACAATTCATTTTGGTTTGGCAGGATGATAGTGTAATAACAACATAGCCTCAAACAAATTTAAGGTGAGAGTCTATCACATCTGACTCATGCTTGCGTTACATCTAGGTTAGATCATTGTATTGCCTTACTGTCTGGATGGTGCAGTAGGCACATAAACAAGCTTCATTTCATCCAAAATGCAGCAGCGAGAATCTTTACTAGAACCAGAAGCTACAACCACATCACCCCAATCTTGTCGACATTGCATTGGCTCCTAATCAAATTGTGCATTGATTATTAAATACTGCTATTGACCTATAAAGCATAGAACAGTCTTATGCCCCAGTACCTGAGCAAACTTGTGGTCTTTTATGACTTGCCGTGCCTACTTAGATGAAAAGGTGCAGTATATTTGTTGGTATCTCAAATAGTGAAGGCTCCAGCAGAGGGCAGAGCCTTCTCTTACAAAAACCACAGTTATGAAACAGCCTTAGCCTTATAAAACCTTAGAGCATTAATATTCAGGGCTCAGACACAGTCTTGGTGTTTAAGTCTAGGCTGAAAACATACACTCACTGGCCACTTCAATGGGATCTTGATTCTAAGATTCCTGTTTTTGACTGCAGGAGTGAAACCCAATGTGCTCTTCTGCTGTTGCATCCTAAGATGCTTTTCTGCTCAGCATGGTTGTAAAGAGTTGCTATGAGTGTCTATATCCTTCCTGGCAGCTTGAATCAATCTGTCCATTTTCCCCTAACCTCTCTTAACAACAAGGCGTTTATTTCCTCCCACAGAACTGTCACTCACAATGTTTTTTTGTCTTTCGCACCATTCTGTGTAAACTCTAGAGACTGTTGCGTGCGCGCGTGCATGTGTGTAAACCCCAGGAGATCAGCAGTTTCTGAAATACTCAAACCAGTCCATCTAGCCCCAACACCCATGCTACAGTGAAAGTCACACTTTGAGATCACAATTTTTCTCATTCTGATGTTTGAAGTGAACGTTCCCTGAAGCTCTTAATTTGTATCTACATGATTTTATGCATTGTGCTGCTGTCAAGGAGCGCAGGTGGCCAAGTGGTTAGAGCGCTTGACCGCTAAGCGAATGGTCCCTGGTTCGAGCCTTGGCTCGACGGGGATCTGGGGCTCGCTCCCTGTCCACCCAGCAGTGAATGGGGACCTGGTGGAAACACTGGGGAAGTTAAAGGCGGTGAGGAAAGGAACTGGCCACCCTACCTCACTATGCCGATGGCCCAGGACAAGTGCGCTCTCTAACAGGCACTCCCCCAATGTACGAATCGTATATGGGACTCCCCTTTGCTTTTTTGCTGCTGTCAAGGAATTAGCTGATTAGATAACAGCATAAAACCGCCTGTGTATGTATGGGTGCTCCTAATAAAGTGGCCAGTGAGTGTATTTGTTTAGTCAAGCATTTTGTTAATAGCATTTTATTAGGTAAAGGAGCAGATCTGGAGGGTTTATGGGCATAGAGTATTTTGGTAAACTGGGAACTATGGATGCTGGCGCCCCCCCCAATCTTCATTCAGGTTTGTTGACGGTGGAATGGCTGGCTGCTTTATGTCCCAGGGCTCCCTCATGGCTGTGTTACCTTCTGACTCTCCCACTTAGCTACGCTGGCATAGTTAGTCTTGTTGGAGGCCCTGTTTGCACTTAGCACAGAAGGTACACTGTTCTTAACAATTCTGTGACAATGAGCATACCTAACATACCGTGTTTCTCTCACCATGTGACTCTCCCTCCCCCTCTTACACATGGCAGTCCTGAGATACCATGGATGCTGACCCCTTCTGCTCTCCAGACCTGCCTGACCCATCCTGATGCTATATTTCTGGTTGGACTTCTCACTCCTGCTGAGGATGGCCCCATATGGACAACATTCAGTGAGAAACCATGAAGATGGCTCGGACTGCAACTGATGCAGTTTTGCTATCTGATGGCTGAGGACTGCAACTGCCCCAAACAGTCCTTCACTCAACTCAAGTCACCATCAGTGAACAGTTCATCATAACGTCATCAAAATAGACTTCATGTTAAAACTATAATGAATTTCCTGGTTACATGACTGCGCTTTTTGACCATATAGCACATAATTTTAAAAAAGTTAGTTATTTATAAATCAAACTGTCTGGTGTCACACAGATGAGGATCAGTTCCCTTTTAAGTCCGGTTCCTCTCAAGGTTTCTTCCTTATGTCATCTCAGGGATTTGTTCCTTACCACGGTCACCTTCTGGCTTGCTTGTTAGGGGATAATTTTATAAATTACACTATCAGTCAATCAGTCAGCAAACTTGTCATCCTAACTACAATCTCAAAAACCACACAAACGTCCTTAAACTATCCATTCATCCATTATCCATTACCGCTTATCCTGTGCAGGGTCACAGGCAAGCTGGAGCCTATCCCAGCTGACTACGGGCGAGAGGCGGGGTACACCCTGGAAAAGTCGCCAGATCATCGCAGGGCTGACACACAGAGACAAACAACCATTCACACTCACATTCACACCTACGGTCAATTTAGAGCCACCAATTAACCTAACCTGCATGTCTTTGGACTGTGGGGGAAACTGGAGCACCCGGAGGAAACCCACGCAGACATGGGGAGAACATGCAAACTCCGCACAGAAAGGCCCCCGTTGGCCACTGTGCTTGAACCCAGAACCTTCTTGCTGTGAGGCAACAGTGCTAACCATTACACTACTGTGCCGCCTTGTCCTTAAACTAGCACAAGAAAATTTCAGGCATTGTTAAAGGATGATACATTTTTCTTCTTTTGCTCAGCCTGCATATATGAAAAAGGTCACTGTCATACACATGCATTTCTGACATACAAATATTATCCATTCCATAATTCCCTTCCCCCCTTCCAAAACTTTGCAATATATCCGACACTAGAAATAGTTCTATACACTAAAGAAGAAAAAGGCTTTATTTTTGTCACATGTACACTCAAGCATAGCGAAATTCCTCCTCTGCATTTAACCTATCTGAAGCAGTGAACACACGCATGCACACAAGCGAGCAATGAGCACACACACGTACCCAGAGCAGTGGCCAGCTATGCTACAGCACTCAGGGAGCACCTTGCCCAAGGGAACTTCAGCCATGATACAGAGGCGGGGGAAAGTACTATTCATTCACTCAACTCCCCTCACATTTTTTCCTGCCAGTCCCAGGAATCGAACTGGCGAACCTTTGGGACCAAGGATGTTTCTCTTACCTTCAGGATTGAACTCTAATTACTATCAACAAGAAAATTAAATTTTTGATGGGACAATCCATTTCAAATTTAATTTGGTTGGAAAAGCAAAAGAAAACAGACTTGATCAAATTTTTTTAATGAAGATTTGATATGAGGATTAGATCAACTGGTTGCTCTAAATTGCCCATAGGTGTGAATGAGAGTGTGAATGGTTGGTTGTCTCTGTTTTATCCCTGCAACAGACTGGTGAGCTGCCCAGGGTGTTTGCTGCCTCTTGCCCCAAAGTCAGCTGGGATTGGTTCCAGTTTCCCTGATGGATAAACGGTGCAGATGGATGGATGAATTTGAAACCTTGCACACATTCAATTTGTACGTTCTAAATTCAGATTGGAGTGGCACATGTCATAACAGAAAGCTTACATTAAAAAAAAGAAGATTGCAGCAATTTACTGTTTTCCTGAAATGCAAAAGAAAATACCACTGCATGTCTGTCTGTCTGTCGCTGTCCTCACAGTTGAGGGTCAGCAATCCAGGAAGCTATCAAATAGCTTCTCTGAATTCTCTTGGGTGATTATCGCACACCAGAGGGACCCAAACCCTCATCTGGTGGCGGGTACACATACACACCTATGGGCAATTTAGATTAGCCAATCGACAGGTCATCCACAGGTCTTTGGACTGTGGAGGAAACCGGAGCACCCTGAGGAAACCAATGCAGACATGGGGAGAATATGCAAACTCCACACAAAAAGGCCCCCGTTGGCCACTGTGCTTGAACACAGAACCTTATTGCTGTGCGGCGACAGTGCTAACCACTACACTGCCATGCCACAGAGTCAAGATCAAGCTGATCAAAATGTCAAATAGTCCTTCCCATACTACAAGACACATCAGGCGGCACCGATCTCCATTTCAGTAGCCCTACCCCTGTCACCTATTACATAGCTAGGGTTAAAATGGAGGGCTGGTCCTCTGGTAACAGTGAGGGTTTGACTTCCTACTCATATGTGTATTGCAGCATGCCTCGCTAGATGGCAGTAGATACCATTCTTACGATGATCTTTGGTATGACCTGACTGCTAGTAGAACTCATGATCCCCTCGTCGAGAGGTAGACACACTAACCACTAGGCCAACTCATGGTCAACTCCCAGCTGCAGTAAATGGTAGTTGTAAATTGCAGTGAATATATAAAAGGAGGGGCGGCACGGTGGTGTAGTGGTTAGCGCTGTCACCCACAGCAAGAAGGTCCGGGTTCGAGCCCCGTGGCCGGCGAGGGCCTTTCTGTGCGGAGTTTGCATGTTCTCCCCGTGTCCGCGTGGGTTTCCTCCGGGTGCTCCGGTTTCCCCCACAGTCCAAAGACATGCAGGTTAGGTTAACTGGTGACTCTAAATTGACCGTAGGTGTGAATGTGAGTGTGAATGGTTGTCTGTGTCTATGTGTCAGCCCTGTGATGACCTGGCGACTTGTCCAGGGTGTACCCCGCCTTTCGCCCGTAGTCAGCTGGGATAGGCTCCAGCTTGCTTGCGACCCTGTAGGACAGGATAAAGTGGCTAGAGATAATGAGATAAGGTGAGATATAAAAGGAGGTCTTGAGTGGGGGGGAAGAGGCGTACAGTTACAGCATGTGTATGTTAAAGGTCATTCTCTAATGTATAAAAATATACAGAGATGACAGCACGTATATTTCACAGCGCTGTTGAATTCTTCATTCTGACTGGTCAGAAAGGGGTCGATTTAATTTTCTCAAGCATCAGCTCTTATAGTAGTACTTCCAGCTGTACGATAAATCACAGGTTGATATTACTGCAACAACTTCGACTGGGACTTTTATGGCAGATATGGTGGCATGACATGAGAAAATGTTCAGAATGGAGGGATTGCTGGTTTCCCACACCACGCCAAGCTAATTTTTTTTTGTAGAGAAAACAAAAGGCTAGTGAAAGAACGACTGTTTAAAGTCAGCGATAAGAGGAGCTAGGGTTAGTTTTACCGACATTCCACAACATTAAATGTAGCTATAAATGGATAAAAAGCATGAAACTTTCTCCTTTTTCTTTTTGCAATAACGTCTTGAATTGCTGTAGGATTAATGTGCTGTTATTGGATGATGTCATGATGCCACATGTCTACTGTAATTCACATGTGCAATTTCAGGGCAAGGTGTATTCAAAACACAAGTTCATAGATTCCCCCCAATACACAGACATTATCACTTGTTACTCACAATCACATGAAATGTATCCAAGAGAAAGCTTTGTTTCATTATTAGAGGTTTGCAGGTACTGTTCCTTTATGTCCTTCCAGCAGTAAAATGAGACTTCAGTTGGTGAATCAATGCTTGTTGTCGATTTGATTAGATCCAGCAGTACGAAGATTCACAGCGAGGCAAGATATCTGAAAACAATACTGCTGATGCTCAGTAAATTAAAGAAGCGATTTGCAACCAGGACGATTCTACCATACATGTTTATTCATGATCCATTACCTAAATATCACAGAAAAAAAATCACCACCATTCTGTAAACAACAATAAAGTAAAACTCCTAATAATACAAGGATTTTTACGACAAGAAAGTGCGCACCAGGTTTGATTAATAATCATTTGTTCCCTGAATTACATTCATTATTGTCAGCTTGAGAAGCGGCTGGGCAAACTGATAAATATTTCATCCGTTTTATCATGCTTCTCTCGCTGTCTCCCACTGCCACGAGCTTAATTCAAATTACGCTAGTCTGAAAGAAATCGATCTGGAGAAGAAACATAATTTTGGAGTTCACCATCAAGCTCTTCCTAGCAATGTAATTATGCTCTACGGGGCATTTGTTATTTGCTTGTAGATAGGCTCTCTTAAACACGGTAATTGCATTGACTGGGTTCTGTGCCCAGGCATTTTAAAACCACGCAATGAGTGAACAGGGAGCTATTAGAGCTGGGGCTGTGTGTGATGGATGGGTTCTCACAGTGACCCTCACCACTGTTGTCTCTGTAAAGCCAGCAAGTATTACACACTCAAAGTCCCTCCCACGCCAGGATCTGGTCTTCCCAGGCAGTCTCCTGTCCTCTTTGATATACATGGGTGCCATGCTAATCTCAGTTTCTATAGCCCTCGACCTCTCGCCTATTATATAGCTAGGGTTACAGTGGGGGGGTCTAGTTCTCTGGTAACCGCAAGAGTTTGATTCCTTACTCGCATCTTTATTGCAGCGTGCCTTGCCAGATGGCAGTAGATACCATTTTTACGATGGTCTTTGGTATGAACCGACCGCAAGTATAACTCTCAATCTCCCAGTCGAGAGGTGGACACGCTAACCACTAGGCCAGCCTGCGGTTATTACACACTCCCCTGCTGTAAATGTAGCTACAACATGTCTTTCAAACTTTAAACCATTTCGGAGTCGACAAATTTGCAGATTTTCCGCAGGGACTTAAGCGGATGTATCAGGTGTCAAAACCACCCATTTAGTCATCTTTAGATGATCATGATCTGGCTCATGGAGGATCCAACACTTATCCCAGGACCACTGGATGTGAAAAAAGGAATACACCTGGATGGAGGAGCACCAGTCCATACATTCATCATTCATTCACACCAGGAACTGGGAGGAACCTGGAGAACCGCGAGGAAACCCACTCCGACGTGAAGAGAACATGAAAAACGCTACACAAACAGTAACCCGGGTTCAGGATTGAACCAGGGACTCTGGAGCTGTGAGATGGCAAAGCTACCCACTGTTACACCTGTCAAAATCATACAGGTAAAAAGGTTCCACAAATTCTTCGAAAATTGGTTCTTAGACTACTGTTTAGGAGGACTCGAGATCAAATCCATGCTGCCACTGCTGGGCCCTTGAGCAAGGTCCTTAAAACATGGATTACTCACTAATATAAAATGCAGGTTGCTCTGGATTAGGGCATCTGCCAAATTCAAATGTTCCAAATTCAAATGCAGGAATGAAACTGTACTTAACACAGCTATCCACTTGAGCAACAAGACACAGAAACAGCCTCTGGCACTTTCACTTATTCTACCCTCCTTACAGAGACCAAGAGACTTACTTTGTCTTTCACTATATGCACAATTAAAAACAAAGAGATTCGTCCTTCGGGTCTGCTTCAAATTCAGAGCATGAAATGCAATGAAACCTGCTGCCCTCCTTACCTGCTGTCCCTCTTACAGACTAATGCTAAGCCATGCACTGGGTCCGTGTTTGCTGGAAAACAGGCAAAGGCTTATTCTTATTCAGAGATCTGTAGTACACACGGGATTCAAGGGCAGCTCCATGCCACACACTTCATCAAGGATAGAAAGCTCTTTCTAAGCACCTACTGTGGCTTCGGCGTGCCTTGCATAGCGCTGCATTAAATCAGGAGTACAATAATCATTCGGTGAATACATAATGCACCAGGGCACCATAGAGATCCCAAGCACAGTAAAGCTGTACAATATTCAGGTTGGACGGTGCATGATAAGTAGCTGAGCCGTTTGGTTTCAGCCTCAGCTAGGAAGCAGAGGTAACCGTGTGACACAGGACATGCAGCACACTCACACGTTCAGTACTCACTGGATACACTGCCATGAGACAAATAAGGACAGAGGCTCAGCGAGACGGACGTTCTTATCAGATCACATGTCTCGGTGTATGCACTTTCGAGAAAGGAAAATGATTATTCCCGTCTCTAACGGGTTGAGATCTGGTTTATTCATAGCCATGACTGTTTATCCAGGTGATGCTGCTAATGGAAATGCTGCTTAGCAGGTGAAAACGTTTATGGTACGTTTATAATTCTGTACAGATTTGTACATAGACACTCAATATCCAAGGACAAGAGCATCAGTTAATGGTCACATCAAACAGTAGACTGGTTTGAGCTGATAGGAAGGATATAGTCATCACTCTGTACAGCCGTGCTGAGCAGAAAAGCATGTCAGATTGCACAAGTTTCATTTATGTAGGTGTTTTTCATCAACCTAAAGACTCTACAGAGGAAATATGGGGGGGGGGGACACTACCACAAAAACAGACCATTTCAAATAAGAGACGGGGGGGGGGGGGGGGGGGGGGGGATCACAAATAACACGGACAAAAAGACTGCAGATTAGCTCAACAACGCATGATAAGCCACAGCTATGTATTTCCCAGTGAGTACTTTTTTTTTTTAATTAAAGAATATTTAAAAAAAAGTCGACATTTAATGTTTTGGATCTTGCCGAAACAAGTTAGCACTGGCATTAATAGCTATATGTACAGTAGCTCAGACAGCAAACTACTGTAGGAGACAAGTTGTTGAGTCTTTAGGAGGCATTTATTAAAGACACCTCCATCTTACCTAGTACTTTATGGATTCTTCTTCTTTCAGCTGCTCCCATTAGGGGTCACCACACCAGATCTCATCTCATCTCATCTCATCTCATTATCTCTAGCCGCTTTATCCTGTTCTACAGGGTCACAGGCAAGCTGGAGCCTATCCCAGCTGACTACGGGCGAGAGGCGGGGTACACCCTGGACAAGTCGCCAGGTCATCACAGGGCTGACACATAGACACAGACAACCATTCACACTCACATTCACACCTACGGTCAATTTAGAGTCACCAGTTAACCTAACCTGCATGTCTTTGGACTGTGGGGGAAACCGGAGCACCCGGAGGAAACCCACGTGGACATGGGGAGAACATGCAAACTCCACACAGAAAGGCCCTCGCCGGCCACGGGGCTCGAACCCGGACCTTCTTGCTGTGAGGCGACAGTGCTAACCACTACACCACCATGCCGCCCCCACACCAGATCTGTTCCGCATATTTGATTTGGCATTGGTTTTACATCACAACCCTCCTTGGGACTGGCACCAAGTATGCACTGGCTTGTGCAACCCCAGTGGCTGGGTATTTTGCCTAATCTGCATGTCTTTGGACTGTGGGGGAAACCGGAGCACCCAAAGGAACCCACACAGACACGGGGAGAACATACAAACTCCATACAGAGAGGCTGACATCGGCCGTGAGGTTCAAACCTGGAACCTTCTTGCCATCTTGCTAACGACTGCACCACCGTGCCGTCCCCTTTTTGGATAATCCCATCCTAAATAAATAATGCATCGACTCGTAAAATGGAGTCACATGGACATTCATTGTACAGACCTGTGGTGGGTTTCCCCAAAAGCCTCTCAACATTACAAGAGAGAGAGTGAGTGTTCATTGTGCTGCTCGCTCTACCATTTAATGATCTTTGCGCGACAGTGCTTTTAGAAAACTCTGCATTGTTGCCTGGACATTCGCCAAATTCTCACGAGAAGTCATAATTATGAAGGGTCTGTTCAAATACGCTGCTGGTAATCTTTGCTAGCCTGGTTATCTATTTTGGTACCTCACAGTTTCTAAATGTTGTGATTACCAAAATGGCCATGATGGAAGTGTAAAAGTCAGGAACAAGTCTCAAGACTGAAGCTTAGGTGGTGTTTACATTAGACTGTATCAGCGGATCATCAGATTAACGTTTTTAAAACGATTTGCGTACACACAGCAACGCCAATACACGATTCGCGTGCACACAGCAACGCCAATACACGGATACGCTAATCACATGACTAATTAGACGGCACGCAAGTTGAAATGTGTCAGTGCGGCTCAGCGCTTCCTCCTCAGCGGCTGCGCTCCAAATCACTCTGCCCTGAACAGCGAGTGCCCTCTGGAGGGTGCGCACTCCGGCCCTGCGCAGCTCACAGAGCGAGCGAGTGAAGCGCACGAGCAGTGATTCGGGACTGAGACGCTGTGTGTGAGATCCCAGTGCATATCGGGCATGCGCAAGTCACTCACCACTTGCAAGTGGAAGGATGGCAAGCCTAAAGACAATCATAACTACACAATGGGCAGTATTTGCATCTTACCATGAACAACATTAAGAATGACAAAGCAAAGCATTATATTCATACTTTTATACTCTTTAATGAAAAACAAAAAGGTGATACAAGGCGGAAACAATAGCAGGAAGTGAAGTCCGCGCCGTTTTTCAGCAGTCGCGTCACATGACCAACGTGGCATGAACAACGCCAGCGAATCAGGAAGGTGGATGTCACAGTGACGTTGTCCAATGACGACGTCAGCTAGAGCTCAGCACTGCGTTTCCTCGTATCTCAATGTTTACACAGCACCGGATCAGATACGAACTGGGTTGAATACGTGGGCCCTGGCGGATTCAAGTTGTTCCACCTGTGGAGTCGTTTCCCGGCGTTTTAATGTGAACGGACAGTGCATCCGCGACGAAAACGAGACGGATACGGTCTAATGTAAACACCACCTTAGGCTGGCTTTACCATCATTTGGTCTTTTTCTTCATGTGTCCGGTCTGGAGCAGACAGACGTCGAGGATCATGGCCCTCTAGTCCGCTCTGTTGTTATGCATATGAACTCTGTTCTTGAGGTGGTTGTTTGTGTATTCTCTCAACCCTTTGGTGAATATATTATTATTATTATTATTCACTGTCTTCCTTGGCTTTTCTTACCCTCGGTCTTGCCACACAGTTTTTCTAATCCGTCTTTCCTTATGACATGGCTGAAAAAGAATTTCAATTGTCGCTCCCTAACTACCTTGATAAGTTAAGTTTTCTTTGGATTTGTGCCATCCTCAATACATCCGCATTTGATTTCTTTTCTGTCCATGATATTCGCAGAATTCTTCTTAGGAACCACATACTTTGGCAGCACACGAATGCAGTATAGTCTCGAGACATTTTTACCTCTGAGAAAGAAAAATCATTTGATAAATAACGAGTCTCATTCACGAGCGAGTCGACTCTTTCGGTGGACACAATGCCGTACGGCGATCCTCAACACAAACATGCAGCAAACCTTTCCGTTTTACTTTTATTTTAAAATCAACAACTGCACTGCAAAAATAGAACGTTAGTTTGATCATCGTAATACCATTTCACGAAACGTTTTAAACAAAATCATTGAAAAGACCATCAACTTTGACTAGTTTAAGGAAAAAAGACAGCAATTAAATGTTTCGGAGCCTAAAGAGACAACTCTTATTGGCGAGTTCGGACTCACTGAAAAGTGCTGATGTTCACAGAAGTCTGCAAAGTAAGAACAAGAAACAGCAGCGTCTTGAAGCCTTTGAAAGACTCCTGAGCTCGTCTGTGTGTTTGATCAGCTTTAAGATCGCTAAATGCAGGAGGATAGAAAGATAATTAAAAGGTTAATTAGGGGTTTTGTTTGGTGCAAGACTTTATCAAATTGAACTGTTTCATGGTTTCTTTCAGCACTTACCGTAGTGTATATGCTTTTAAAATAAATTAAGCACGAGTTTTCCTGAGCATTTTTAAAAGCTATTTGACTTATTTTGACTTTTGAATTTCTACACAAGCTAAAAAAGCAGTTAAAACTCTCTGAGCAGGCAGTTATCGTGACACAGCAATAGTGGCCTATTTATTTTAAGGAGCAATAATTTCATTTGAGACATTCAAATCCTTTTAAAACAAAATGTGACTTTTGTTAAAACATGAAGGAAAATGTCGCTCTCATTAAGGGAACATTTCTGACACCGTGGTCTTTTTTCCCTGCCAGGCATCTGGTTGTTTGCTGAAGGTTTTCTAGAAATATCTTTCAGTGATCAAGATGTAGCTTAGAAAAATCCCTACATATGGGTTAAGAAAGGAATAAAAGCATGACAGGGCATGCTATTAGAGGAAATCGAGACCGTCAATGACGGCGTAGCTCACTCCGGCCCTGTCTAATCCAGAAGGCACGATCTAAAGTGGGCCAACTTGTTGCGCAATAAATGTTGCAAGCTACATACACTATATACAAACTATATATACAATAGAAGCTATATGGGCGATTCTATAATTTTTGTTCAAATTCACACTTTTTAACATCTTGAAAAAAATGTGTTATTTCCTGCAAACTTTGTAGTTTTAGGCATACAATAACATCTAAGGAACATTATTCTACTGATGGGACACTTTAATTCCCTACTGAATTTTTATACAAATTTAACATTTTTTGTCTCTCCCCAAATGTGTCACAACCGAAACACAATATCATTTCATATAAAAATGAAGTTTCCTGGACTGTATTTTGATTTTGCTTTAATTAACATTCCAAATATACTTCTAGTGATTTTTAAAGACAACTTCCAGGATACTAAAATTAAAAAAATCATCATTTTAACACAATATTAAGGGTGGTTCTTCAAATTAATAGCATTCTGAAAACAATACTTCTCTGTAAATTCCATACAAACACTGATACAACTTTCAGATCCAAGGATTCATTAGTTTAATAATTTATCTAACTATATGTAATGAACCCATCATTTCAGCTATCAAAAAAATATTTTATTTTCCCTAAATATCTATATTTATCGGTAGTGACATGAAATATTCGGTAGTGACGCCGTTTCAGTTGTGACAACTATAGAGTCTGTAGACTATTAGACTACTTATATTTTGTGTAAACAAGTTAAAAGTGGTGGTCATACCAAACAACATGTATAGCACAAAGAGCCTTCAACAACACATATAGTAAAAGCACTTCACAAGCTGGAAAATAGCTTAGATGATGGATACCAAATATTTTCTTGATTTCCACTACTCGTCAGAAAAAAGATGACAATATGAACAATTTCAGTAACATCTTTTATTACATTAATCAAAATATAAACATGCTACGGAGCCCTGGGGACATGAAGAGAAAAAAAAACAGAGAAAATGTAGTCACAGCTGTTTAAAATAGGCTACCTTTTCCTTTTACTGTTCATCTTTAGAATGATACTGTACTTAACTAAGTCTTAAAGACCAACCATACAAACATATTCCCATACTATGAACAGAACATGTGTCCATGTATTTCTCTGTTTCATTTTACATTCTAACTTCTATATTTCTTTAAACTGAACTGATGGGGTAAACAGAAGAAATGTTCACACTAGAACTGATGGGGTAAACAGAAGAAATGTTCACACTAGAATCATACAGGGTCCGTGTAACGCTTAGCATGCATCTATTTCCATATTTCTATATTTGTCTGTGTATATGTCTGCCCTTTCATCATACATTATGATTTCTTTAAACTTCCTTGAACTGAACTGATGAACTAAGATAAAGAAATGTTCACACAAGAATTATACAGTACATGGAGATCTCTGCTTTTGTGTCTGTTTTTGTGCCTATGCAACACTTCTGCACATCATTTCAGCTTTTCCAGGACTTTCCAGTTCCTTAGTCTCTCCGCAGTAGTTAAGGCTTTCTGTTAAGGCATTATTTTTCCGCTCTCTGTCTGTGGCTATCTGTATGATTTAAGCAAATATATTTGCACTATTAGCATGCAAGGAAGTCCTTTTGACTGAAATATAAGTATCATAAATACAATACTATAAATGGACTATTGTTTTGTATTTATTTCATGAAATGATGAAATCCAGACCATTTTGTCACTACCGAAACAACTATGTCACACCCAAAACCTCAACATATGTTTCGGTTGTGACAATTTAAGCTAATGTTGACCCTACTGCTAACATGCTAGTCAGTACGAAGTTAACTAGCATGGATCTCAACTTTGAAACATCAGTGAAAAGTAGATTACCAGCAAAAACAATAAAAAAAAAAAAAAATCAAGATTATTTGCTAAAAAGCTGTGTTTGGTAGTGACATTTTGAAATGTCACCTGCTGATTTTCAACCTTACAACCCAATTTACTTCAAAATATTTTGACTGACGAACTTAGCATGCCACCATGAGGGAGAGAAAGGGTAGACTAACTTCCTGATCCAAAATGTAGGGGTGTGGTTTAAGGCTGTCACATAATATGGGCCAAAGTGTAGAATGTTTCGGTAGTGACATAAAAATGTGGGACAGGATTTTTTACATGGTTTTTTGTGATTATTACCATAAAATGCCAATAGAAATATGGTTATGGCATAATTAACCAAAACTCTTCATAAAGACATTCCTAAAAGTGTGTTAGAAAAAATTCTAAAAAAATATTTCATATTTTTTTTTCCCATTGTGAAATTAAGTCTTTGGAATTTGGGACAGCTACCTCGCAATTGAAAGTACCATAAAAATGATAGTATTTTCTATATTAAACTAGCAGCTACATCAAATATTACTTAGTGTCCTGGTTGATATTTCCTTACACTTTGATATCATTAAAAGAAAAATTACATAAAAGGTTTTTAAATTATTTTTTTTGGTCCGGGATAGCATTTTGAACAACTTTTGTAGAATCGCCAATATACACCCAAGGAATACCAACCTATTTGCCAGAAAGAATCCAAAACGGCGAGGACTTGACCAAGAAGAAGCGATTTTTGTTGAACTGCTCATTAACGCTTAATTAATCCATAACTTCATTAATAATTGTAATTAAGCAAATCTAGGAGTTATATGCACCCTAGGTACCCCTACCTTCATGCCAAAAAGAATCAAAATTGGTGAAGAATTGAGGGAGAAGCAGGGATTTGTGTGGAAACTGCTCGTTAGAGATTGATTAATTACTTCATATCTTCATTATTAATTGCAATTATGCAAATTTGGGTGGAAGTTATATACACCCCAGGCAGCCCTACCTTCTTGCCAAAAAGAATAAAAATCAGTGAAGAATTGAGAGAGAAGAAGCGATTTTCATGAAATGTGGACAGCAGACAACACATGACGGCATGAGCTCATCACCTGTCGGCCGGATGAGCTAATAATGACCGACTGGATAATCAGTGATACAGACGAATGTGAAATTCTCCTAAAACATCAAGTGTTTTATTCCTCTTATACCTCATCAGTTTAACGCTGTGGAATGTCTGCAAGACGAGATATTTTCTGAAGCTTCAGTCAAGTCAAGTCTATTTTTATAGCGCTTTTAACAATAGACATTGTCGCAAAGCAGCTTTACAGAATTTGGGCCCTAATACACTACCATTCAAAAGTTTGGGGTCACTTTGAAATGTCCTTATTTTTGAAAGAAAAGCACTGTTCTTTTCAATGAAGATCACTTTAAACTAATCAGAAATACACTCTATACATTGCTAATGTGGTAAATGACTATTCTAGCTGCAAATGTCTGGTTTTTGGTGCAATATCTCCATAGGTGTATAGAGGCCCATTTCCAGCAACTCTCACTCCAGTGTTCTAATGGTACAATGTGTTTGCTCATTGCCTCAGAAGGCTAATGGATGATTAGAAAACCCTTGTACAATCATGTTAGCACAGCTGAAAACAGTTGAGCTCTTTAGAGAAGCTATAAAACTGACCTTCCTTTGAGCAGATGGAGTTTCTGGAGCATCACATTTGTGGGGTCGATTAAATGCTCAAAATGGCCAGAAAAATGCCTTGACTATATTTTCTATTCATTTTACAACTTATGGTGGGAAATAAAAGTGTGACTTTTCATGGAAAACACAAAATTGTCTGGGTGACCCCAAACTTTTGAACGGTAGTGTACATCTTAGGGAACCACACACAAATACTGTGCTTTTTCACACCCGAGGCAATTTACTCCCAACTCGCAGGGACTGTGTGCATGGTTGTGTTTATGGAGTACTGATTATAGGGACGATTGCACCAAAAAACAATAACTTAGCTTAAATTATAAAAAAGCCTTTTGCATTATTACTTAAAGACACATGCAAACTCAAAAAGTCAATGATAACGTCTTCGAAGGACCGCATTACTGGAAACCCATCAGCATTTGAATTACAGCCAAGGAAACACCGTCGCAGCTGCCGTTCTAGAAAATCAATCAACACCTTCTGACTAATCCGATTCAAAGATGTAACCACTCCATGATATATTAATACGCTCAATTATTAAATGAGTAAAGACATTATTAAATAATGACAAGAAATTTATCAAGCTTCCCAAATCGTTCACTCTGTGCCATTTTTTAAAGAGGAAATTAATTTTCATGCAGCATTTTCTTCCAATGCATTAATATAAAGAAATCCTGGTTTGACAGTTTGATATCCTTGGGTATTTGATGTTATGGTTTCCAAAGCAGGCTGATCATAAGTCATGTATAAAGTTTCTGTTTCTTGCTCTTGTTTCATAAATAAACAAGTGAATAAATCATAAGAGGTGTGAACGAGTGGGAAATGGCTGACATGAAGATATTAATGGCTACATCTTTCATGAAGGAGGAGCGGTCGGCTTTGTGTTTCTCCCAGGTGAGCTCACGTCTGCCGCTTGGCACAGAGAGAAGAGAGAAACTCCATTTCAGGAAGAGAGGATAGATATCAGATCTCAGAGAGAGCGCGAGTATGATGCTCTGGCTAGAAAACCTTTTGAATAGTAGTATCGGCTGTAGATCATTTCAGAAACGATAAACCATCACATTTCACCAAATGGATGGTGGCTGCTTCACATGAACAGATTTTTAAAATATGCAGTGCTGTGTAAAAGTCTTAGGCACATGGAAAGAAATGCTGGAGACCAAAAATGGCTTAAAAAAAATAATGAAACAAAATGTTTCAACAGGCGGCACGGTGGTGTAGTGGTTAGCGCTGTCGCCTCACAGCAAGAAGGTCCGGGTTCGAGCCCCGTGGCCGGCGAGGGCCTTTCTGTATGGAGTTTGCATGTTCTCCCCGTGTCCGCGTGGGTTTCCTCCGGGTGCTCCGGTTTCCCCCACAGTCCAAAGACATGCAGGTTAGGTTAACTGGTGACTCTAAATTGACCGTAGGTGTGAATGTGAGTGTGAATGGTTGTCTGTGTCTATGTGTCAGCCCTGTGATGACCTGGCGACTTGTCCAGGGTGTACCCCGCCTTTCGCCCGTAGTCAGCTGGGATAGGCTCCAGCTTGCCTGCGACCCTGTAGAACAGGATAAAGCGGCTACAGATAATGAGATGAGACCTTTCAGAACCAGCTACAGTTCTTCTAGACACTTTGTCACACTTGCGTCTTAATTTTGCACCAAAACCCAGTAACCTTCATTATGTTTTTCTTTTTTAACCTGAAAACTGATCTCTTATGTAATATGCTGCTCAGGATACAAACATTTCTTTCTGTAACATTTAATTTTGTGCTGGAAAATTACAAACGTTTGGACTCTAAACTGTTTTTGTACCGACTCAATAATGTAGAAGTCATAAAATGGCCCCGTACAGGCCACCAAATTGTAAGGGTTCCCCCAGCTGGAACGGTCAACTTCTCGAGATCAGTCCCCCCCGCGTGCACCCAGAGCTCTGGGGGGTGGGTCGCAAAGAAAGACACGAACTCCAAAGTAGTTCACATCTTTATTCGCAAGCCCCCCCAACACAACGAGAGAATACAGGGGGTTTTATATTCAGAGTGAAACCTTGGATCATTTCATATTAGCAGATGTTCTAACAGATATCAACATTTACGCACAACCTTAGGTCAGAGATAGCACAGTTCTGATAGAATGTTCCAAAAGATATCAATATTACGTCTCGAGCAATGTGTCTAGCTTAGACAGAAGGTCACACAGTAACACAGTTACACAGGAAACAGAAGGTCACAGAAGAATTCAGTGCCTTCTAGCTGAAATAGAACAGAACATTAAGAATAAAACAGAATATTAAGAATAAATCCTTACAATTTTGTCACAAAATAAATTACTGCCTTTTTGGTCAAGAATAAATACTTATAATTATTTATCCTTACAAAGGAATAAAACCTTACAATTATCAAGAACAAAGTTCGTATGAAAGAGAAAAAAGAAAAAGGGTGCTTAAGACTTTTGCACAGTACTGCATATTCGTTGACGTGATGAGGTTTTACGTGAGGAAACCTTTTTGGGAGGAGTCTCCAGTGTCAGAATGTTGTAACTGGACATCACCTGGTCTTTTTCCAACCTTCTCATCCGTCCTGTTTCAGTGAACCTCAGATTCCTGTTGTTGGCTGAACACGATATGGTCTTCTGCTGTTGGAGCCCATTTTCCTCATGGTTTGATATGTTGTGAGATGCTTTTCTTATAACGCGTGTACAGAGTGGTTGAGTTACCACAGCCTTCCTGTTAACTCAAACAAGTTTAGCCATTCTTCTCTCACCTCGCTCATCAACAAGATATTTCTGCTTGTGATTTTTTTTTTTTTGGTCACCCTCCACCACTATTTTGTGTAAACGCTAGAAAATTGTGTGGGTGAAAATTCCAGGAAATCAGCAGTTTCTGAAATACTCAAAACCAACCTATTTGGCATGAACCACCATGTAACAGTCAACATGATTATTTTATGCCTTGCACTGTTGCCACATGATTGGAGATTTGAATGAATGATACAACCCCAATTCCAAAAAAGTTGGGACAAAGTACAAATTGTAAAGAAAAACGGAATGCAATAATTTACAAATCTCAAAAATTGATATTGTATTCACAATAGAACATAGACAACATATCAAATGTCGAAAGTGAGACATTTTGAAATTTCATGCCAAATATTGGCTCATTTGAAATTTCATGACAGCAACACATCTCAAAAAAGTTGGGACAGGGGCAATAAGAGGCTGGAAAAGTTAAAGGTACAAAAAGGAACAGCTGTAGGACCAAATTGCAACTCATTAGGTCAATTGGCAATAGGTCATTAACATGACTGGGTATAAAAAGAGCATCTTGGAGTGGCAGCGGCTCTCAAGTAAAGATGGGAAGAGGATCACCAATCCCCCCAATTCTGCACCGACAAATAGTGGAGCAATATCAGAAAGGAGTTCGACAGTGTAAAATTGCAAAGAGTTTGAACATATCATCATCTACAGTGCATAATATTATCAAAAGATTCAGAGAATCTGGAAGAATCTCTGTGCGTAAGGGTCAAGACCGGAAAACCATACTGGGTGCCTGTGATCTTCAGGCCCTTAGACGCCACTGCATCACATACAGGCATGCTTCTGTATTGGAAATCACAAAATGGTCTCAGGAATATTTCCAGAGAACATTATCTGTGAACACAATTCACCGTGCCATCCGCCGTTGCCAGCTAAAACTCTGTAGTTCAAAGAAGAAGCCGTATCTAAACATGATCCAGAAGCGCAGACGTCTTCTCTGGGCCAAGGCTCATTTAAAATGGACTGTGGCAAAGTGGAAAACTGTTCTGTGGTCAGACGAATCAAAATGTGAAGTTCTTTATGGAAATCAGGGACGCCGTGTCATTCGGACTAAAGAGGAGAAGGACGACCCAAGTTGTTACCAGCGCTCAGTTCAGAAGCCTGCATCTCTGATGGTATGGGGTTGCATAAGTGTGGCATGGGCAGCTTACACATCTGGAAAGACACCATCAATGCTGAAAGGTATATCCAGGTTCTAGAGCAACATATGCTCCCATCCAGACGACGTCTCTTTCAGGGAAGACCTTGCATTTTCCAACATGACAATGCCAAACCACATACTGCATCAATTACAGCATCATGGCTGCGTAGAAGAAGGGTCCGGGTACTGAACTGGCCAGCCTGCAGTCCAGATCTTTCACCCATAGAAAACATTTGGCGCATCATAAAACGGAAGATACGACAAAAAAGACCTAAGACAGTTGAGCAACTAGAATCCTACATTAGACAAGAATGGGTTAACATTCCTATCCCTAAACTTGAGCAACTTGTCTCCTCAGTCCCCAGACGTTTACAGACTGTTGTAAAGAGAAAAGGGGATGTCTCACAGTGGTAAACATGGCCTTGTCCCAACTTTTTTGAGATGTGTTGTCATGAAATTTAAAATCACCTAATTTTTCGCTTTAAATGATACATTTTCTCAATTTAAACATTTGATATGTCATCTATGTTCTATTCTGAATAAAATATGGAATTTTGAAACTTCCACATCATTGCATTCCGTTTTTATTTACAATTTGTACTTTGTCCCAACTTTTTGGGAATCGGGGTTGTAAATTGGCCAGTGAGGGTACATCAAAAACTGATACTAATCACATTTCCATGACATCAAATTCCAGAATACTTCACTGAATGTTGCCGTTTCAACACCCATGAAGGAACGTGAGCTGTTCGAACTCAGCCACTATTTCCTTCATGGCTTTTTTTTTTCTTGCCAAGACGACTGATATCTGAATCGGTGGAATCAGAGATCCTCCAGAATAAATGGACGGCCTGGACAATGTGCTTGTCTTACACATTTTGAAGTGTTCTAGAAATCTGCGTATTGTATGTATCGTATTTTAAGAGCAATGCTGCCCCCTGCTGGTTACATGCAACATTACACTGATATGAATACTATATGAAGACAATTAAAGCATCAATAAAATATAAACCACTTTTATTTTACACCCAATTAATGCGATAAAATACACAATTCACTACACAATTAACTCATTTAACATTCGCATAAATCAAAAATATGGTTACTTCAAATAGCTTAAATAATATCTGTACATAAAATATCCCATTCCACTGTGGAAACATGAAAATAAAGAACAGATGATAAAAGGAATAACAGTAGTAGTAATAATAATAAATTTGAGAACACTGAAACATTTGTGATCAAAATTGTGCTAATAATAGAACATCTAGAACATGACCACAACACGTAGCCAAAATGGAAAAACGAAATCCCGCATCAATGAGCTCGAAATATACGCCGTAACCAAAGCAACCGTCTCTCCAATGTCTGCGTATCACGGTTTTCAGCAAAGTGTACAGTAACAGTTTATGTTTCCACTGACATGAGAGGAAAAGAACCTAAAACATTTTAGTTTGTATTGCATCAAAGTAGAAACAGCTTTACCTGCACATTATGCCCCGTTTTATCACTATTCACCTTCACCATACAGACGCAATGTTTCCATGAATGCATTTCATCATGTACACCAATATAGCAGCCACATACCGTATACAGTACCGTGCAAAAGTCTTAGGCCCCCTATTTTTTTCATACAAACTTTGTTATAGATTTCTATTTTATAACTTCTACATTATCGAGTTAGTAAAAATACATTTTAGAGTCCAAACGTTCGTAATTTTCCAGCAAAAAATTAAACGTTACATGAAAAAAAAAGTTTGTATCTGAGCAGCATATTACATAAGAGAGCACTTTTCAGATGAAAAAAGAAAACATAATGAAGGCTACTGGGTTTTGGGGCAAAATTAAGAAGAGAGTGTGACAGTCGAAGTGTCCAGAAGAACTGCGGCCGGTTCTGCAAGATCCTACAACTCGTTTCCTTATAAAACTGCACTATTATACCGGAGACGACTTTTTTTTTTTTAAAGCAAAGGGTCGTCTTACACCAAATATTGACTTTGTTTCATCTCATCTCATTATCTGTAGCCGCTTTATCCTGTTCTACAGGGTCGCAGGCAAGCTGGAGCCTATCCCAGCTGACTACGGGCGAAAGGCGGGGTACACCCTGGACAAGTCGCCAGGTCATCACAGGGCTGACACATAGACACAGACAACCATTCACACTCACGGTCAATTTAGAGTCACCAGTTAACCTAACCTGCATGTCTTTGGACTGTGGGGGAAACCGAAGCACCCGGAGGAAACCCACACGGACACGGGGAGAACATGCAAACTCCGCACAGAAAGGCCCTCGCCGGCTCGAACCCAGGACCTTCTTGCTGTGGGGCGACAGCGCTAACCACTACACCACCGTGCCGCCCGACTTTGTTTCATTAATTTTTTTATGTTGAAACATTTCATTATTTTTGATCGACAGCATTTCTTTACACGTGCCTAAGACTTTTGCACAGGACTGTTATACATTAAATAAATGCACTTAAAAAAAAGAGTTCTTTAACAGACTGCAAGTTTTGTTCGTTTTTGCCATTGCATTTGTAAAAATGTTATCCACTTAAATAATCCTTTAAAAAATAAAAAAAAAAGTACCAAAAGCCCTATTCAGACCGTGATGAGAATTAGTGTCCCTGGATACTTTTTATTTTTTATTTTTATACAAAACCATCCTCGAATAATCAAAATGATGCAACAGTAAAGCGTCAGGGGGGAAAAAAAAGTCTGAATCCCAACAATACCAAAGCTAAATGTGGCTGTGAGTTTAGACAGCAAAATAAGCCGTGCTCTCTGGGTCGAAGGGAAGAAGAGGGCGGGCAGTGACTTCCTCCAAGTGTGTTATGCTCTTACACGAGCAACAGTGTGCAAAGATGTGTTTGGTTGGCTTCACATGTCTTGGAGGAATCACATTAGTCTTCACCCTCCCCTGCTGGTAGCTGTAGTGTGATCGAGGAGAGCTGGCTGGTGGGAACTGGCATTATTAGCAGAGGGGGAAAAAATGGGGTTGAAAAAGTAATGCATTTCTACAGATCTATTTTCTACGATCTTGGATGTTTTCTTGACACACGGTCTGATCTAGTGACCTCGCACTTCTGTAAGGTCACTCTGGATCAGGTTTTCTGCTTACGGACATAAAAACAAAATGGGATGGGAAAAGTGGGCAACTGTACATTTGGGGGTTTTTTTTGTTGCCTTTACACCATTGGTACAAAGGCTGGGCAATATGACGATATGATAGCGTAATAAATTCCAGCACAATATGCTTTTTTTAAGATTCTGTGGTTATTGTGATATAATTTAATTTTTGTTTTATAATTACAAAGTGATCGGAAGTAGCTAATTTGATGCATCTTGTACTTAATCTTTAAAACTAAGTTTTAAAAAATTGTTTTTTTTTTTACATTTTCTCATTTCCATTCTTAAATATATCTTTTTAATAAGAAGAATAAATTTATTGTATACATCAAGTATAATTTTACAAATGCTAGACTATTGTTTGTTTAGTCGTTTATAAGCAAAACTATATAACCTGATGCCTTGCAAATCATGATGGGTTTTCATCATATAGTCCACCACTAATTGGTACCACTGATAGAGGAAAGAATGTTTTAGATCATTTAACATGGATAAGCAAGAATAATCAGGAAGTGTTCATGTGCATTAACTTTATATAAAAAAAATAAAAATAAAAAAAACCCCACCACGTTTTGCTCACTACTGACCTCTAGAGTATTCCTATGGAACATTTCTTCAGGAAATGAAGACGAGTTTCTTAAACACAGAGGAGAGGTGATGTTTTGTGGGATGAGTGATGGACAGTTCAGAATGCTCCATGTTACTGAAAGGCCCCATGAACAGCCGAGGAGGCGGCGGATGCTGTAGCGGTCTGGAATGTTCGGTTTCTCACGACGCCCTCAGAGAACTCCTGCTGTGCCTTCTGGAAACTTGCACCTGTTCTCCTGTACAAACCGTGGACCTGCAAGAGGAAACGCAACAGAAATTACAACTATATATCAAAGGGGAACTGTCAGGGCCTTCAGAGGAGGCCCAAACATATCAGCATTTCAAATATATTTAATTATTTCATAAATTATTCTCTTCTAATTTGGCCTCATTTTCTATCACATTTGCTTCAGAAATGAAAGGGTTACTGTCCTGAAAACATTAAAATCGAGTTCTCCGGGGGCGTCATGGCTCAGGTGGATAAGGCGCCATACCATAAATCCGGGGACCCGGGTTCGATTCCGACCCGCGGTCATTTCCCGATCCCTTCCCGTCTCTCTCTCCTGCTCATTTCCTGTCTCTACACTGTCCTATCCAATAAAGGTGAAAAAAGCCCAAAAAAATCTTTAAAAAAAAAAAAAATCGAGTTCTCCAATGAGATTGTTTTGTTTGTCGTCTCTAGGCTGAGAAGAGTTTAGAGCTGCTCACTCATTGGTTAGGACTTCATTGCCGGGACAGAAGGCCATGGCAGTGTATGTTTATGTAGGAAGTGACCGATAAATTAACCAATCAGATTTTGATTTATAATGGGAGGGACCAAAAATGTATCACCCTTTGTCTTCTCGAAGGCCAACATGAGCTTAACCGCGACTTGGCGCTGTCAGCATGGCAGTGAAGTTGCCTTCCAGCTGGTGTAGCGTCCATCAGTAGTGTTAGCGAATGCGAATAAAGCGGTCAAGCCAGTGTTATCGAGAGCAAGTAGCACAAGCTAACGACCGAGAAACTAAGATTTCTGTCTCCAGACCCTTCTTCCACGCTGCACGCTCGCTACAGTATTTTTCACTCAGACTTAAGTATTCATTTCCCTCTATAATTTACTTACTTACTTTTAAAAACAACAACTACACACAATGGAGTGACCTGGCAGCCTGCCGCTAATCCCTTACCAAATCCTTTGCCCTGTTGCTTTTTTGGTGTCTGGCTAAGTTCTGGTTGAGCTCAAGTCCCAGCTCTAATAGTAACGGTTCACCACCGAGATAGACACACACACTTCTATCCACATTCACTGGATATGAACAATTGTGCACTCTGATTGGCTACTCTACTACGAGGCTATCAGCTCATATACCCGGAGTAGAAAAAAAACAAAAAATGGCGGCGCATGTTGCTGAACCAACTGAAGACGAAATAAAAACTCTACTCGAAAACGAAACCTCCCAAAAAATGGAATAAAAAGTATTTGATGGTAAGAACATACCATTTTTTTATTTTTCAATAATTATTATAGCAGCGTTTTTTTTTTTTTTTTTACAAATTGCTCGTCATTTTGCTGGTTTGTTTACATTCTTCATCTTTAAGTATTAAAAATTTGTTGAATTTTTTTTTAGACTGGTTCAAAAAATTCAAAGAAATTTTAAAATGACATAATTGAAATACGCAAGGAAGAATTAAAGAAATGTCTAAAGCTATTCTATACCTCGGCACGACAGCAAGACAGCACTGTCTACAAAAAAACAACACTAAAGTCAAATTCGTGCAGCCATCGATAGGCTTTTAAGTAGTACGACTAAGTGGAAATCATTTTGTCAGACGTTTTGTATAAAGAATTATCAAATTTGCAAAAAAATAAAAATGTTCCATTTCTCAAAATCCAGTGAATGTGGCTAGAATGAAAATTATTCCACTCAATCTCATCACACATGGCTTATAGCCAACTCGGTGCTACGTGCCTCATCGGCTATCGGCTCATGTACGACTCGATTTCATGGAATAATTGTTTTGAATAAATATCTCACACGGTTTATGAGTGAAAAAGTTTGTATATCACAAGCTCATAAAGCAGATGACCAAAAAGCAAAAGGTCATAACAGTGACAACACGATTTATGACGTTAGGTTTAACTGCTGCTCCTTTATTATTACAAGCATCAAACAACGTATAAAGAGCGTTTGTTAAGATAGACTACACAGACAAAAGCATGTGGACACCTGACCATCACACTCGTATGTGCTTCTGAACATGCAGGGCTCGACATTAACAGTAGCCCGATTGCCTGGGGCAACCATTCAATAGATTCGGACTACCAGACTCTCACAAATGCTTGCCCGATCGGGCAACTACCCAAATCAGGGATGAGAGTGGGTGGTCACCAAAAAAGCAGAAAACAAGATGGTGCCCGAAGCTGGGGGTCTGGGAGGGATACCCCCCCCCCAGGAAAATTTTGAAAAATAAGGCCTTACAAACCACTTTTCCTGCAATCTGAGCTGTAGCAGATTAAAAATCTGTTGTCTTTTTTATATATTTACATGAAAATATGTTTCAAATCAATAGGAGTATTGTTTGAATTCAAGATAAAATCACATTCTACATTCAAGGGTATGTTTATAATTCATGATCAACAAAAACGACAAACTAAATTCACATTAAACTTAAGTTTCATTAATTATCAAAATGTTCATATATTAAATAAAATTTTAGGGTGACTGACCTTTTCTCCCCATGTCCTCATTAGTTGCATACGATTTCTTCAAAAAGTCTTTTGAAATATTTAAGTTTTCAAAACGGTCAGCATTAATTCAGATTTACTGACTATCCATCATATACATGTTCAATGTATTAAATCAAACGAATGCTAAGTTTATGGGATAATGTCTATGTACACTTTATACAATTATTTATAGTTCACAGTCACTTCTCATTTTCATTTAATCATTTCGACTTCTTCTTCAGCTTTTTGGCCAAAGACAAAAGCTTGTCAGTCCTCTCTGTTTTTTATACCAGCATTGATTTCACGTACCTTCGTTTCGTCTCGCTTGTCAGTTGTATTCGGCATTTTGAGTAAAAAAGCCGATACGAAAGAGAAACGCATTTTTGAAGCGCAGCGACGATGAACATGTGCAAGTTTCGATAAAATAGAACAGATGCGGGTACTTTTGTAAGAACTTATGATTGGCTTTTGTTCTCTCCCACACTCTTGTAAGAACGGTTATGATTGGCCATCATGCTCTCGCCAGCGATGTTTTGGCCAGTTACATTGTAGATAACACGTATTCTACCGTGAGACTTAGCGAGACTAAAGATGGCGAAAATGTAAACATGTAACATCGTCGTACGCTTGAGTATCACGAAGGAACATACCCCAACCCCCCTCAATGAAAAAAAATAAATCAACGGATTTGGCATAATATCGATTTTTGCTCAGAAAAAGCGGAAATCCGCCGAAAAGCGGAAAACTCTCATCCCTGCCAAATATGTCAACTTGCGTGAAAAACGATGTTTATTCATTCATATTATGATGAAATTCCATCACGATTTGCGATTGTTTGACTTGGAAAGACCGCGTCCATGTTATCATCATGGGATGTTCAACAACTAGCGGAATTCACATTTGCACATTGCGGGCTCGCAATGCAGTTTCCCATTGCTAATAATTATCGCGTAGTGCATATTCAGTGTTCTATTGGTATGTCCTTCACTACATGACTAATTACCGCATTACTCGCATGGGGCGCTAGCGTCGATGCTTGTTGATACAGACAGCGTCTGAGAACGTTGAATAATAAATAAAAAAATAAAATGAACATTAAAAGTCACAAACTTTGGCATTATGTCTGGTTTGGAGAAATTTGGTTTTAAAATAAACAGACAAGGAAGAGAAGAAAAAGAAAACTCAAATCAAGCTCATCAGTGGATTCAAAGAAACTGTACGAGGTGAAAAGGCAAAGAACTGTTATTCCCAGCTGGTATTCAGAGTTTCCTGGATTGTAATTGTGGAATTATAAGCACACAAAAGAAGAACACAATGCACATTCATGGTGGTTTACACAAAAAGTGGTTAGACACGATATAATTGAACCCAGAAACCAAGGGAAAACAAAGAAGGATAAGAAAATCAACAAAATAAGCTTTTAAGAGGCATTAGTAGAGCATGCGAGTAAACATTGTGTTGTAAGCATGTGTGTTTGTGGCATATTCAAAGGAAAAAAGTATGTAATATTTGGGCAACCATGTTCTGAGTTCGGGAAACCAGATTTCTACAAATGGTTGCCCGAATGGGCAACCATGTCTCAAAGTTAACGTAGAGCCCTGACATGCCATTCCAGATTTAGTCCTCTCTGCTGTCATCATAACCTCCACTCTTCTGGGAAGGCTTTCAACTAGATTTTGGGGTGTGGCTTTAGGGATGTGTGTTCATTCAGCCACAAGAGCATTACTAAGGTCACGCAAGGAGGTCTGGAGCTCAGTCAGTGTCCCAGTTCATCCCAAAGGTGTTGGGGTTGAGTTCAGGGCTCTGTGCAGGACAGTTCATCCACTCCAACTCTGGCAAACCATGTTTTCATGGAGCTCGCTTTGTGCACAGGGGCATTGTCATGCTGGAACAGGTTTGGGCCTCTTAGTTCCAGTAAAAAGAAACTGCAATACTACAGCATACATGTCAACCTATACGGAATGTCCGTATTTTATACGGATTTGATTCAATAAACGTAGTATACGGGCGTATAAATAAAGTTATACGGATTCTTTAAAAAAACTTCAATATTTATTTAGAGCTATAATCAATTCCCACGATGATAAAAGAGCGCATAACATTTACAAACGTACTGTACACCACAGACAGCCAGTAAAGAGTCTTATGAAATCGCGCGTTATCTTGTGGTAGCGAGACTTCGTTCCACTTTTGATCATGCGCACACCGCATTGCGAGAATCCCGCCAACCGGGAAGTCATAGACATATAAACATAGATGCTGCCTTCTGCGTAGAATCATACGTCATCCTCGCCGCCATATTGGATGTGACAAAGTGGAGATTCTTCAACCGTCTCTGGTATAGCGTCTAGACAGTAGCCGAGAATAAAGATGCCTCATTCATGTGCTGCGTTTAACTGTACCAACAGGTTTACCGTCCAAACGAGATCACATGGGATTACCTTTCACAGGTGAGACTGGAAAAATACTTTTCATTGTATTTGGTCATTATAACGCAATTTTACGAACAGATTTTCCTGCCTTTGTGGCTAATATGAAGTCTCGCACATAATAGCCGCTCGGTGAAACCTGTCTCCAAACAACGAAGTATTTCCTTCGTAACTACACTGATAACACTTTTTGTTTTTGTCGAACATTGGAGCTTTGTATTCATTCTGAAGGTTTATTGTTATTAATATTGAATAAAAAGTAACTGGGATATATCATTGTTAATTATCATTCAAATTATAGGTAAATTATTTTAATTTGCATCTTATACGGATTTTATAAGGGAAATACGGATTTTGGAGGTTGGTTATACAGGTTTGATTGACCAAAGGTTGACATGTATGCTACAGTATATGAAGATATTCTATATAATTGTGGCAACAGCTTGGAGAAGAACCATACACGAGTGTGATGGTCAGATGTCCACATACTTTTGGCCATAGCGTGCGCTAATTAGTGGGGAAATAAAAACAAATAATTAAGCGTTTTAGCCTTCGTTAAATCTTTAAATCAGGTCTGAAGACTGAGGAGGTCATTGCAAAATGGTAACTTACTACATTTAGTTCATTTCCAAAAAATTTTCTGTTGATTTTGTCTCATGTTTTGGATTTTTTTTTTTTTGTGAAATGCGCTTTTGGATGACAAATGATTAAATAGATACGTTTTCCTTCTTTTCATCTTAAAACAATGAGGGATGCAAAGTTTAATCACTCAACTGTACATTATTTATCCAAATTACTGTCTTTTTGCATATCCAAATTAGAGCAGTTGAAGGCGAGCGACCTGAACCGTCTGCTCACAAGCACAGAGCCACAGTATACCCACTGAGTTAGCACTCACTCCAACACTCCACACCTGCTGCTCATCTACTGTACTAACACGAGCTACACCGTGACGGACTTTCACATAAAACTCACCATTTTCAGTAACATGAGTGCGAGCACTGCGTTGACTGTGAAGAATCCGGCCACGACCATCATGAACACAGCGACTGCAAGATTGCTTCGAATCGCGGAGATGGCGATGATCCAACCACTAGGAATCAGACAGAATCTCAATTACATATCAATTATTGATTATGATCACTCATAACAATTCTGACTGGTTGGAAGGTGTTGAATCATGTTTAGCACGGAAAATCATTTTAATGCAGGTGGTATGTGCCACATGAAATGATTTCAAAAATGTGTCACTGGTGATATGGGGAGGTTTTCTGTGAATAAAAAGTTCATTTAACATTCATGGAAGGAGTCTCCGGCGGCACGGTGGTGTAGTGGTTAGCACTGTAGCCTCACAGCAAGAAAGTCCTGGGTTCGCGGTCAGCGAGGGCCTTTTTTTTTTGTGGAGTTTGCATGTTCTCCCCGTGTCCGCGTGGGTTTCCTCCGGGTGCTCCAGTTTCCCCCACAGTCCAAAGACATGCAGGTTAGGCTAACTGGTGACTCTAAATTGACCGTAGGTGTGAATGTGAGTGTGAATGGTTGTTTGTCTCTGTGTGTCAGCCCTGTGATGACCTGGTGACCCTGTAGAACAGGATAAGCAGCTACAGATAATGGATGGATGGATGGATGGATGGATGGAAGGAGTCTCCAGGGTCAGGACTCGAGCTAAAGCTGTAACTTTGCATTTTTGCAGTGACAAGTTGCAATTTCTCTAACACTGAGGGAAAAAAATATAAATGGATAAAAAGTATGATGTGTCATTTTTTTAACAAGACCGTCAATGACTGCGTAGCTCACTCCAGAAGGAACAATCTAAGGTGGGCCACCATGCACAGTTCTACTCTCAACCAGTCCAGCTCAAATCTTTGCCAGAAAGAATCCAAAATGGCAAGGAATTGACCAAGAAGTAGTGATTTTTGCTGAACTGCTCATTAAGGCTTAATTAGTCCATAACTTCATTAATAAATGTAATTAAGCAAAACCTGGGTTGAAGTCATATGAACCCTGGGTATCCCTACCTTCATGCCAAAATGAATCAAAATCGGTGAAGAATTGAGGCAGAAGAAGCGATTTGTGTGGAAACTGCTCGTTAGGGCTTAATTACTCCATATCTTCATTATTAATTGCAATTATGCAAATTTGCATAGAAGCTACTGTATATGCACCCCAGGCAGACCTACCTTCCTGCCAAAAAGAATAAAAACTGGTGAAGAATTGAGAGACAAGAAGCCATTTTTGTGAAATGTGGACGCTGGCGGATGGATGACGGACAACACGTGATGGCATGAGCTTATCGTCTGTCGGCCGAATGAGCTAATTTAAAAAAATATATATATATATATATATATTTTTTTTTTTTTAAAAGTTCAATAGTAGGGCGGCACGGTGGTGTAGTGGTTAGCGCTGTCGCCTCACAGCAAGAAGGTCCTGGGTTCGAGCCCCGGGGCCAGCGAGGGCCTTTCTGTGCGGAGTTTGCATGTTCTCCCCGTGTCTGCGTGGGTTTCCTCTGGGTGCTCCGGTTTCCCCTACAGTCCAAAGACATGTGGTTAGGTTAATATGGGACGGCCTTGGGCTGAGGTGCCCTTGAGCGAGACACCCAACTCCCAACTGCTCCCCTGTTAGCATGGCTGCCCACTGCTCTGGGTATGTGTGTGTGCGCGCACGCATGTGTGTGTTCACTGCTTCAGATGGGTTAAATGCAGAAAGGAATTTCACAAGTGTGTGATGAATAAAGTTGTGCTTTCTTTCTTAATGCACCTAATACAACCCCAAATCAGAAAAAGTTGGGATAGCAGGGAAAATGCCAATTAATTAATTAATTAATTAAAATAAAACCCAACCCACAGTGATTTCTAAATAGCCGTCAGTATACACCCAAGATATTTAATGTTTTGTCTGATCAACTTCATTTAATTTAATAATATACATCCAGGGCGGCACGGTGGTGTACTGGTTAGCGCTGTCGCCTCACAGCAAGAAGGTCCGGGTTCGAGCCCCGTGGCCGGCGAGGGCCTTTCTGTGCGGAGTTTGCATGTTCTCCCCGTGTCCGCGTGGGTTTCCTCCGGGTGCTCCGGTTTCCCCCACAGTCCAAAGACATGCAGGTTAGGTTAACTGGTGACTCTAAATTGAGCGTAGGTGTGAATGTGAGTGTGAATGGTTGTCTGTGTCTATGTGTCAGCCCTGTGATGACCTGGCGACTTGTCCAGGGTGTACCCCGCCTTTCGCCCGTAGTCAGCTGGGATAGGCTCCAGCTTGCCTGCGACCCTGTAGAACAGGATAAAGCGGCTAGAGATAATGAGATGAGACATCCATTCCTGGGTTTCAGGCCTGCAACACATTCCAAAAAAAGTTGGGATGGAGGCAGTTTAGGGCTCCAATGAGGTAAAACAATTAACTGATGTGATTTGAAACAAGTGATCATCATCATCATGACTTGGTACAAAATCAGTATCCAGGAAAGGCCTAGTCTTTGAGAAGCAAAGATGGGCTGAGGATCTCCAGTTTATCCAGTTGTATGAGAAAATTATTGAAATGTTTTAACACCATGTTCATCAAAGAAAGATATGAAGGGATTTGAATATTTTCACCCTCTATGGTGCATATCATCATTAAACAATTAAAGGACTCTGGAGGAATGCGTGTGTACAAGGTGAAAGGCTCAAGCCCAAGCTGAACACCCGTGATCTCTGATCCCTCAGACGGCACTGCATCAAGAAACTTCATTCATCTACAGTTGATATAACCACATGGGCTCAGGATTACTTTGGGAAACCTGTGTCAAGCTACAATACAGAGTTATATCCACAAATGCCAGTTAAAACTTTACTGCACAAAAGGAAGCCTGATGTTAACTGTGTCGAGAAGTGCTGTCGACTTCTCTGGGCTCTGAGACATCTGGGATGGACCATCACACAGTGGAAACGTGTATTGTGGTCAGATGAATCAGTATTCCAGGTCTTTATTGTAAGAAACGGATGCCATGTGCTCTGGACCAAAGACGAAAAGGACCATCCGGACTGTTACCAGAAACAAGTCCAAAATCCAGGGTCTGCCATAGTATGGGTTTGTGTCAGTGCCATTGGCAAAGGTAACTTACACTTCTGTGATGGAGCATTAATGCAGAAAAGTGCACAGATTTTGGAGCACGGGCGATTGCTCTAAGACAACGAGGGAGGTTCAGCCTCCTCTAAAAACGCCGAACATCGTGTAGGATGAATTGCGCTAGGCTTATGTTATAGCCGACCTTATAACACTGCTATTTCAGATCCAGAATCATAGAAATATATGTGCTCAACCCAACTACAGTGCGAAATCATTCCGTTATAACTTTCCCCAGTTCGCCTAATGTGTGCGTGAGTTTTTCCCCCTCGTGACAGCGCGATGCAGCCCAGCCTCAGTGCACTTCAATGGCATTTGGGAGCTATGTGCTTTCAATATCAAAATGCAAGACGGTTATTGGACAAATACTGTGAAAACGCCCGCCCACGGAGTCCCAGCCTCACAGTGGGAGGGACATGGCAGTTTCCGCGAGGAGACTGGTGACTGGTGAAAGCGGCCGGGTATTTTCTTTGATTGACAGCTCGTTTCAAATATAGACAGGCAGCGGTGAATTTCAGTTCAGTCCCATGCGGATTCGCAAGTGCTGTGGTGTATTGTAAGAGATCAGCTTACATTTCGATTTCATTCATTACATACGGTTTCTACCAGCTTTTTTAGTTTGTATATATTTTCATTGTAAATAAAGTGTAAATATGGTGTTGTCAAGTTTGCTATCTTAGTTCCAGAAATTTCGTTTATTTGAGTGACTGAACTTGAACTTGAGGGGGCTAGTCAGCTAGCAAGAAAGCTGCGCACGGATGCCAAGCATTGCTGATTTAATTTTGGCGAAGCCATTTGCCAGTCTTCCTTTCGGGGAAAAAATTTAAATTAAAGAGCAGGGTAGACCAACGCCTCAAACTGACTTGGTGAAAAAGGTAGGGAATAATACTCGTTCCTTTCAGCTCTCCTGGTACGAGAAAGTGAATTGGCTAACAGCAAGTGACCCACATCAACAACAGTAAATAGGCTACTTTAGTAATATGTCATGGATGGACCAAAAATATAGAATCTATTTAAAATGTTTATGCGGAGTATATTATATTGGAATATATATTTTTCTGGATATGAATTAAACACAGCTACAATTTGGAACACATTTTTAAACAAAAACACAGCCGAGAACATTTCACACTACAGACCTGGATTAAAAGTGAAGGGTTATCAAAATTGCCAATAAAACATTTCTCAGTCAAAATAAGTAATCTATAGGGAAAGTGTCATTGAATGAAATGTGTGGCACCCAGCTCTATGTTTGGCTCCCCAAGGTCAGTGCTTGTGCCTATTCCAGAACACTCTGCTGTTACTGCTGAGGTTCCTGACAAAGAGCTGCTTTCAATAATGATCAATTTTTAAACAACATGCCACACGCCACAATTTTAAAATATAAAATGTTAAAATATACCCCCCAACACCACCATCATGTATATTGGACAGTAGGCTAATGGGCCAAAAGAACCTGTTATTTCACAGTTTGTGACCCTGCCAACAATCAGCCAGATCAGAGGCAAGAGTATGGGCAAAATTGATGTGTTTTTTCTTTTAAAATCTGGAAATATCGTAACCGACCAGCCTCCCCTGTTTGAAAGACTACCACCCGCCACTGTTTTGGAGGAACATATTCTGCCTTCAAGATGACATCTTTTCCAGGGAGATTTCAACAAGACCACATTCTGCACACATTACAAAGGCATGGCTGAGGAAGAAGAGGGTGTCCCCCCTCTGTCCCTGATAGAGAATGTGTGGAGAATTTTGAATTGAAAACTAGGACAACGACGACCCCTCAATACCTGTTTGCAGGAAGATTGGGACAAAATAACACCTGAAAAACACTTCATCACTTGGTGTCTTCAGTCCCTAAACATCTTAAAGGAACAGTCCTTTAAGTCCGTACTTCCATAATGAAATATGCTCTTATCTGAATTGAGACGAGCTGCTCCGTACCTGTCCGAGCTTTGCGCGACCTCCCAGGCAGTCAGACGCAGTCAGACGCGCTATCACTCCTGTTAGCAATGTAGCTAGGCTCAGTATGGCCAATGGTATTTTTTGGGGCTGTAGTTAGATGCGACCAAACTCTTCCGCGTTTTTCCTGTTTACATAGGTTTATATGACCAGTGATATGAAACAAGTTCAGTTACACAAATTGAAACGTAGCGATTTTCTATGCTATGGAAAGTCCGCACTATAATGACAGGCGTACTAACAGCTTCTGCGCGCTTCGGCAGCGCATTGATACGGAGCTCAGATATCAACGCGCTGCCGAAGCGCGCAGAAGGTGTTAGTACGCCTGTCATTATAGTGCGGACTTTCCATAGCATAGAAAATCGCTACGTTTCAATTTGTGTAACTGAACTTGTTTCATATCACTGGTCATATAAACCTATGTAAACAGGAAAAACGCAGAAGAGTTTGGTCGCATCTAACTACAGCCCCCAAAAATACCATTGGCCATACTGAGCCTAGCTACATTGCTAACAGGAGTGATAGCGCGTCTGACTGCCTGGGAGGTCGCGCAAAGCTCGGACAGGTACGGAGCAGCTCGTCTCAATTCAGATAAGAGCATATTTCATTATGGAAGTACGGTGGACTGTTCCTTTAAGTGTTGTGAGAAGGAATGGAAATGTTATAAAGTGGGAAATCCTTTACCGTCCCAACTTTTTTGAACTGTGTTTCTTTTGAAAAAACAAAATTCATGAGTATAATAAATAATAAGTAATGTGCTATGGTATTGTTTTGAGTGCATACTTATTCTTTTTATGTTTCTTTTCTCAGCTGAAGATTCTTTTTTCGGATTTGATATGATGCCAGTGCACCAGTGGCAGTGAAAAGTCTTAGAAAAGACTAAAGAAACTTGAGGATTGTAAAAAGACTCTGTTAAATCAATACATCGGTAATAAACACATACACAAATAGGACAATGTTTAAAAAAAAAAAACATTTGCCAGACAAGCACACGCTTACCTACTAAGAGAAAAGAGTTCAACTTTAAAGACGACCAAATATTCAGAGAAATGTAGACCAAACTGACACAGGAGCCATGAGGACAAGAATTTTATAAAAGATACTCATGAATTGTAAGCTAAAAAAAAAAAAAAAGATATTCCCAGCTAACAAGCGCACGCTCTCTCTCACGCAGCAGTTGAGCAGTACTCATATCACTCACTCACCTGTTTCCCCAGCTGGGGATGCCGACGCTCTGAATGATGTACACTGCCAGTTGGAAGGCGAAGATGAAGAAGAAAAAGAAGAAATTGAAGGAGCTGTCGGACCTGTGAGGAACACCAGATTACAAAAATTATGATAATTCATCACTATTATACAGCTAATACAGCAACAAAAACACCTTCATTGCTCGTTATCAATGTAAACAACGTGTACATTATTCTTTACATACAATGTCTTGCAAAAGTATTCATCCCCCTTGGTGTTTGTCCTGTTTTGTCACATTACAAACTGAAATTAAAATGGATTTTGGGGGGTTTGCACCATTTGATTTACACGCCATGCCTACCACTTTAAAGGTGAAAATTGTTGTTTTATTGTAACACAAACAATAAGATGGAAAAACAGAAATCTGCAGCGTGCATAGGTATTCACCCCCCAAAGTCAAGTCAATACTTTGTAGAGCCACCTTTTGCTGCAATTACAGCTGCAAGTCTCTTGGGGTATGTCTCTATTAGCTTAGCACATCTAGCCACTGGGATTTTTGCCCATTCCTAAAGGCAAAAAACTGCTCCAACTCCTTCAAGTTAGATGGGTTGCGTTGGTGTACAGCAATCTTCAAGTTATGCCACAAATTCTCAATTGGATTGAGGCTTTGACAAGGCCATTCCAAGACATTTAAATGTTTCCCTTTAAACCACTCCAGTGGAGCCCAGTCTCAAGCCTCTGGCCGACTCAAACAGGTTTTCCTCCAGAATTGCCCTGTATTCAGTGCCATCTATCTTTTCTTAAGTCCTGACCAGCTTTCCTGTCCCTGCAGATGAAAAACATCCCCACAGCATGATGCTGCCACCACCATGCTTCACTGTAGGAATGGTGTTCTCAGGGTGAAGGGTTTGTGCCACACATGGCATTTCCCCATGATGGCCAAAAAGTTCAATTTTAGTCTCATTTAACCGGAGAACCTTCTTCCATGTGTTTGGGGAGTCTGCCACATGCTGTTGGGCAAATGCCAAACGTGTTTTCTTATTTCTTTCTTGAAGCAATGGCTTTTTTTCTGGCCACCCTTCTATAAAGCCCCATTCTGTGGAGTGTACGGCTTACAGTGGTCCTATGGACAGATTCTCCCATCTCCGCTGTGGATCTTTGCAGCTCCTTCAGTGTTCTCTTTGGTGTCTTTGTTGCATCTCTGATTAATGCCCTCCTTGCCTGGTCTGAGAGTTTTGGTGGGCGGCCTTCTCTTGTCAGGTTTGTAGTGGTGACGTATTCTTTCCATTTTGCTATAATGGATTTAATGGTGCTCCCGGGGATATTCAAAGTTTGGGATATTTTTTATAACCCAACCCTGATCTATACTTCTCCACAACTTTGTCTCTGACCTGTTTGGAGGCTCCTTGGTTTTCATGTTGCTTGCTTAGTAGTGTTCCAGACTCAGGGTCCTTCCAGAACAGGTTGATTTATACAGACATCATGTGACACTTTGACTGCACACAGGTGGATCTTAAATCAACTAATTATGTGACTTATGAAGTGAATTGGTTGGACCAGCTCTTATTTAGCGGTTTCATACGAAAGGGGGTGAATACCTATGCACACTCCAGATTTCTGTTTTTTCCTTTTTGCAATTCGCACCTTTAAAGTGGTCGGCATAGTGTATAAACCAAATGGTGTGAACCCCCAAAAATCCATTTTAATTCCAGCTTGTAATGCGACAAAACAGGACAAACACCAAAGGGGATGAATACTTTTGCAAGACACTAATCACTTGGTGGTGTGCAATTATAGTTAACTTAATCAATGCTGGGTTGATGTGATGCATCTCAACACAAAGCAGCGTTACTGTTACCATCCCAAAGTTGATCGTTTTCCTACAATAGCCTGACTGGAAGTGCTTTATTCCTCTTACACCACAGAAATTTACCAGTGATTAGAATGTTATTTTTAATGAACATGCTGTAATGTTTATAGTGACGTTTAATGTTGTAGACCAACCTGAAGGCTTTATAAACAGGCCGGTACCAGCACATGAAAGCGGCGGGGCTGAAGAGAATAAACCAGAGGATGGAGAGGCCAAAGTCGACGCCGTTCTGAGTATGTGCAATGAAGTAGGCTAAACATGCCAGCAGGTTCAAGAAGAGCGTCGCGCAGTGATCTACAGAGCACCGAGATTCAAGGGTGAAGTTTAATTAAGGAGTCATGAGCTCCAGAAGTTTTCACATCTTTCAATAGAATAGATGCAAAAAACAATCCACAATAAACATCTCATCTCATCTCATCATCTCTAGCTGTTTTATCCTTCTACAGGGTCGCAGGCAAGCTGGAGCCTATCCCAGCTGACTACGGGCGAAAGGCGGGGTACACCCTGGACAAGTCGCCAGGTCATCACAGGGCTGACACAGACACAGACAACCATTCACACTCACATTCACACCTACGGTCAATTTAGAGTCACCAGTTAACCTAACCTGCATGTCTTTGGACTGTGGGGGAAACCGGAGCACCCGGAGGAAACCCACGCGGACACGGGGAGAACATGCAAACTCTGCACAGAAAGGCCCTCGCCAGCCCCGGGGCTCGAACCCAGGACCTTCTTGCTGTGAGGCGACAGCGCTAACCACTACACCACCGTGCCGCCCACAATAAACATCATTATTTAAAATTTCAACTTGAGAAATTACTTGCCTTTTTAAATTTCTTCCCCCACTCATGTTTCTCTCCAATTTGTTCATAGCCAATTCTACCATTTTATACAACATAACCAGGAAGAGTGGAGGCCAGCATGAGCTTCCTTTGAGACACAACTGCTGCCGATGCACTATCGTAACACTCGGAGGCAAATGCCATTGGCCCTCTTCCACATTCTTAATTTCAGAGACACCAACAATTAGCTCGAATACGAAGGTCACTGGGCATTTCCATGCATTGTCTGTGGAAGAATACACCTTTCAAAGATAGGACTTCTCTTCCAAGTCATCAAAGAAGAAAATGTCCTGGACTTCTCGGGGACAAGACTCTCCAATAATGATGACGGTTAGCTACTGCTGCTGTGATTGACAAGGGACAGAGTATGCTCCGCCCACCCAGAGAGCACAGCCAGTTTTGCTCTCTAGTTTTAAATACGTGATCTCCTGACTCTAATGCGAACAAATCTGTTACGCCACTTGGGAGTCCACATCCCTTTCCTTTAACAACAGTAATTCATAAATCTTTAATTTGCGCTAGCAGCAGTCGCGCCAATTGTTACTCTCACTCAGGATCTTTCTACTTTCTTCTGATTATTATTTTAACATTTTTGGGACGCTATTTCTCCGTTAGTTTTCAACCAATCACCACCAAATTTCACATGAAGTATACCTCTGGGCCGAATTAAGTTGCTATGACTTTTGGTGCTGATCCGGATCACTGAACTGGAATGATCCATGAAAAATGGACTTTTTTTTTCAATCACTTATAACTCTGGGGGGAAAAAAAAAGATGAAAATTGACAGGGGTTTTTTTTTTTCCCCATTTTGCTCAGCAAAATGACCTTCACCTTGACCTTCAGTTGACAAACATCAGCTAGCGCAAATTACTGTGACTAAAGTCAGTTTCTATCTAGTTCTTCTTCTCCTAATGTTTTTAGGAAGCTATTTCTCCCTCAGTTTTCAACCAATCATCACCAAATTTCACATGAATAACAACTCTGGGCTGAATTAAGTTGCTATGACTTTTGGTGCTGATCTGGATCACTGATCCGGAATGATCCATAAAAAACAGGTTTTCTCTCAATCACTTTTCATGATTTTTTTCAAATCAGTTTTTTTTTTTTTTTTAATTTTGTTCAGGGCAGCAGGGCGAAACTTTTCCTTGACCTTCAATTGACACAGGTAACGCAAATTACTGTGACTTTTGTCACAGTCTCTAGTTCTAAATTCTATTTACTCTATAAAAAAAAAGTTGCAAAATTACCAACGTCTCTAAAGAATAGTTCGTGTTAATGCAAGCAAACAGTCAAGCTTAAAAAATTTATTTTAAACCCCTCTCAATATATACACAGTATTTTGGTTTGATTAACATTTTAAAGTTTACTAAATGATTCCTTACGTGTTGCTGTATAGTCTGGATGACTTCAGTATTAATTTACAATGTACGAAAAAAAATAAAAACATCGAATTTGAAGGTATTTCCAAACTTTTGATGGTACTGTATATATAAAAATAAATGTTTTATATATGGTATTTGACCAAATATGAGGTGACACACGTGTAAAATCACCTCGTCATCGTGAGGAAAAACAAAACTTTCGACACGAACCATTCAGACGATTATGAACCCGCGCAAGTCACTTAACGAATATTACTACAATACAAACAGTTTCAAATATTATTAAAAAAAGAATTAACTGTTGAAAATTTGCTATGAAGATGGTCGAAGAGCGATCAGGAGAACCCAAAGATCACAGTTTTAGAACTGTAAAGGGGTGGGTTTCCCAAAAGCATCGTAGCACAAAGATCATTGTTAAATGGTAGAGCGAGCATCACAATGAACACTCTCTCTCTCGTAGTTAAGATGCTCTTAACATTAAGAGGCTTTTGAGAAACTCACCCCAGTTTAGTTGTTAAGTTTCAGCAGCGTGTGGAATGTATGCGGCATTAAAGATTGTTATGCCTATTCATGAGTGGGAATAATTCTGGAGCAGACTTTATTTATAACACTGATCCTCCTGAGGAGGCGTCAGTTAGACTAGGTACATTCTGGAACATAATAACCATGCAGAGAAAACATTTAAAGGCGAGTTTTGAAAAGACAAAACACTGCAGCAATGCTATGTTTACGGTGCGTACAATAAGAATGATTTCTTCCATCATTAAAACATGTACGTACACATCCAGAGGTAGTAAATCATCTTGCAGACCCTTTGGTATTCCAGCGGGATTTCCTCATTAAAGTCCTGATAGAAACATGGCTTTATTGGGAAAAATCTCGGCAGTGGAGGCCAGTTATTTTCTTTACCTGTAATAACAAAAGTTTTTCCACCTATATATCCATTTTTTTTTCATAATCAATTGTGACAATCGCAGTATGAATTATATGCTATAATTTCAATGTGTGTGTGAGAGAGTGTCTCACCTCTGCCTGCGTTTCGGTTCTGGAGTTCCTGCTCCTTGCGTTCGAGCTCGGCTGCTTTCTTCTCCAATTCCTCCTGCTGTTTGAGAAAGTCGGTCTGCGCAGCCACCACCCTGGCCTGCACAACACACACCCATATAACAGCAGGTTACAAATTCTCAATTCTGATTGGTCAGACGGTGTTGAATTGTCATCTATAAACAAGTTTATGTTAATGTGCTTGTTTTAATACATGTTACTTCTATAATAATAATAATCATAACTTCTCTTGTGCAAATTTACATATTAATATGAACAAATGTGCATTACAAGATTAAAATCAACATAAAATAGCTTATGGTGATGTCCTATGGTAAGATGCCCTGTGATTACTATAAAAACTATAAATATTAAAATGTCCCATTGTGAACTGTTCAATAATAACTATGATAACTGTCCTATATTCAAAAATATAAAGATAAATGTACGTAATGAACAATGCAACAAATATATCATAAATTCAAATTCACTAATTACAATAAAATGATTCCTTAGCTTCTGTTCGAAAGCTTCATAAGGCCAAACAAAATAATATATGTGTGTTTCCGGTTACCCGACCGACCCTGTAAAAACACTGCGACCCTTCAACTGTTTATGACCACGATAAACAAACTATTTCTCGCGCCCGACCCTACCTGCTTGGCAGCCACCTGGCGATTCAAACGAGAACCGCTAGGGCGTGTCATATAGACCACTCGGTATTTGCCGAAAGACACGAGGCCCGTCAGGAGTAAATTGACAACCAACACGCACCTCCCTCTACGCCAGCCCTTTCAAACCAGCACGGGCACTGTGCAAGCGCTGCTCAGCGACTTAAGTTTTGATCTCATCCATGGCTCCGGCCCACCTTTAAACGTTTATAACTCGGACACCGAAGGTCGCAGCAAAGCCAAATTTCGTAGGCATTTCTAGACAGGGGTCACCGTTAGATGCAATCGAATACACAGCTGAACAATGCTGCGTATTCTTGCTAGTGTTACAATGATGATTATCTTAGATTTTTAAGTAGAAAAACTGGCCACCCTTGCGTTCATGCCTCGAAGGGTCGGATGTAAATGACTGCTTGCACATGCGCAGTATATTTCATCGATTCTTCCGGGTGCCTATAAAACGGAGGTTCGCCTCGGAACAAAAAGCGACACAGTGGACAGAAATGTTTGCTTGTCAGATCAGCCGACTGCAATGCAAAAAAGATATTCACAACAATTAAAAATATTTCCAAATGAAGAACTATAGAGTAACTACAACATTGTTTCCTACAACAAATCACACAGTTCTGACATTCTGGGATCAGTTGCAAACGTTTAACGAGTATTTTGCAAAAAAAAGTTTTCAAAGGAAACTTCTCACTTTTTCCTACCTACCCTAGAAAATTTGTCGTAAACTTATGGGATAAACAATTTTTTTTTCCCCTACCTACCTACCCTATTTTGAAAACCCAGGAAACATATTTTGTTTGGCCTAAGAACTAATAAAAAGCCAACCTAAAAAAAAAAAAAAAAAAAAAAAAAAGGTTTTCATTAAAAGCTTGAATCTATTAAAGGAGAACTGAAGTCATTTTTAAACTTGCTTTATTTCTTAATTAACGTGCTATTCAATTACGTTTTCGGTTTTAGTAACCTTATATCGTGACTTGTATTGGCAACTAATTGCAATTAAATATTATACTTATCGGCCTATTCGGTTTTTAGCCATGTTGAATTTAGTTCGTTTGGTCCACGGTAGGCATCGCTTATCCGCGCGATCTTCACGAGACTTGTGCGAGACTTCGAAACATCAAGTGTCAGCCAGGTGTCAGTGCCGCCATTTTGAAAACTGTTTTCCAAACGAAATATTGCACAAAAACGAGTTTAAATGACGATTACTGCCTACTTTTTTCAAACTTTCCTGATCGCTATCAAAACATACAGAACTTCCGGCTTGATTACGTCAGCATTCGAAAGAGGGCGCGCGCATCTTTTGACAACGTTGGCAGATGTCGGTCACTTTGATTTCCGCTGTACGTTTTACTTCCGTCCTACGATGTCTCGCACAGGTCTCAACGAATCTCGTTTATGGCCATCGCTTTGACATATGGACTGATCTATTACACAGCATATTTCAAACACTCATAACTTACTATAAAGCGACAAAATAACGATCAAAACTGCATTCCGATATTTAATAAAAATGAGAGAAATAGAATTTTGATAATAAAATAATTATTTGCCTTCACTTCTCCTTTAAAACAAGATTCGTTTCAAACTTCTAAAGGTAATCTGTTCCATGCACAAGGTGCTACCACAGAAAAGGCGTGGTCACCCAGGGGTTTTCTTCATTATGAGAGCAGATGGTTGAAGTAGTATGCTATTATTCGATCTTAAACTATACTATGAACGATCCTTAATCATATCGCACCTCTAACTCAGGAGTATAATAACTTGTACAGGAGCTTGTTTGGTGGACACTCTTCAGAAAACAAATTTAAAAAAAAAAAAAACATGTTGACATCATGAAAATTAGGATGTTTATTTAACATTTTGTTTGTGCTTTGGAACAATCAGAGAACTTTAAATTTTCTGACACAGGAAAGTCAAAGACAGGTTGGTGAGGAATCCTAAGTTATGACTGGAACTAACTTGTTTCGTGGTCATTCTATAACGTTAACTAACCACAAATGGCGGCACGGTGGTGTAGTGGTTAGCACGGTCGCCTCACAGCAAGAAGGTTCCGGGTTCGAACCCAGCGGCTGGCGAGGGCCTTTCTGTGTGGAGTTTGCATGTTCTCCCCGTGTCTGCGTGGGTTTCCTCCGGGTGCTCCGGTTTCCCCCACAATCCAAAGCCATGCAGCAAGGTACCGAACCCCTGACTGCTCCCCGGGCGCTCTGGTGTGGCTGCCCACTGCTCTGAGTGTGTGCGTGTGTTCACTGCTTCAGATGGGTTAAATGCAGAGGATGAATTTCACCGTGCTTGAAGTGTGCATGTGACAAATAAAGGTTTCTTCTTAAATGGATAAAAAACACTCTTTTCTTTCTTTCTTTACAATTTATTTTAAAAAAAAACAAGCGTGTTGGCAATTTGCTTAGGTCTAAGAGAAATATAATACTTTGGGACATGCTGTTATTGGAAAATAATCAACTGCAGGGAGGTAGCAGTAACTTTCTCCATCATCTTGTTGTTGATTATGTTCTGGTAACAGGATGTTCCCAAGAGTTTTGGTCTTTCAGTAACATAATGAGTCGTGCAGGAACAGCATGGTGTGGTGAAATGATGCAGGATATCATTAAAGCTGGGTTTAAGATGAGAAAAAGAGAAAGTGCAGTGGACGAACCTGAGGACTGGGCTCCAGGGTGGGCTGCAGAACAGCGGGCTGAGATCCAGCTGAGATAGGTATGGTGGTTCCATTTTCCTTAAGGGGAAAAGAGAGAGAGAGATGTGTTTAGTGTCATACTCTTTGAGCACAATCACAGTAAGCAAAATTCATTTAATATTCATGTGTGGGAGACTGCCAGAGATGGACAAAGTACCCAACTTCATTACTTAAGTCAAAGTACAGATCCCACTGATCAAATGTTACTCCGATACAAGTGAAAGTTGTCCAGTCAAATTTTTACTCAAGTTAAAGTACTCAAGTACTTGCTTTTAAAAATACTTAAGTATTAAAAGTACATTTTCTGTCGTCAACACATTGTTGTATTATTGCCACAACGCTTATAATACCTCATGCCTCTGAAGCGACCGACTGGATTATTCTGTGAATTCACAAAATGAACGCATGCTGTGCCATCATGGTGGTTTAACGTTAAGCTAGCTAGTCAGTGAAACTCCACCTGACATGCTAGCAAACTCTTTCCAAACTCAAAATCATAGAGTAGCTAACCTTACTAGAAAAGAAAGATTTCTACATTTTATTTGGCAAGGTTATGCTAAAACATATTTCTGAAAGGACTTCAGATAAGTTAACGTTATTCATGTTAGCGTAACTCTGTTTTTACATGCTGACTAAGAAAGAAAGACAGAAACTTTATTCATCACACACGTGAAATTCCTCTCTACATTTAACGCATCTAAAGGAGTAAACACACACGTGATCAATCAGCAGACACACACATACCCAGAGCAGTGGACAGCCATGCTAACAGCCATGCTAACAGCAGCCGGGGAGCAGTTGGGAGTTAGGTGCTTCGCTCAAGGGCACCTCAGCCCAAGGCCGTCCCATATTAACCTAACCGCATGTCTTTGGACTGTGGGGGAAACCGGAGCACCCGGAGGAAACCCACGCAGACACGGGGAGAACATGCAAACTCCACACAGAAAGGCCCTCGCTGGCCACGCGGCTCGAACCCGGACCTTCTTGCTGTGAGGCGACCGTGCTAACCACTTACACCACTGTGCCGCCCAAGTTAATTAGTTATGTGTTAACATTAGTCGTGGACAAGGCTATGGCAACTTGGCGGGCAAATCCATAGACAGTCATTTGACTAACCAGACTGCATAGCTATTGCAATGTTATCACTAGTTCTAAAAGCACAGACAACTTCACTGCAAGCTTTCTCTTGGAATAAAACATTTACAGGCCTCAGTATGCTTCCACAGGTTGGACAGCAAGTTTTTGTAGGCCGTGATGCGGTTCGTTTTAGGTAAACAAAGCAAACCTTTAAAACGAAACGAATCTTTAACCCTTTCAGAAAACTGAAACATGGGTTCGAGGTATAGCCACGAGTGCATGCATTCCCCAGAAGAACCGCCTCCTTCCATTCTGCCATCAACTGATCGTGTTCAAATAAAGCTGCTGAAAAATCACTGAACTTGATTTTATACAGTCTAGGGACGTGACGTGAGCCTAGTGATTACTGATAGACTGTCTCAGTGTCACCTGCAAAAAAAAAAAAAATCAAATCACGTTTTAGGGCCCGTTTACACGAGGACGCTGTCGGGTAAAAACAACTAAATATTTTATCAGAAGTGCCTTTCGTCTACACGGGGATGGCGTTTCCGAGGCTGAAAAACGGAAAAAATTGAAAACGCCTTCCAGATTGGAGAAGTTAAAAACGGCCCCCGTTGCATATCCATCTAAACTACCCAATACGCGAAACTCTGCTCGGATCTGCTCGCGTCGGGTACGCGTTTACGTCATACATATGTCACATACTGTACATGCCAGCCCGGGAAGTAAGAAAGTAAGTAAAAACGTAAGAGCATGTCTGATTACATCGATCCAACGGACCTTCAAGCTGCTCTGGCAGATTTAATAAACGTCCAGGAGTCCTTCGAACATCTATACCGAATCTGCACATATACCGCTAATGAACAGAGGCGGGTATAGTATGCTCTTACTTTTTTACTTACTTTCTTACTTACCATAGCCAGAGTAGTCAAAGTTTTCGCGGCGCAGATGTGCAGATCAGACAAGACGGAAGACGTTGCGCATGCGTGCAGACATAGCGGAGGTCTTTCACAGCACCACCTAGCCGCCTGGCATGCACATCCAATTGAGTTCCACACATTTATGCGTCACCGTATAGACGCAGATTTCCTCCTTGAAAACGGTCGTGTAGACGCGGAAAAAAGTGAGAACGAAAACGGACTTTTGCGTTTTTGTTTCAGACTGTCCCCGTGTAAAGTGGGCCTTAGGCAGCTGGGCCATAGAAGGTTCACGCTGCACGCTGCATGCTGCACGCTACACGCTACACGTTCACGTGAAGAACCGGACCCTGGGCCATTAAACTACATGCTTGGATGTTCACGTGTTGCGTCTGTTCTACTTTGACCGAGTAACCAACAATATGGACTCTTCGGATGACGACGATTGCCTCATTCTGCTTTTACTGAGACAGAGGAAGAGAAAAAGGAACAGAATTTGGAGCCGAGAACACTTCCTTCTGAGAGAAACCCGTGGTGAATTTCACCGAACATTCTATAATCTGCTTGACAATCCCGATGAAGAACTATTTTTCAATTATACCATTCAATTATATTTTTTCTGAAGTTTTCCCCTGAAAGCATAGAGTTATCTCCCTAGACCCGTTCTGATTGGCTGGCGCGGCGGTGACCGCATGCATTGACTGGAATTTCCATCTTCACGCCTAGAAAAAAGTGTGCATGTTCATTTCACGCTTCACGCGTGAAGTGTGCAGCGTGCAACGTGAACGCCGTTCTATGGCCCAGAGCAAGTCATGCTACATTTGTCCACTTTTCTTTACACGCGTGTAGCGTGTAGTGTGCAGCATGCAGCGTGCAGCGTGAACCTTCTATGGCCCAGCTGCCTTAGAAAAGAAAACAAAAAACATCCACTTTCAAAGCTGCTTCACAGTAACGTGTAATGAGGAGCTTGATGGAAATGTCGTGGAGTGAAAAGTACGATATTTTAATTTCACTACATTTGAAAGACAAGTCATAAGTTTCCAAAAAAATAAAAATACTTAAGTAAAGTACAGATACTCAAGAAGTGTACTTAAGTACAGAACTCAAGTAAATGTGCTTCGTTACTGTCCACCTCTGGAGACCGCCAGTGGATATTGGCCTTTGCTTTAAAATGTGACTGATCAAAAGAAATGCTCTTAAACAAATAATTTTTGGTGTTCAATATATTTAACTAACTGATGCATCAAAAAATGAATAGCAGCCAAAAACTGCTCACGGAGAACTGGTTTTAAAAAGTGTTGACAAGCGTCTTAGCTTTCATCAATAAAATGACCACTGGACTAATTTAAAATATTCAAATAGTTCTATGTTTTATTAATTATGCTGTTTTATTCATAGGCTAGTTTTTATTTAACCAGGTAAAATCTCATTGAGATTAAAACGGCTCTTTTTTTTTTTTTAAAGAGTGATCTGGCTAATGCCATGTACACACGTAGCCGGGTATTTTAAAAACCGAACATCCCCCCCCCCGTTTATAAAAATGTTTTATCCACACCACCTCGTCTTCGAAAAAAATCCCTTCCACACATAACCGAACATCTGCGTTTTCAATCACATTCATAAGCATTCCAAACCTGTAGATGGTTATTTCCCCAAATCCTCCCCCCTAATCACATCGCCTGTGCTCTTGGAGCAGTAGTTGGGCTTCTAAAATTAAACATGTAAATAGCACCTGCACAATAATTAACGCTTTCAAGGCACTACTCCGATCCATTACTCTTTAGCTAGCCGCACACTACGCCGATTTTCAGCGTACCGAGCCAACTGAAGTCGCGAGTCAGGCGTAAAGACTAGTTTTCGATGGTACCGACTCATCTCACAGCCGATTCGAAAAACTAATCGGGAGCCAGACTGATCGGCGAGAGTCGCTAGCAATAGCCAATCATATCTTTCGCATATAATACGTGACATCATGAAACACAATTTCTAGCGTGAGAACTACGTGTTGGTAGCACCTAATGCAGGTATATACTGTAATTCCATAGACTGAAGCTTTATCCATAGACACAGTGGGCTGGAAAGCCACTCTGCTCAAGTTGTGTGGCTGAATTCCAAATCGCTTTAACTCCCCTATATAAGTGCACTATTTAAGGTTGGAAATAATAGCTCATGCAGCCTAGATAGTGCGCTACATATTCCATGTTGTGTCATTTGTAATTCAGCCTGTAGCATCTTCAAGTGTTGGATTTAACAGTAACGATATCCAATAGCCAATCACAAAGCTATTAAGTTGTCACGTGTCGCTTCAATCGCGACTGCACTCGTAAACAGTCGGGGGATATGTGCGTGCCCTGTCGGGAGTCGGCTCTGAAATGGGTCGGTTCGGTACCGCGTGGATCGCCGTAGTGTGCGGCTAGCTTAAGTCCATGCTTAATCTGGCTTCTGCAGTAAACAAAGGTCGCACGTTTGACGTCAGGGCAGATTTGTTGTCATTTTTTTGGCGCAGATTGTGATGTTCTAAAACGCAAACCTCCGGTTATCTCTGTCTACACGAAAAGGCATACACGGAGTTTTCAAAAATCTTCACTTTGCCCGGAGTTTTTTTAAATATTCGTTTTTGATGTGTTTTCATGTGGATGACAGGCCAAAACGTAGAAAAATATCTTCGATTTAGCAGATACCCAGCTACGTGTGGACGGGGTCTAAGAGAGCAGCAAACATTTTTACAACCATAAAGCACAAACAATAAAAACAGCCAAATCCACCTGTCACACTCTATAAATAAGAGATCATACTCTAATATCCAGATGGTTTATTTACACAATAAACCATCACGGGGAAAAAAAGATGCACAATTTCAAAAATGTTAGACTAAATTAAAAAAAAAAAAAGCGCCTAGCTAACGAGTAACACCCATTTCAGGTACAAGACTCCTACATCTCTTTAAACTTTACAAAAGATAATGAAATGTTTTATTCGGAAATTCTTCCAGGAGAATTCATTTGAGTAAGAATAAGAAACTGGAAAATTAAAAATAACTTTAATTGCGTCATAAGATGTTAAGAACCAATCAGCTTCCCGTCTGCAAACAGGATATGAAATTCGCCCCACGGCAGAAAAGAAAGCCTACAATTCATTTCCTAAAGCCTGCAAAGTGCAGTTCAGATTTTCAGCGATTCAAAGTGAACAGAGGTTTTTCAGGGAGTAAAAGACGAAGCTGCACCTTTATCTGTCGACATTTTGATTTGTTGGCGTGTAACCGTTCCATCAAACGCTTATTAAATCACACTGCATGAATACTAACTGTACATGCGTCTTCATGTCCATATTTGCCCCAAGTAGCTGCTTTAAAACATTTCAGAAGCCTGTCCACTGTCTGCTGGTGTGAAACTGGGCCTGGTTTCCACTCCTCCTCCTTTATAAAATCCAGGGTGTGCATCTCAGAGCCTCAGGCTTTTTCACCAACGTTCATTCTTTTATCATAAGAACAAAGGTTGTTCATTATGTTGCCATAACATGTTAAACTTTAAAGGTCATAGGCAACAGTCGAAGGTGAAACGTAGAATATCAACTTTATTGTCTAGAAGAACAACCCAAAAAGCAAATTCAATCCTCCTAGTGTCTAATTTGCACCCTAAAATTGAATAAAATGGTTAAAATATACCGTTTTGCCCAATTTCCGAAGGTTTGTTTACATCTCACTTATGCGCACTTTCACCGCCAGGGGACCGTCATCGTGACGTCATTCAAGCCAAACAGACTGGGAGCAGCTCTGTGTTTACTTGCGAACCGAGCACACGTGTACAGACTTTGGTCATGAAAGGTTGTGTAAAATGTCAGAAAGCGATAGTGATTTTGAAGCAGGAACTCTCCAAATTAAATATCGAGAGGTGAAGCCATATATGTATGAACCTATGGCTGTTGCGAAGCAATCAGTGAACGTGGCTCACTGGTTTGACCGTGCAGCCTCGGAATTGGACAGCGACTCATCCGTCTCTGATCGCGGTGACCCTGGACCTCAACAAGACTCGCACCCAAACGATTTATCCTGGTAGTTATGATAAATTCCTACTTTCATTGTAATACTAAAATAAGAGCCCTTTTGAAGAATAATTAAACCGCCCTCCCTAGTGGATATAGGGAACGATTACTGGACAGTGCGCCGGTAGGCCACATTAGCCTGCCATCCGCAGCATTATACTATTTATAGCCGACTCTAAGTGAGGAAATATCCCTTTGTCTCATTTCCACAATGATTGTACAGGATCTCTCAGGATTCTTGACTTGTCAATTGCAAGCAAAAGTAAAAAATGTTTACCTCCAATCTTCTCCTTTTTGCTTGAGCGTTGCTGGTCTGTTTCTTCTTTGCCTGCTTGATTTTGTTTCACGCGCACAATCTACTCTCTCCGGCTCGTCTCCGCTTCCGGAAAAAAACCCCAACCCTCTGGCTTCACGCGCACAATCCACTCTCTCCGCCTCTTCTCCTCTTCCAGAAAAAGCCAACCCTCTGGCTTCATGCGCACAATCCACTCTCTCCGCCTCTTCTCCTCTTCCGGAAAAAGCCAACCCACTCGCTCCGCCTCTTCTACTTTTGTGGAAAAAGCCAATCCTCTCGCTCCGCCTCTTCTCCTTTTTCGGAAAAAAGCCAACCCACTCCCTCCACTTCTCCTCTTCCGGAAAAAGCCAATCCACTCTCTCTGCCTCTTCTCCTCTCTCGGAAAAAGCCAATCCACTCTCTCTGCCTCTTCTCCTCTCTCGGAAAAAGGTAAAAACTTCTTCCTGAACCGGTCCCATTGTTACAGTTCACTGCACAACAATAAGGCATGGCTTTTCTTTGGAAATTCCTGAACGCACGTCTGCACTCAAGCCGAACGGCAACGTAAGCAAACAGAAGTGGACTCAACTCAAGCGGCTTGTCTTAAATGCCGTCATGCGCCGAGTGGTCACAGAAACAGCCGACAGAAATTCGCCACGATCAGCGCAAACTTATTTTAATTATTACTTATTAACAATACTTCTTGGGACCAGAAGAAAGTTACAGAGGTTTTTTTTTTAACATATAAAGTTTCAAATGTGCATAAAATTAAAACCGTTGCCTATGAGCTTTAATAGGAATTTGTTCTTGATTCTAAGATTCCTGTTCTTGGCTGGCAGGAGTGGAACCCAACGTGGTCTTCTATTTTTCTGTTGCAAGCTGAGATGCTTTTCTGCTCACCACAGTTGTAAAGAGCTGCTATGAGTTATAATATCCTCCCTGGGGAAAAAAAAAAAGAAAAAAAAAAAAAAGCTCGATCCAATTTGGCCATTTTCCTCTGACCTCTCTGATCAACAAGGTGTTTGTTTTCACCCATTCGATGTTTTTTGGTTTGTCGCACCAGCATCTCAGCAGTGGAGCATGTGACCAGCTTTAAATTCCTGGGGATCCACATCTCACAGGACCTCACCTAAACAACCAACTACTCCAACCTGGTCAAGAAGGCTCACCAGCGGCTCTTTTTCTTGAGAACTCTGAAGAAAAACCACCTCTCTTCAGACATCCTGGTGAACTTCTACTACTGTACCCTGAAGAGCATCCTAACCAACTGTATTACAGTCTGGTATGGGAACTGCTCTGTCTTGGACCGGAAGGCACTGCAGAGGGTGGTGAAAATCGCCCAGCGTGTCGTGGGAGCCTCACTTCCTGCTACTGAGGACATCTACAGGAAGCGATGTCTCAGGAGAGCCATAAACATCAACAAAGACTCCTGCCACCCAGCACACAAACTGTTCACTCTCCTGCCCTCTGGAAAGCACTACAGGAGCCTTCGGACTAAAACCACCAGGTTCAGGAACGTTTTTTTTTTTTTCTTCCTTCAGCTGTCTCACTGCTGAACTCCGCCCCCCCACACACACACACCCAACCCCCCGAACAAACTGAATTGACTTGAACTGACTTCACTGCACTATCACCATTTGCACTACTGTTTATTCATACCGTGTTTTGTATATACTGCACAGAGGTGGACAAAGTCCCCAACTTCATTACATAAGTCAAAGTACAGATCCCGCTGGTCAAATGTTACTCCGATACAAGTGAAAGTTGTGCAGTCAATTTTTTACTTAAGTACTGAAGTGCTTGCTTTTAAAAATACTTAAGTATTAAAAGTACATTTTCTGTCAACGCATCGTTGTATTATTGCCACAATGCTTACAAAACCTAATGCCGTTACCAAAGACAGAAATGTGAATTCACAAAATGAACGCATGCTGTGCCATCATGGTGGTTTAACGTTAAGCTAGCTAGTCAGTGAAACTCCACCTGACATGCTAGCAAACTCTTTTCAAACCCGAAATCATATTCGGTAGCTAACGCTACTAGAAAATAAAGATTTCTACATTCTGTTTATTTGGCAAGATTACGCTAAAACATTTATAAAAGGACTTCAGATAAGTTAACGTTATTCATGTTAGCGTAACTCCATTTTTACATGCTAACTAACAGCGTCCAAGTTAACTAGCTATGTGTAAATGTTAGCCGTGGACAAGGCGATGGTAACTTGGCGGGCAAATCCACAGAAAGTCATATGACTCACCAGACTGCATAGCTATTGCAATGTTATCGCTTGCTCTAAAAGCACAGACAACTTCACTGCAAGCTTTCTCTTAGAATAAAACGTTGATACACCTCAATATGCTCCCGCAGGTTGGATGGCGAGTTTCTGGAGGCCGTGATATAGTTCATTTTCAGCAAACGTTTAAAATGAAACAAGTCTTTAATCCTTTCAGAAAACTGAAACATGGGTTCGAGGTATGGTCATGGGTGTGCGTGCGTTCCCTAGAAGAACCGCCTCCTTCCGGTCTGTCATCAACTGACTGAGTTCAAATAACGCTGCTGAGAAAATCACTGAACTTGATTTTATACAGTCTATGGACGTGACGTGACCCTAGTGATTACTGATCGGCTGTCTCAGTGTCACCTGCGAAAAAACCAATCACGTTTTAGAAAAGAAAACAAAAAACCTCCACTTTCAAAGCTGCTTCATAGTAACAAGTAACGAGGACCTTGATGGAAATGTAGTGGAGTAAAAAGTATGATATTTGTCTTTCAAATGTAGAAGTTAAAGTCATAAGATTCCAAAAAAATAAGATAATAATATTCAAGTACAGATACTCAAAAAGTGTACTTAAGTACAGTACTCAAGTAAATGTACTTTGTTACTGTCCATTGCACTATAGTACATTCATATTGCACATTTATACATACTGTAAATATCTATCATATTATACCATTCCATACTCTGTACATTATTTGTATATTACACTTACAACCCCGATTCCAAAAAAAGTTGGGACAAAGTACAAATTGTAAATAAAAACGGAATGCAATAATTTACAAATCTCAAAAACTGATATTGTATTCACAATAGAACATAGACAACATATCAAATGTCGAAAGTGAGACATTTTGAAATTTCATGCCAAATATTGGCTCATTTGAAATTTCATGACAGCAACACATCTCAAAAAAGTTGGGACAGGGACAATAAGAGGCTGGAAAAGTTAAAGGTACAAAAAAGGAACAGCTGGAGGACCAAATTGCAACTCATTAGGTCAATTGGCAATAGGTCATTAACATGACTGGGTATAAAAAGAGCATCTTGGAGTGGCAGCGGCTCTCAGAAGTCTCATCTCATCTCATTATCTCTAGCCGCTTTATCCTTCTACAGGGTCGCAGGCAAGCTGGAGCCTATCCCAGCTGACTACGGGCGAAAGGCGGGGTACACCCTGGACAAGTCGCCAGGTCATCACAGGGCTGACACATAGACACAGACAACCATTCACACTCACATTCACACCTACGGTCAATTTAGAGTCACCAGTTAACCTAACCTGCATGTCTTTGGACTGTGGGGGAAACCGGAGCACCCGGAGGAAACCCACGCGGACACAGGGAGAACATGCAAACTCCACACAGAAAGGCCCTCGCCGGCCCCGGGGCTCGAACCCAGGACCTTCTTGCTGTGAGGCGACAGCGCTAACCACTACACCACCGTGCCGCCGCTCTCAGAAGTAAAGATGGAAATTATATCGAAATTTGTATGGCAAAATAAGAAAGCAAGAATTAAATACAAGACGCTTCTTAGTTAAAAAAAAAAAAAAGGGGAGGGTTGAACTTACCGAACTTAAGAAATCACTATTGGGCAGCACAACTCAGAGCCTTAATTATGTGGATTACTAAAGAGAAAGATTCAGGCTACATCCACACGACAACGAGATTTTTTTTTTAAATATTGCGTCCACATGGGCAACGGATCAGTAAAATATCAGGTTCATATGGCAACGCAACGCTTGCTGAAAACGACGCAATACACATGCCACACCTCTACGTGCGCTGTAAGACGGTCCCATCGGAGACACCAGAACAATAGAAGAAGTAGACGCATGCGCATAAACCCCTTCTTCTGTAGCATCAGCCACAAAGTTTTGATTATTAGTCAGTAGCGTAAAATAGTATCTATTGTCTAAGACACTTATTTATATTTCATATTAAAACGTCTATGTAAATTAATACATAGAAAGCCTGGCCAGGCGCTGAACGTTCTTCTGCCTTCACTTTAAGAGAAATTCAGGGCGAGCATGAGCCTAGGTTCTTCCCGGTCACTGTCACACGCGCACACCTTCTCACTCCCTGTCCTATGGCTATAGTCCCTTTAAATCATGTGCTCGTTTTTTGAATGGAGACGCGGAAAGAGGAATGAACGGGGTAGATGGAGAGAGAGAGAGGAATGAACGGGGGTAGATGGAAGCCGGTACGCCAACATTCTGATATCCTCCAGAATTCTTTAATGGTCCGGAATAAATTGAATGCTACACGTTGATGGATTACTTTGTTCTTCTATGCCCTTTTTGAGGAATGTATTGTCAGACTTAAACCAACATCTGAAGAGGTGAGATCGCTCCTTTTTTTTCCCTATTTTTGCTGGCGGGATTGTCATGTGGTTGTGACGTCATCGTAAACAAATCTGTTCTACTCATCCAGACGATTTCGCAATGGCGCCGTTGCCAGATTTTTCCACTCTGGAACCCATTCTCAAAAGATTTCGTTTTGGGGCACCCAAAACGCCGGTGCCGTGTGGACGCCAGGCCGAAACGATAAACAATTTTATCAGATTCACCTGAATCCATTGCCGTGTGGACAGGGCCTCGGTGTGGGTGGAGATGGTACAAAATGCATGTCAGCAGGTATCTTTAGAATCACTCCCATTTCTGAACGAAAAGGCTCGGAGGAGAATCAGAATGGGTAATGAGTGGATCAGGGGAACAAGGAAAATTTGGTCAGCAGTACGAAAGAAGTTGAAACTGCTGAATTCTGTAGGCAGGGCTACTAAAATAGCAAAGAACCCAGACTTTGTACCATCTACCATGGATTCAGGATTTAACAAATGAGCTAACAAGGGGCTAATATACAGTATATCGATCAAATGTTTCAGGGACAAACATTGAAATCATTCACACAACTCCAAAAAGAATTTAACTTACCAGCTAATGACTTTTACAAATTCTTACAGCTAAGAGATTATTTACAAAAACACCAGGAATGGGAGAACATTTGTAAGACACCATCTAAATTAGAGGAAGTGTTGTGGTCATTTTCAGAGGACAAGTCAAAAAAAGGGGTTATATCAAAAATCTATAAAGCACTACAACACGAATCTAATGATAACTTTGACAAAGAAAAATGGGAGCTGGAAGCCAGCATCATAATATCAGATGAAGAATGGGAGGAAACATTTAAAGAGGGACACTAACTAACTAACAGCCCAACATGGAGGGAATTCGATTGGAAAGTAAAAATGCGCTACTTCAACACCCCGTTTATTACATCAAAATATAGCAATACAACTGATTTATGCTGGAGGGAGTGTGGAGCGGTGGGTGACACCACCCATATATTCTGGGATTGCCCAAAAATAAAAGATTTCTGGGAGAATATTCAGAAGGAAATTAAACAGATTATGGGTATTAATTTCCCTATGGAACTGGCACTGTACATCTCATCTCATCTCATTATCTGTAGCCGCTTTATCCTGTTCTACAGGGTCGCAGGCAAGCTGGAGCCTATCCCAGCTGACTACGGGTGAAAGGCGGGGTACACCCTGGACAAGTCGCCAGGTCATCACAGGGCTGACACATAGACACAGACAACCATTCACACTCACATTCACACCTACGGTCAATTTAGAGTCACCAGTTAACCTAACCTGCATGTCTTTGGACTGTGGGGGAAACCGGAGCACCCGGAGGAAACCCACGCGGACACGGGGAGAACATGCAAACTCCACATAGAAAGGCCCTCGCCGGCCCCGGGGCTCGAACCCGGACCTTCTTGCTGTGAGGCAACAGCGCTAACCACTACACCACCGTGCCGCCCGGCACTGTACATTTTGGGTATAAATCCTGACAGTATGACAGACAAGAGCTCTAAATATTTATTAAGAATCCTGCTGCTGATCGCAAAAAAGACAATAACAGCTTCCTGGTTGAAACCACAGCCTCCAAGTATAACACAATGGAGAGACAGGGTAAAAAAATGTGTTTATCATGGAGAAAATTACAGCAAGACTATGGTTGAAAACAGACTTGTTTGATACCGTAAAAGATGGTCATTATTAAAACAAGCAATGCCAGAACTCTAATCTCCTCCACTTTTTTTTTCTTCTCTTCTTCTCTATGGAGAGTGTCTTTTTTCTTACTTGTAAAAGATTCGTACTTTGTACTGTTGATTTTCTCACTTGTAAAGTACATGTAGGGGCGGCACGGTGGTGTAGTGGTTAGCGCTGTCGCCTCACAGCAAGAAGGTCCGGGTTCGAGCCCCGTGGCCGGCGAAGGCTTTCTGTGCGGAGTTTGCATGTTCTCCCCGTGTCCGCGTGGGTTTCCTCCGGGTGCTCCGGTTTCCCCCACAGTCCAAAGACATGCAGGTTAGGTTAACTGGTGACTCTAAATTGACCGTAGGTGTGAATGTGAGTGTGAATGGTTGTCTGTGTCTATGTGTCAGCCCTGTGATGACCTGGCGACTTGTCCAGGGTGTACCCTGCCTTTCGCCCGTAGTCAGCTGGGATAGGCTCCAGCTTGCCTGCGACCCTGTAGAACAGGATAAAGCGGCTAGAGATAATGAGATGAGATGAGAATGAGTAAAGTACATGTACTCTGTGGGGTTTTTTTCCTCCTCTTTGGAGCATGTCTTTCTCCTGACTTGTAAAAGATTTGTACTTTGTACTGTTGTGTTTCTCGCTTGTATAGTGCATGTACTTTGTACCGGTTTTTTTTCTTCCCACGTGTAGAGTACGTGTATCTGTACTGTTGATTTTCTCACTTGTAAAGTGCACGTACTCTGTGCAGGGTTTTTATTTATTTTTCACTTGTAAAATACACATACTCTGTACTGTTGATCTTCTTACTTGTAAATTACACGTACTTTGTACTGTTTTTTTTTTTTTTACTTGAAAAGTACTCGTACTAAAGAGAATGTTGATCAAGGCTAACGGAATGGAGGCGAGATTTGGTCGAGGGGAAATATGACGTACAAGTACAAGAATACGGACTGATATTTACAAAGGTGTATTCAACATCAAGGGAAGGGGAAAAGAAGGAAAAAAGAAATTTTCAATTTCTAGAATTACAAGTGTAACCCCTTTAAAGTGTCATATCTACTTTAAAGCTACACTCGAACACTAACAGGATCCTGGGTTTCAGCTATAGATGGTGAATTCACTGGATTTTCCGTCTACCATTTGCAGTTAGGGAATTTGCCATTAAACTTACAACAGTAGGCCTATGCCTTAAATGAACAACTTGCGCAGTGCCTCCACTGGAGAAATACTGTACCAGTAGTCCTGACATACACTATGTAAATCTCCAGAAATTTAATTATTAAGTATATGCAACACCACTCTGCCATGAAATATAACCAATGGGTTACATTTATTTTGTAGGGTCTTAAAAAAATAAATAAATGAAAACGGGTATAGGGGTGTGGCAAAATATATGCCCACGGGTGATGGTATAAAATACAAGTACACTTTGTCACCTTTGGTATACCGAAATGAACATAAAATATGCCAATAAACCTGGCACACAACATACCCTGTAAACCTTTATAAAATAAAAGGTTAGAGAACACCTGTAGAATTACTTTCACTTAATCAAATGAACACTAACGCCCTACAGGCACACATATTTACAATATCTGTCCCATCAGTCAATGAATACCCAGCTTGCAAGCATAACGTTGGGGCCCATTACGTTGGTGCACATGAAAGGGCAAACAAAAAATGTAATCCACAACGCAGCCTCCAAAATGTGGAAACGAGGTCCAACGGACGAGAAACAATGTTTACTCACTCACACGGTAGTCTCTCAGCTACGTGGGTGACGAGACAGTTGAGCTTCAAGTTGGCTACTCACAACCGGTAGCTCCGTAGCGAGCAGACAATGGCCGGGCCTTTCGAAGTGTATACGCAGGCGGTCCCGAGGGCAACGAGTCTTTGAGGAAGAAGCCTTTCTTCCGAATTTGCTCGGACGAAAGTTTGAGTCTCAGTTCACTACGTTAGTGTTCCAAGGAAAAAAACCTCAGAACTTAACTTGCCTGGCATGAATTACTTCCGAACTTGTTCACGCAGCTAGGAAAAAAAAAAAACACACACATTGGCTTGCTAGCCTTCACACCCGACAGTTTACAAAGTCTCTCTCCCGTAATGCTGACTGCACTTAGTTACATCTCAGGCCAGCAGCTTATCGGTTAGCTTACTCTGTCCATCCGAGGCCCGCGACGTCTCCAACACAAAAACCCGTTCACTCCGTTCACTCCCTGACCCATAAGCCTTTTTTTCTTTTTCTTCCTCCACCCCCCCGCAGTGGCAGATTCGACATTCCTAGTATGTCCTGCATTCTCATTGGTCCAAATGCACACCATTACAACTAAACCTATATAGGATTGGTTACAACATAAACATTACAGCAGACAACATTTGGTAAGTCACAGTAAGGAAAAAAAAACATTGCACTATGGTACTTGCAGTATTCTCAATGATGAAATATAATTAGCTATACAATAACTTTAGAAGTTGCAAAGACCTTAGTGAAAGCCATAAGGCAGCTATTTTAATAGGGCCTTACACAAGCAAGTGTGACTGTATATAATATACATCTCCCCTGTGTTTGTTAAGTTTATGTTTATGTATGTAATTGTCAAATAAAAAATAAGTTAAAAAAAAAAAGTAAAGATGGGAAGAGGATCACCAATCCCCCTAATTCTGCACCGACAAATAGTGGAGCAATATCAGAAAGGAGTTCGACAGTGTAAAATTGCAAAGAGTTTGAACATATCATCATCTACAGTGCATATCATCATCAAAAGATTCAGAGAATCTGGAAGAATCTCTGTGCGTAAGGGTCAAGGCCGGAAAACCATACTGGGTGCCCGTGATCTTCGGGCCCTTAGACGGCACTGCATCACATACAGGCATGCTTCTGTATTGGAAATCACAAAATGGGCTCAGGAATATTTCCAGAGAACATTATCTGCGAACACAATTCACCGTGCCATCCGCCGTTGCCAGCTAAAACTCTATAGTTCAAAGAAGAAGCCGCATCTAAACAGGATCCAGAAGCGCAGACGTCTTCTCTGGGCCAAGGCTCATTTAAAATGGACTGTGGCAAAGTGGAAAACTGTTCTGTGGTCAGACGAATCAAAATTCGAAGTTCTTTATGGAAATCAGGGACGCCGTGTCATTCGGACTAAAGAGGAGAAGGACGACCCAAGTTGTTATCAGCGCTCAGTTCAGAAGCCTGTATCTCTGATGGTATGGGGTTGCATTAGTGCGTGTGGCATGGGCAGCTTACACATCTGGAAAGACACCATCAATGCTGAAAGGTATATCCAGGTTCTAGAGCAACATATGCTCCCATCCAGATGACGTCTCTTTCAGGGAAGACCTTGCATTTTCCAACATGACAATGCCAAACTACATACTGCATCAATTACAGCATCATGGCTGCGTAGAAGAAGGGTCCGGGTACTGAACTGGCCAGCCTGCAGTCCAGATCTTTCACCCATAGAAAACATTTGGCGCATCATAAAACGGAAGATACGACAAAAAAAGACCTAAGACAGTTGAGCAAATAGAATCCTACATTAGACAAGAATGGGTTAACATTCCTATCCCTAAACTTGAGCAACTTGTCTCCTCAGTCCCCAGACGTTTACAGACTGTTGTACCAACTTTTTTGAGATGTGTTGTACCAACTTTTTTGAGATGTGTTGTCATGAAATTTAAAACCACCTAATTTTTCTCTTTAAATGATACATTTTCTCAGTTTAAACATTTGATATGTCATCTATGTTCTATTCTGAATAAAATATGGAATTTTGAAACTTCCACATCATTGCATTCCATTTTTATTTACAATTTGTACTTTGTCCCAACTTTTTTGGAATCGGGGTTGTATGTATGTTATTTACTGCTGTGCACGTCTGGTTAGATGCAATCTGTATTTCGTTGCCTTGTACCTGTGACATGTGCAATAACAAAGTAAAATCTAATCTAATCTAATCTACATACTGCAGCACGATACACAGAGCCAGTTTAATGAAGGTTAACTGGCTCAATAATGTATTGAGCAGCTCTAGTTAGACATTGGGATGGCACGGTGGTGTAGTGGTTAGTGCTGTCGCCTCACAGCAAGAAGGTCCGGGTTCGAGCCCCGTGGCCGGCGAGGGCCTTTCTGTGCGGAGTTTGCATGTTCTCCCCGTGTCCGCGTGGGTTTCCTCCGGGTGCTCCGGTTTCCCCCACAGTCCAAAGACATGCAGGTTAGGTTAACTGGTGACTCTAAATTGACCGTAGGTGTGAATGTGAGTGTGAATGGTTGTCTGTGTCTATGTGTCAGCCCTGTGATGACCTGGCGACTCGTCCAGGGTGTACCCCGCCTTTCGCCCGTAGTCAGCTGGGATAGGCTCCAGCTTGCCTGCGACCCTGTAGAACAGGATAAGTGGCTACACATGATGGATGGATAGTCAGACATTGTGCATTTAGAGACATGTTCCAGTGCTTTGTGAGATGAATGTGTGTGTAGTACGAATTCACTCAGTCTCACCTGGTTCCTGGATGAGAAAGGGTTGTACTCGTCTATGTTCTCTGTCGCTGTACTCGTCACCTGGGTCACTGAAGGATCCTGCCAGACAAAAAACACAAACATTTTACATTAAGATGCAAAGTTTAAACACAGAAAAAAATACCTGGAGGCTCTGGGTCGTTAATCACAATGTGGCACAAACACCTGATCTGCATCCTACATATTTTATTGTGCTGTGGATCAGTACCTGCATGGAAAATGAAGGAGAAACATGACTACATTCACACACTGAAGCACTTTACACGTTTCTACAGTCGAAAATCAAATCAAATCACACACACACATATATATTACATTTTGTAATGTTGAATTGTACTTTAATTTAACAGCCCCATCATCAAAAAAAACACTTGATAGATACGCCCCCTGCACGCCACTGGGTTAGATTCAGCAGACTCGAATTTGATTGGTCGATTGGGCTGTCAATCACAGCAAGCCACAAATAACCAACCAAACAGGTTTCACTCAGGACGAGTTTCACATTCATAAATAAACAGCTCTTATCAAATTACAGGGATTTAAAAAGACATTGCGGGTCTTTACCTGGAAAGGATTCACCTCCACAGGATTGACGAAAGGGTTGCTGTCGAAGCCCGACATATTTTTATTATTATTTTAAATAAATTTCCTCTTCAGGTATGAACAGGTGTGAGCGACTGACTTATGTCGCATACCTGCCTTCGCCAGTTCCTTGGCAACGGAGTGCGCATGCGCGCTACAGTCAGCGCCGACAGCATCCGCGCACAGCGACATCACGTGACGTGACGTGACGTAACGTGGTGACGTGTCTGTTTCCGGTCTGGTTTCTCAGGTTAGGCAGGGGCAAAAACCTCAGCGCCTCATGGTCCACTCTCTGACACCTGTCTCGTTAAACATGCCCTGAAATGCTACTGAGTAAATAATCAGTCATTCAGTGTGAAAAAAAATAGACAGGGACATATAAATATACAATATTTAACAAAGAATCTCATCTCATCTCATTATCTCTAACCGCTTTATCCTGTTCTACAGGGTTGCAGGCAAGCTGGAGCCTATCCCAGCTGACTACGGGCGAAAGGCGGGGTACACCCTGGACAAGTCGCCAGGTCATTACAGGGCTGACACATAGACACAGACAACCATTCACACTCACATTCACACCTACGGTCAATTTAGAGTCACCAGTTAACCTAACCTGCATGTCTTTGGACTGTGGGGGAAACCGGAGCACCCGGAGGAAACCCACGCGGACACGGGGAGAACATGCAAACTCCGCACAGAAAGGCCCTCGCCGGCCACGGGGCTCGAACCCGGACCTTCTTGCTGTGAGGCGACAGCGCTAACCACTACGCCACCGTGCTGCCCCCTCTATCCAACATCTCATCTCATTATCTGTAGCCGCTTTATCCTTCTACAGGGTCGCAGGCAAGCTGGAGCCTATCCCAGCTGACTACGGGCGAAAGGCGGGGTACACCCTGGACAAGTCGCCAGGTCATCACAGGGCTGACACATAGACACAGACAACCATTCACACTCACATTCACACCTACGGTCAATTTAGAGTCACCAGTTAACCTAACCTGCATGTCTTTGGACTGTGGGGGAAACCGGAGCACCCGGAGGAAACCCACGCGGACACGGGGAGAACATGCAAACTCCGCACAGAAAGGCCCTCGCCAGCCACGGGGCTCAAACCCGGACCTTCTTGCTGTGAGGCGACAGCGCTAACCACTACACCACCATGCTGCCCCCTCTATCCAACATGATTGACATAAAAATAAAAAAAGGTTAAAGTGCCATTCCACCATTGGATGTGTTCTTTGGCATAAAATACAATATATTTTATGACAACATGACTAGACAGAGAAATCTTTTAGCTTCAAAATGATATATCAAACATAATTTTTTGACAACGACAAGTATATTAATTTTGCGACCAAAGTCACCTACCCTTTTAATTTCCGCGCGGTAGTGAAACGTGATGTCATCGGCAGGTTCCCCTTCTCGTGTACCACGTCACGTGTGACGTGGCACAGATTATCAGCAATGGCGGATAGAACGCGATTTCCACTTGTCGATTGCTGTGCCGATATTCACCATCGACCGTCTCCTTTGGGCATCACTTGCTATTTTCCTTCGCTTCTTTTCCGAAGCTGACAATCGCGTTCTATCCGCCATTGCTGATAATCTGTGCCACGTCACACGTGACGTGGTACACAAGAAGGGGAACCTGCCGATGACATCACGTTTCACTACCGCGCGGAAATTAAAAGGGTAGGTGACTTTGGTCGCAAAATTAATATACTTGTCGTTGTCAAAAAATTATGTTTGATATATCATTTTGAAGCTAAAAGATTTCTCTGTCTAGTCATGTTGTCATAAAATATATTGTATTTTATGCCAAAAAAATACATCCAGTGGTGGAATGGCACTTTAAGCTTTGGCCGACATTTTATTAACTCATTGAGGTTTGGAAAACTGGTAGTCAGGGAGCATACAGTGGTGCTTGAAAGTTTGTGAACCCTTTAGAATTGTCTACATTTCTGCATAAATATGACCGGAAACAACATTAGATTTTCACACAAGTCCGAAAAGGAGATAAAGAGAACCCAGTTAAACAAATGAGACAAAAAAAATATACTTGATCATTTATTTATTTATTTATTGAGGAAAATGATCTAATATTACATATCTGTCAGTTGCAAAAGTATGTGAACCTCTAGGATTAGAGTCAGGTGTTTTCAATCAATGGGATGACAATCAGGTGTGAGTGGGGACCCTGTTTCATTTAAAGAACAGGGATCTATCAAAGTCTGATCTTCACAACACATTTGTGGAAGTGTATCATGGCACGAACAAAGGAGATTTCTGAGGACCTCAGAAAAAGCGTTGTTGATGCTCATCGGGCTGGAAAAGGTTACAAAACCATCTCTAAAGAGTTTGGACTCCACCAATCCACAGTCAGACAGATTGTGTACAAATGGAGGAACTTCAAGACCATTGTTACCCTCCCCAGGAGTGGTTGACCAGCAAAGATCACTCCAAGAGCAAGGCGTGTAATAGTCGGCGAGGTCACAAAGGACCCCAGGGCAACTTCTAAGCAACTGAAGGCCTCTCTCACATTGGCTAATGTTAATGTTCATGAGTCCACCATCAGGAGAACACTGAACAACAATGATGTGCATGGCAGGGCTGCAAGGAGAAAGCCACTGCTCTCCATAAAGAACATTGCTGCTCATCTGCAGTTTGCTAAAGATCGCATGGACAAGCCAGAAGGCTATTGGAAAAATGTTTTGTGGACAGATGAAACCAAAATAGAACTTTTTGCTTTAAATGAGAAGTGTTATGTTTGGAGAAAGAAAAATCCTGCATTCCAGCATAAGAACCTTATCCCATTTGTGAAACATGGTGGTGGTAGTATCATGGTTTGGGCCTGTTTTGCTGCATCTGGGCCAGGACGGCTTGCCATCACTGATGGAACAATGAATTCTCAATTATACCAGCAAATTTGAAAGGAAAATGTCAGGACATCTGTCCATGAACTGAATCTCAAGAGAAGGTGGGCCATGCAGCAAGACAATGACCCTAAGCACACAAGTCGTTCTACCAAATAATGGTTAAAGAAGAATAAAGTTAATGTTTTGGAATGGCCAAGTCAAAGTCCTGACCTTAATCCAATCCAAATGTTGTGGAAGGACCTGAAGCGAGCAGTTCATGTGAGGAAACCCACCAACATCCCAGAGTTGAAGCTGTTCTGTATGGAGGAACGGGCTAAAATTCCTCCAAGCCGGTGTGCAGGACTGATCAACAGTTACCGGAAACGTTTAGTTGCAGTTATTGCTGCACAAGGGGGTCACACCAGATACTGAAAGCAAAGGTTCACATACTTTTACCACTCACAGATATGTAATATTGGATAATTTTCCTCAATAAATAAATGACCAAGTATATTTTTGTCGCATTTGTTTAATTGGGTTCTCTTTATTTTTAGGACTTGTGTGAAAATCTGATGTTTTAGGTCATATTTATGCAGAAACAAATTTAAAGGGTTCACAAACTTTCAAGCACCACTGTATGTAACCTACTGTGCAAAATTTGCCAAGTCTGGTTTCTCAGTATTAACCCTTTATTTCCATCCCAAACAAATAATTTTTACTTGTTGTAATGTCAGCAATCACCATTTTCAATGAAAAAAGGAAATGCTAAATATCGCATGTAAAAAAAAAATCCGTATCACATCTGTTTTTTAAATGACCTGTTTACTAACTTTATTTGAATAGAAATCGTATTTTTACATGATATCAAGTTTAAAATGAGACATTTAAGTACACAGAACATTAAAAAAGCCAGAATATTTATAGCTTATCTACATTCCAGAACTCAGCTCACAATCTCTCATTTCAGAAATTTCTGTGATACATTTATTACTAAGCTGCTAGCAATTTCTGGGTTTTTTTTATGTTCAAACTACAACCCCGATTCCAAAAAAGTTGGGACAAAGTACAAATTGTTAATAAAAACGGAATACAATGATGTGGAAGTTTCAAAATTCCATATTTTATTCAGAATAGAACATAGATGACATATCAAATGTTTAAACTGAGAAAATGTATCATTTAAAGAGAAAAATTAGGTGATTTTAAATTTCATGACAACAACACATCTCAACAAAGTTGGTACAAGGCCATGTTTACCACTGTGAGACATCCCCTTTTCTCTTTACAACAGTCTGTAAACTTCTGGGGACTGAGGAGACAAGTTGCTCAAGTTTAGGGATAGGAATGTTAACCCATTCTTGTCTAATGTAGGATTCTAGTTGCTCAACTGTCTTAGGTCTTTTTTGTTGTATCTTCCGTTTTATGATGCGCCAAATGTTTTCTATGGGTGAAAGATCTGGACTGCAGGCTGGCCAGTTCAGTACCCGGACCCTTCTTCTATGCAGCCATGATGCTGTAATTGATGCAGTATGTGGTTTGGCATTGTCATGTTGGAAAATGCAAGGTCTTCCCTGAAAGAGACGTCGTCTGGATGGGAGCATATGTTGCTCTAGAACCTGGATATACCTTTCAGCATTGATGGTGTCTTTCCAGATGTGTAAGCTGCCCATGCCACACGCACTAATGCAACCCCATACCATCAGAGATGCAGGCTTCTGAACTGAGCGCTGATAACAACTTGGGTCGTCCTTCTCCTCTTTAGTCCGAATGACACGGCGTCCCTGATTTCCATAAAGAACTTCAAATTTTGATTCGTCTGACCACAGAACAGTTTTCCACTTTGCCACAGTCCATTTTAAATGAGCCTTGGCCCAGAGAAGACGTCTGCGCTTCTGGATCATGTTTAGATACGGCTTCTTCTTTGAACTATAGAGTTTTAGCTGGTAACGGCGGATGGCACGGTGAATTGTGTTCACAGATAATGTTCTCTGGAAATATTCCTGAGCCCATTTTGTGATTTCCAATACAGAAGCATGCCTGTATGTGTAAGGGCCCGAAGATCACGGGCACCCAGTATGGTTTTCCGGCCTTGACCCTTACACACAGAGATTCTTCCAGATTCTCTGAATCTTTTGATGATATTATGCACTGTAGATGATGATGATATGTTCAAACTCTGCAATTTTACACTGTCGAACTCCTTTCTGATATTGCTCCACTATTTGTCGGCACAGAATTAGGGGGATTGGTGATCCTCTTCCCATCTTTACTTTTGAGAGCCGCTGACACTCCAAGATGCTCTTTTTATACCCAGTCATGTTAATGACCTATTGCCAATTGACCTAATGAGTTGCAATTTGGTCCTCCAGCTGTTCCTTTTTTGTACCTTTAACTTTTCCAGCCTCTTATTGCCCCTGTCCCAACTTTTTTGAGATGTGTTGCAGTCATGAAATTTCAAATGAGCCAATATTTGGCAGAAAATTTCAAAATGTCTCACTTCCGACATTTGATATGTTGTCTCTGTCCTATTGTGAATACAATTCCAGGTTTTGAGATATGTAAATTATTGCATTCCATTTTTATTTACAATTTGTACTTTGTCCCAACTTTTTTGGAGTCGGGGTTGTATATGACATGTGCAGGTTTCAAATTTATATCTGAACTTGTATATTATTACCAAATTTTGTAAAGTAGCCTCTAAATATAAACAAATATCACTTGGCTAAGGCTTCTTGTCCAGAAAACTTGTTTGTGCTTTGATGTGCCTCCCATCAGTCATCTTATACTCTACTGATCACTTTAGGTCCTGGATTACCAGCTTCATTGCGTGGACATGGGCAGGAACGAGCTCAAGGAGTTACAGCTTAGAGTAGGTAATTTATCTTAAGCATTTTTTTTGAACGAATACCTCAAAACGTTCAGTCAATCCATCCATCCATTATCTGTAGCCACTTTATCCTGTTCTACAGGGTCGCAGGCAAGCTGGAGCCTATCCCAGCTGACTACGGGTGAAAGGCGGGGTACACCCTGGACAAGTCGCCAGGTCATCACAGGGCTGACACATAGACACAGACACCCATTCACACTCACACCTACGCTCAATTTAGAGTCACCAGTTAACCTAACCTGCACGTCTTTGGACTGTGGGGGAAACCGGAGCACCCGGAGGAAACCCACACAGACGCGGGGAGAACATGCAAACTCCACACGGAAAGGCCCTCGTCGGCCACTGGGCTCGAACCCGGACCTTCTTGCTGTGAGGCAACAGTGCTAACCACTACACCACCGTGCCGCCCCGTTCAGTCAATAAAAAGAAAATCAAATCAATCTGTCGCAGTTACAGGGCTGTAAAAACCTGTCCGGTCATTTCAGTCTGATTGAAATGATTGGATGGCCTACCTGATCACATTCTGCCCATGCATGAATGGCAGTGCATGCGATCGAGTCTTCCAGAATGCTCGGCAGCGATATTGCTAAAGCTAGTGAGCTAGTCAACAGCGGTGAGTGCTGAATACCCACTTTTTTGTTTACATTCATTATGATAAGTGTTTGACACGTGAATGAGATATGAAGCTGTTGGATATGAGGACACGTTACCGTCCTCCCCGCCCAATGTTCATCCTCACCACGAGCACTAATCAGGCAGTGCGCATTCATGTGATTTGGAGCAGTGACTTTCAAGGGAGGACTGAAGGCAGCAGGTGGGATTTTTCAGTTGGATACTTTCAAAATCCAGCTTACTCTTGCTGGCTTCTCCAACATCCAAAATCACCTACCCCAGCTTTAAAATAAATTTCAGAATGTTGAACCTGCCAAGAGGCGGCACGGTGGTGTAGTGGTTAGCACTGTTGCCTCACAGCAAGAAGGTCCTGGGTGTGAGCCCAGCGGCCGGCAAGGGCCTCCGTGGGTTTCCTCCAGGTGCTCCAGTTTCCCCTACAGTCCAAAGACATGCAGGTTAGGCTAATTGTTGGCTCTAAATTAACTGTGAATGGTTGTGTCTCTGTGTCAGCCGTGCAGTGACCTGGCGACTTGTCCAGGGTGTACCCCGCCTCTCGCCCATAGTCAGCTGGGATAGGATCCAGCTTGCCTGCGACCCTGTAGAACAGCGTAAGCAGCTACAGATAATGGATGGATGGGTGGATGAACCTGCCCAAACCATCTCCGGACACGAGAGGAAAACCAATCTTAAGCTAATGCACCTTGAAAATGTTCTTTCTGTATCAAAATTTATATCAACATATGCATAAATTCTACATTATCGAAAGTACATTGTAACTAAAACTACTACTAAAAAAATGTAAGATTTTTTAAAGGACTGAATAATAAATCCACAGTGACCATTTAAAAAAAAAAGTGCACCCCTCAACTTTTACAGCTTTCATTTTAATGAGCTGGGGAAAATCCTCTTACAACCATTGACATTTTCTAGTGTGGTAAGAAACAGTTCTTTAAATGCACTTTATACACATGCCTGCATAACAGAACCAAAACCCACTGCCGAGGCAGGACTGTACACTGCACTCAGTGCAACCCACAGTGAAAGATCAGAAGTTCAAACACTCTACAAGATAATACGCTTTAACACAATGCGACTTTTTTTTTTTTTTTTAAACCTGTGTGTAAATGTGAAAAACAGACTTTCTTCAGTGATCAGCATGAGCCTTTTGCCTGAATACCACAATGTCAAATGACAAACTGATAGAAATGTTCAGGTAGAAGAGGGAAGGGAAGAAGAGGGATGTGAGAGATGTTTCTCTGCCAGTAGAGTTTAGCAGACAACACCTTAGGTTGCATGGACTTACTCCCATTGAGGTGTGTCGTGTTGATAATATGATAGTTACACGGTAACAGATTGTAATCAGAATTTTACAGCTGGCATTTGATAAAGACAGCAGATTCTTCGAGAACAATACTGCAATTATAATCAAAATCTGTAACATTAATGGAAGAGAATGGTGAGCATCAGTTTGTCTTCATGTAGGGGACTAAACGGTGTGCGCTCAAGAGAAGGAACGGAGCGTTTGAGTACTGGCCGGCTTCGGCAAACGCTACACAGGCGACTTCAGTAACATGATCAGTGATTTGAGCAAACAAACAGTCACATGGTGTACGTGTTTGGCATGTATTAAATGCTTTAGTCAACAATCAGATGAGGCGGATGTGTTAAAAAAAAAAAAAAAAAAAGAGAAAAACAACAAAAACTAACAAAAAAAAAACCAGTAGGACAACAGAACGGATGGATGGCTGTTAAAAGGTTACTGATACAGTAGGCTGTGATTTTTTAAACAGCTGTGATCCTCGGGCATTAAAACACCAACTGGCTTGGTCCCTTCATAGCCAAGATTCCTGTCCAATCAAAAACAAAAAGCAGCAAAAAACAAGGCAAAGTGGTTTTCACATTACACACACACACACACACACACACACACAGTCTCATCACTTTCCAAAGTGTTCATAACAAGCAAAATGATAAATATAAGAATTTAACAACCCAGAAAATTACTGGTGTTCCAGCTTTGTACATTTCATGTCATATAATATATTTATAGAGAGATTTATATATATATTTATATATATACCATGTAATTAAAATTTATTAAATAGGCCGGGGAGTGAAATACGTACATATAATTATAGCGCACGCTGCTTAACATGGTTATAAAGTGTAAACTTCAAAAGCAGCCAATGGTTTAGCTTGAGTTCATGGAGTCCGCACTATGAATGGCCTTGTCTCCTGGCTGAGGAAAGCCGCCTGCAGCCGAACAATCAATTTTTTTTTTTTTCCGATCACATTATCTTTCCATATTCATTTCTAATCTGTGACCCCAAAACAGAAACAGTCGGTTTGGGATCCGACCCTTTTTGCCAGTGGAGCTTCACCAACGTGCTTTTTCTGCCTCTGTTTCCATGGCACTTAGGGACTGTTCTGCTGGCGCCGAGGACAGCTGAGGAATGAGCTAATGAGGGAAGACGAGCAGCTACGTCAGACCATGAACTCGTTTTTTCCGTATAACACTAGCTGCTGTGCTTGAAGGTCCGGGTCTCTGTTGTGTCCCTGGTCCTCTGGGGGTCTCTGGGGAGGGTACTTGGCATTGCGCAGCTTCCGCTTGCTCTTTTCAGGGTTGAAAGTGCCTCGGCTGCTGAAGTGGGGCCTCTCGTCGCCGTCCTGCTCGGCTGTGTCTTGGGTGGACAAAGGCAATTTGGATCGGAGATGGAAGCGGCGGGACGGAGCAGAAGAGTGTGCGCAGGATGAAGAGACGGAGGACACGGTAGAGCAGGAGTCCACAGAGTCGAGCGAATCAGGTTGTCTCTGTAGCGTGCGCCTGATTTTCCCCTGGGATTTCTTGGGCCGGGTGGCAGCTAACGTTGGGCTTTTTTCTGAAGGGCAGAGGACAATAATGTGGTCATGAATATATTTTAAGAAATAATAAAAACAGTCAGACTAGGGTTGTTTTTAAACTACGAGTGCTCAAGCTAGACCCATTTCCTCTATCTATCTATTAAAAAAAAAAAAAAAAAAAAAAGACATGAAGCCTCAATACAATGGGATTTATCATGGACTTAAATACATTCAGAGAGATCAGGTTTTGGAGTTTGAGCTCTGACTGCAAATTATTCCATGTAGTTGGAGCAGAAAACCTCAAAGCTTTTTCCCCCATTTCTGTTCTAACCCTAGGAACAGTAAAATGTAAAAAGTCCAAAGAACGAAGACTGTAGGCTCTATTATTCAGGATTAAAAAAGAGATGATAAATAAGATGGAATCATCAAGGATAGCCTTGTAGATAAAGACATACCAATGGCTGAGCCAGTGCACATATAAAGATGGCCAATTTACTTTAGTGTATAAGACACAGTGATGAGTTAGAGCTCCACAGTTTATGATAAACCTCAGAGCGCCATGATACACACTATCCAGCACGTGGAGGCATTCATATATAAACACATCACCATAATCGATTATCGGAAAAAAAAGGTCAGATCCACCAGTTTCCATTTCACCCCAGAGGAAAAACAAAAGACTTATTTTGAAAATAAAATCCAAGTAAAACCTTCAGCTTCTTAGTAGTAAACAGAACATGTGCCTTAAAGGAACAGTCCACCGTATTTCCATAATGAAATATGCTCTTATCTGAATTGAGACGAGCTGCTCCATACCTATCCGAGCTTTGCGCGACCTCCCAGTCAGTCAGACGCGCTGTCACTCCTGTTAGCAATGTAGCTAGGCTCAGTATGGCCAATGGTATTTTTGGGGCTGTAGTTAGATGCGACCAAACTCTTCCGCGTTTTTCCTGTTTACATAGGTTTATATGACCAGTGATATGAAACAAGTTCAGTTACACAAATTGAAACGTAGCGATTTTCTATACTATGGAAAGTCCGCACTATAATGACAGGCGTACTAACACCTTCTGCGCGCTTCGACAGCGCATTGATACGGAGCTCAGATATCAATGCGCTGCCGAAGCGCGCAGAAGGTGTTAGTACGCCGGTCATTATAGTGCGGACTTTCCATAGCATAGAAAATCGCTACGTTTCAATTTGTGTAACTGAACTTGTTTCATATCACTGGTCATATAAACCTATGTAAACAGGAAAAACGCAGAAGAGTTTGGTCGCATCTAACTACAGCCCCAAAAAATACCGTTGGCTATACTGAGCCTAGCTACATTGCTAACAGGAGTGACAGCGCGTCTGACTGACTGGGAGGTCGCGCAAAGCTCGGATAGGTACGGAGCAGCTTGTCTCAATTCAGATAAGAGCCTATTTCATTATGGAAATACGGTGGACTGTTCCTTTAAAAGACAAATGGTCATTAGGGCTGTAACGATACACCCAACTCACGATTCGAATCGCATCGCATCGCGATTTTTGACCCACGATTCGATACGCCCACGATTTTTTTTTAAATGTTTTTTTAAAAGTAGTAAATTTGACTTATTAACATTTACTTACTTACATTAACTATTTAATAACAAATAATTCAGACCACTGCAGAGAATGAGTAATATGTATGCAAAAATGAACAAATGTATATGCAAAGATTGTTTTATTTCTCAAAATAATACTGTTGAGCCGGAAGCTCTGTTTTTTTCGGTTCTGAAAAAGTCATTTTTCCAAATCGTGTAAATCCGTTAAGATTTTTTTTGGGGGGGTGGCTCTCTCACTGTCTCACTCTCATAGGGCCAATGATTTTCTGTGATCGCGGAAAACAGATGGAAATTACGGAATTTTTATGGTGAAACATTGCTCGCGTGTCAAAATGTAACTGCCGCAGAAGGCTTCCGCCCAAGCAGACATGCCTTCAGTGTTGCCAGATATTGCTAACGTTTTCCACCCCAAAATATGTTCAAAACCAGCCAAAAAGCACCTAAACCTGCCCAATCTGGCAACACTGCATGCCTTTCCGGTCAAGTGATTGTGATTGGCTTGTGGCACACCCAGCCAGCCAATGAGCTGCTTGTTTACAGATTCGCTCCCCGCGTCGCAACCAGAATGGCGACCGCTTAAAAGAAATGAATGCTCTGCCAGTGGCGAGTGTGGACGTTGCGTGACTCACAGAAGATTGTCGCAGGTCGGCGAAAAAACGACTTACTAATAGATATAAAAAAATAAAAGTAATTTAAGTAAGTTTAAAATGTAATTTAAATAAAAAGTAAAGTATTCATAAATTGAAGTTTGGAAGCGCCTCTGTTTTTGGGCTGAGGAGAAGTTTGAAAGGGTGTACCGCGATTCTGCCTTTTTGTATCGCGATACGGATCGTGGCTCTGCATATCGCGATTTCGATATGCATATCGTTACAGCCCTAATGGTCATCAATCAAGAACCCCAGATATTTAAAAGTAGATACAAGTTCAGTTTGTTGACCATTACTGGTGACAATAACAAACTGATTTGACCTTGCCGATTTTGAATTAATGAAAAACAAGTTTTGTTTTATCAGCATTTAGAACAAGTTGCAATTGGCAGAGTTGTTCTTGCACTCTATGCAATGCATTCTGCATATACAGTATGCCAACACTTCTACGGCCGGGGGTGCAAAACAATACATGACTGTCATCAGCATAAAAACGAAAGGCTGCATTTGGAATACTCACTCCAATATTGTTTATATACAAGGTAAATAACAAAAGGGCCTAATACTGAGCCTTGTGGCACCCCCTTGTGGACAAACTGAACCTCAGAGGAAACCACTTTTAACTGGACAGCCTGGGTTCTGTCTTTAAGATGGTTTGCAAACCATCCAACTGCATGTACAGAAAACCCAACTGCTGTAAGACGTTCAGTCAAAATGTTATGGTCCACGGTATCAAAAGCCTTAAATTCTATAAAAAGAGAAAGACAGCACTGTTTATTATCTAAGGCTTCTGTAATATATCATTTATAACCTTCAAGAAGAAGAAACCTGTCACATGCACACTTCAAGCACAGTGAAATTCATCCTCTGCACTTGACCCATCTGAAGCAGTGAACACACACCCAGAGCAGTGGGCAGCCACACTAGAGCACCCGGGGAGCAGTCAGGGGTTCGGTACCTTGCTCAAGGGCACTTCAGCCAAAGGCCGCCCCACGTTAACTTAACTGCACGTCTTTGGACTGTGGAGGAAACCGGAGCACCCGGAGGAAACCCACGCAGACACGGGGTGAACATGCAAACTCCACACAGAAAGGCCATCGCCGGCTGCTGGGTTTGAACCCGGAACCTTCTTGCTGTGAGACGACCGTGCTAACCACTACACCACCGTGCCCGCTTCAAGGTTGCAGTAATAGTGCTATGTTTTTTGTGAAATCCTGACTGGAAAATCGATAAAATAGAATTAATTGCTAGGTATTCTTTTCCTTGTTGACCGACAAGGAATTCAAGTACCTTAGTCGGAACAGACAGTTTAGAAATAGGCCTGTAATTAAGATAGTTGGATCTCCTCCTTTCAAGAGGAGGATAACAAACGCAGATTTCCAGACTTTGGGAATTGCATTGGTCAACAAACTAAGATTAAAAATCTAACACTATATACAGCAAAGCATGGAAGGTCATCTGCACTATGTCCTATAATATTCCACTGAATATTCTTAAGCTACCATTTTATTTCGACACAATAAAATCTATATACATTTAAAAATATGAAACTAAATTATGCCATAAATAACATTTATCTTGAGCTGATTTCATGTTTCATAGGAAGCATGTTTTCAGAAACCTACATTAGGCTGCGTTCACACTCCCCCCGACTGCCACCATGTATTACATACAGACAGGTGAAAAATGATTTTATTTTATATATATATTTTTAAACAGCCTCATTGTCAATTGGTCTGGCTTTAAAAATAAATAAATACATAAAAACCAACCACCACCCACCCCACAGTCTTTCTAGTACAACCCCATTTCCAAAAAAGTTGGGACACTGTAAAACAAAGACAATGAAGATTTGCAAATCATGGAAACCCCATATTTCATTCAAAATGGTACAGAGACATCATCAGCTGTTGAAACTGAGAAATTTTATTTTATTTTTTTTTTTAAATATGCGCTCATTTTGAATTTAAATGTCAGCAACATGTTTCAGAAAAGTTGGGACAGGGGCAACAAAAGACTGAAAAAGTTGTGCAACGTGGAAAAAATAAACTAATTTGGTTAATTGGCAACAGGTCAGTAACATGACTGGGTATAAAAACAGCATCCCAGAGTCTCTCAGAAGTAAAGATAGGGAGGGGTTCATTGCTCTGTGAAAGACTGCGTGGGCAAACATGGGTGGCTTGTACATCTGGGAAGGCATCATTAATGCTGAAATGATATGCACAGGTTTTGGAACAACGTATTGCCATCCTGATGACATCTTTTTCAAGGAAGTCCTTGTTTATTTCAGCAAGACAATGACGAACCACATTCTACATGCATTACAACCAGGGTTTTTTCTCGAAAAATTTAGTACGAGGGTGCTCACCATGGCGAGGGAGCGGGGGGGGGGGGGGGGGGGGGGGGGGGGGGGAGCCTTTGAAAAACTGAGGCTACAATGGGACATTCTGAGGCTATCTGACAGGGAAATTGTAACAAATTGTCAACATTGAAAAAGAAAAGTAATCTTCTTCTGCCCCGGACAGTCTTTGGCTTTCTTCCGTTTCGTGCCACGGGATGACATCTTTAAATGCCCAAGTCTCAACAAAAACAACTCGCGAACTACTTCTGTCAAAAGCTCCCGCGCCGGTGGGTGAAAGGTCATTCAGTCTCGAGAAATCTCGCTCTACAAGTCAGCTGACCTTGTATGTAACCCATGTCAAATCTCGCGAAAGCAGCCGTGACAAGTAAACATGGCGCCTCAGTCTGGAAAACGCCAATTCGGATTGTTTTTGCACCGTCTGGCGGTGTATCTACTATGATTGGAATATTTTTGGAGCAATTATAACGTATTTGATGATCAGACACATTGTCACGTGGTGTTGCTGGGATGTTTTCATGGAGAAAAGATCCTTTTGAGAAAGATTGCATGTTGTGCAGTAGCATACAAGTGCATGGCCTAAGTGTGACTTGGGGTTCAATCGGCATTTCAGTAAGGGGGCGCACTCCGAGAGTAAGAGGGCGCAGCGCCCCTGTTCCCCGGTTTAGATGAAAGCCTGACAACTGCATGCCTCTGTAATAAGAGAGTCTGAGTGCTAAACTGGCCTGCTGCAGTCCAGTCCCATCTCCCATTGAAAACATTTGGTGCATCATGAAACCTAAAATACTACAAAGGAGACCCTGAACTGTTGAGCAACTGAAATCATGCATCAGGAAAGAATGGGACATTTCTCTTTCCAAACTACAGCAACTGGTCTCCTCAGTTCCCAAAAGTTCACAGAGTGTTGTTAAAAGTACAGGTGATGTGACACGGTGGTAAACACACCCCGTCCCAACTTTTTTGAAACATGTTGCGGACATGAAATTCAAAATTCGCAAATATTAAAAAAAAAAAAAAAAAAAAACTACTCAGTTTCAACATCATCTTTGCACCATTTTGAAAGAAATATAAAGTTTCCAAGATTTGCAAATTATTAAATTGTTTTTATTTCCAGTTTACACAGCGTCCCAACTTTTTTGGAATTGGGGTTGTACACAAATATAAGCAGCTGAATGATGTGCTCAATCAGAGATATGCCAAATGAAATTCGTACTAGCCTGAATCTGGGGTAACTGTGTTGCTATGGTTACAGTGTGCATGTTGCAGAAGTTTTTATTTAGTATACCAGCACAAGACACATGACAGCCAGCATCTAATCGATACCACAATAAAGCTTACCGCAAATGCAACCTCAAGTGAAATGTGATTTTTTTTTAAACCACCTTTGAATCTGCATACATTCAGTTTTGAATACTATTTGAACAATGAAATTCCAACAGCCCTAAATGACACTGAAACATACCTGAGAAATCAGAGATGGCACCTTCAGAATCCATGTTCAGGTTCTCGGAGCTGTCAGCAGTCCCTATAGATGCCTCAGACTCCAAAGTCTCGTCGTCAGACGCTCGAGGCTCCAAGGATAACATCTCATAAGTCAGCTCCTCTCTACACAGAGAGAAATGTTTCAGATTTTCAAATATACCACTGAAAACATTTATCATATCCTCATGACTGCACACTCACTTCTCTTTCTGCAGACTCTCAATCTGTTCTGTCAGCACTCTTTCTTCTTGCTGCATGGCGACATGCTGCTGCTCCGTCACATCGTCATCTCTGAGGGTGTCTTCGTCTCCGCTCTCCTCCGTAACCTCAGGGACAGTGGGTGTGAGAGGACTCACGGGAGGAGATGGTGAGTGATAGCCGAGTTTGCGTGGTCGCCCTTTACCCTGTTGAGCACAACACACACAATTTTGTTAGTTGTCTAGGAGGTATTCAGTCACTGGAGTCATTTTAAATGTCTAGAAGCAGCAAGAAAAGGTCACTGAACTTGTGATTTCAGATATTTTTCCAGTACTGCACTATGAGGTATAGAAGTGCATGACTAATGAATCAAAAGAGATTAATGGAATAGATAAGTGGAAAAAAAAAATTAATAATTCTCCACTTAACCGAAATGTTGCTGAGCTAATGTAGGGATCAAGTAATGGAAATCTCTCTCACCCAACAAAAGAACATATGCATGTTATATGAACATGTATTTAACTTCCTTACTTGTTAGCTATACAAGTCAACTAGCTCCAAGACCCCCCCCCAAAAAAAAAAAAAAAAAAAAAAAAAAAAAAACCCACACACCCCTTAAAATGCCAGGCACCAAAAATTCTCTGGCCAATATACATAAGAGGATATTACACAGTTGTGCAAAGATATGAAGTTTATATTTGAGTGGTGAACATTCATGAGTGAGCAAAGCAAACAAGTGAAAATACAGTTAGGTCCATAAATATTTGGACAGAGACAACATTTTTCTAATTTTGGTTCTGTACATTACCACAATGAATTGTGAGCAAAACAATTCAGATGCAGTTGAAGTTCAGACTTTCAGCTTTAATTCAGCGGGTTGAACAAAATGATTGCATAAAAATGTGAGGAACTAAAGCATTTTTTAAACACAATCCCTTCATTTCAGGGGCTCAAAAGTAATTGGACAAATTAAATAATTGTAAATAAAATGTTCATTTCTAATACTTGGTTGAAAACCCTTTGTTGGCAATGACTGCCTGAAGTCTTGAACTCATGGACATCACCAGACGCTGTGTTTCCTCCTTTTTAATGCTCTGCCAGGCCTTTACTGCAGCGGTTTTCAGTTGCTGTTTGTTTGTGGGCCTTTCTGTCTGAAGTTTAGTCTTTAACAAGTGAAATGCATGCTCAATTGGGTTGAGATCAGGTGACTGACTTGGCCATTCAAGAATATTCCACTTCTTTGCTTTAATAAACTCCTGGGTTGCTTTGGCTTTATGTTTTGGGTCATTGGCCATCTGTATTATGAAACGCCGACCAATCAGTTTGGCTGCATTTAGCTGGATTTGAGCACACAGTACGTCTCTGAATACCTCAGAATTCATCCGGCTGCTTCTGTCCTGCGTCACATCAATAAACACTAGTGACCCAGTGCCACTGGCAGCCATGCATGCCCAAGCCATCACACTGCCTCCGCCGTGTTTTACAGATGATGTGGTATGCTTTGGATGATGAGCTGTACCACGCCTTCGCCATACTTTTTTCTTTCCATCATTCTGGTCGAGGTTGATCTTGGTTTCATCAAAGAATGTTCTTCCAGAACTGTGCTGGCTTTTTTAGATGTTTTTTTTTTTTTAGCAAAGTCCAATCTAGCCTTTTTATTCTTGATGCTTATGAGTGGCTTGCACCGTGCAGTGAACCCTCTGTATTTACTTTCATGCAGTCTTCTCTTTATGGTAGATTTGGATATTGATACGGCTACCTCCTGGAAAGTGTTGTTCACTTGGTTGGCTGTTGTGAAGGGGTTTCTCTTCACCATGGAAATTATTCTGCGATCATCCACCACTGTTGTCTTCTGTGGGCGTCCAGGTCTTTTTGCATTGAGTTCACCAGTGCTTTCTTTCTCAGGATGTACCAAACTGTAGATTTTGCCACTCCTAATATTGTAGCAATTTCTCGGATGGGTTTTTTCTGTTTTCGCAGCTTAAGGATGGCTTGTTTCACCTGCATGGAGAGCTCCTTTGACCGCATGTTTTCTTCACAGCAAAATCTTCCAAATGCAAGCACCACACCTCAAATCAACTCCAGGCCTTTTATCTGCTTAATTGAGAATGACATAATGAAGGAATTGCCCACACCTGCCCATGAAATAGCCTTTGAGTCAAGTGTCCAATTACTTTTGGTCCCTTTAAAAACAGGGTGGCACATGTTAAGGAGCTGAAACTCCTAAACTCTTCATCCAATTTTAATGTGGATACCCTTAAATGAAAGCTGAAAGTCTGGACTTTATGTCCATTAGATAACAATAACTTGAATATGTTTCAGTAAACAGGTAAAAAAAACAAAATTTGTGTCAGTGTCCAAATAGATATGGACCTAACTGTATTTTCAACAACCACACACCAAAAATTATACAATAATATGGACACATCCCCTCCACACACACACACACACACACCAAAACACCCCACACAAATCAATCAAAATAATTATAATTTTGAACTGGTTTGCCATTTTGATAGCACACGACCGTAGGTGTGAATGTGAGTGTGAATGGTTGTCTGTGTGTCAACCCTGTGATGACCTGGCGACTTGTCCAGGGTGTACCCTGCCTTTCGCCCGTAGTCAGCTGGGATAGGCTCCAGCTTGCCTGCGACCCTGTAGAAGGATAAAGTGGCTACAGATGAGATGAGATGAGACGAGACGAGACGTCTATTCAACAGGAAAACCCCAGGAGTTACGTCAGAGTGAAAGATCAGGCTCTTTGGCATGGCAGTCACAGCACATACTGAACCGTAGTGACTGGCACTCCGTCACACCGCCCTCCCCTTCGGGAGGCACACCCATGCGCTTCACGCACACAGGCGTCCCTCACGGATCCCCTAGCCGTACTTCTCCCATGCCAGGGTACCCCACACACTTGTGCTTCACCCATCTCTGGGGTCCCTCGCACAGCACAGGGGTCATCCATCCTGGGGGTCCCTCGTACGGGTCACACACAGGGCACGCCTCCGATGGCCTCAGGGCAAACCATCCCATTTCTGACGCCAACTGTAGCGAAGGGAGAAAGCGGTCACCCCACCCAGCCTTGAACCAAAGTCTACGAGGTGCCAAACCTGCACCCGACCACAATGCTTGGCAGTCAGAGCACATACTCAACCGTAGTGATGGGCACTCCGTCACATTCCCGTGCAGGGATTGGCCAAGGATAGCTCAGTTGACATAATAGTTCCACCACTGATTAAGCAATTTATCTTGTGATGTCAAAAATAAACAAGAGTGCTCGGACAGCACAATATCCCCTGCTGGCAACTATATCTATGCTTTCAGTGCTTAATACACCCTCATGAAATTGTCAAAGTACAAGTTTGGTAATCAAGGGCCATCGCTCTGGTAAAATGCGACTGAATTGAACGAAATTGCAATTTGCGTATGATCAACATAAAACAAAGGATCCGGTCAAGTTTTGTGAAATTCCTCCGAAAATTGCAAGAGGAGTTGATTTCAGAAGGTGAGTACCCTTGCCAGGACGGACAAGCAGACAGCCGGACGTACATTGCCACGACATAATCCCCTTCAGGCCTTTTGGCCAGCGAGGGATAAAAATTGAGAGAGGAGTTGATTTCAGAAGGAAAACACACATGAAATTGTCAAATTATAATTTTGTTCGTCAAGCGCTTTAACTCCGGTAAAACGTGACCGAATTGTACGAAATTACAATATGCGTAGTACCGATGTATAACGATACCTCTTGTCAAGTTTGGTGAAATTCCTCCAAAAATTGCGAGAGGAGTTGATTTCAGGTGGTGTGTACCATGTGTACCCTTTCCTGGGATGGATGGGCATACGGACGGGTGGACATTGCCACAACAATCCCCATTCGAGCCTTTCGACCAGTGGGGGACTAAAAATATGGATACAGGTGTTCGTCATGGTACTATATATCCTGGATATACTATGAACTGATGTCACAATTTCATGCTAAACAGCCAAATCGAGTCACAGCTGTGGCTCTGCAAGCATTTCCATGTGTGTCGACCTACGCATCATGATCATACTGAGCAAGGCAGGCGACAACACGGTACATTGCACATACGCAGGTCAAAGGTCACTTTGATGTAAACAAACATGGCTCCCTCCAGTGGGTTTATGCAGAGATTCAAAGATGAAAGTTAAAGGAGAACTGAAGGCAAATTTTTTTAATCAAAATTCTATTTCTGCATTTTTGATCGCCATTGTGTCACTGCTATAGCAAGTTATGAGTGTTTGAAATATGCTCTGTAATACATCAGTCCATATGTCAAAGCGACGGCTGTAAACGAGATTCGTTGAGATCTGTGCGAGACATCGTTGGACGGAAGTAAAACGTACAGCGGAAATCAAAGCGACCAACACCTGCCAACGTTGTCAAAAGACGCGCGCGCCCTCCTTCGAATGTCGATGTAATCAAGCCGGAAGTTTTCCCTGCGTCCGAAATTGCTCCTTACTCACTATATAGTGGGGACGCCATTTTGTAGTGCCGTCCGAAACCTTAGTGAGGATTACGTGGGAAATGCGCTCAGTATAACATCTCATCTCATTATCTGTAGCCGCTTTATCCTGTTCTACAGGGTCGCAGGCAAGCTGGAGCCTATCCCAGCTGACTACGGGCGAAAGGCGGGGTACACCCTGGACAAGTCGCCAGGTTATCACAGGGCTGACACATAGACACAGACAACCATTCACACTCACATTCACACCTACGGTCAATTTAGAGTCACCAGTTAACCTAACCTGCATGTCTTTGGACTGTGGGGGAAACCGGAGCACCCGGAGGAAACCCATGCGGACACGGGGAGAACATGCAAACTCCGCACAGAAAGGCCCTCGCCGGCCACGGGGCTCAAACCCGGACCTTCTTGCTGTGAGGCGACAGCGCTAACCACTACACCACCGTGCCGCCCTCAGTATAACATGTATTTATTATTTTGAAAACCCACCAGCCGCCTGATCTGGCACGTTTTAAATGTGTGACAGTAACGACGTTAATACCAGCGTGACGGACTCGTCCTTATCCTGTCGTCTTTCCAACTCTTCTCTACTCCACGTTGGTTTGGAGTCGTATGGAATAATCTCCATCACTGATGAAGCTGGCAAATTAATTTAAATTGGAATGATATGGCGATCTGGCCGCTGTGTAAACAGTTTTCAAAATGGCAGCGCTGACACTTCACGTTTGAAGTCTCGCACAAGTCTCGTGAAGATCGCGCGGAAAAGCGACGCCCGCCGTGGACCAAATTAACTACGTTCAACATGGCTAAAAACCAAAAAGGCCCATAAGTGGAATATAATATGCCAATACCAGTCACGATACAAGGTTAATAAAACCAAAAACGTAATTGAATAACACGTTAAGAAATAAAGCACGTTTAAAAATGACTTCAGTTCTCCTTTAACACTTAGTTTGGAATTTTTTGATAGGGGATATAAATCAAATATACCATGCACCGAGACACATACACAGAGAAAGAGAGACACACGAGTGTTTTACTGAAAAATATATTCACCACTCAAAGATAAACTTCACGCAACCATGTAATATCCTCTATATAGTTTTACTTTTTGGTAGCGCTCTCACACACTGGTTAGCTACAACAGAACACAAAACATACATAGGTTACCTTTCTTGCTGCACTGGACTGCATGTTGTTACATTAAAAAAAAAAAAAAAGGAAAAGAAAAGGAGAACAGTGTAAAACATTATTTTATTAACTGAAGTAAATAAGGTACTCGACAGGACACACAACAGTGGGATGAAACACGCCGAGGGATGAACGCCCACCCTAGAAGTGAATACACTGCCACTACGTGACCATGTGAAAAGTGCCAGTGGAAGTGATCTGACTGGGTGAGACAGATACACTGGAGTAGTGTGATGATGGTGACAGAGACCACACAGTGCTGGGACTTAACCAATGAGGAGTGCTACAGAATGGCTAGAGTGAGGCAGAGTGAGTACGTACCGCCGCTGCACTGCGGGTTATGCTCATAAACCTAACCGCGATTACTACGGGCTTCTGGATTTGAGAGCAGAGGGGATATGAGAGAAAGGGGTTAGAGAGACATGACAGAAAATTCAGGGTTAAGGTGTAGGTGCGTGTTGGGTCAACATGGTGCCGTTTGCTGCGTTTCTCGTTTACTCGCCATAGATCTGCGAATAAGCGTCAGACGGCTTTTCGCTTTACTCTCCGCGAACTCCAGTGTGTTGATGTCCTTTACCCGGGCTCTGTACTTGTTCATCTGCTCACAAATAATCAGCTCTACACATCTGTAAAACAAAACGCACACACTTTCACCGAGAGTGAAAACTTATAACACCAGCAATATGGCTGAAAAGTAGGCCAGAGTTGACTGTATAGACCCTTTTCACGTGACGTCACGACAAATGCGGCTGCCGTTTTGGACATGAACTACCAGTAGTCTACCACAGCCAACAACGAGGAACGACGGCGAAGCATCGAAAGGAATATAGCCATCAAAGAAAGTTTTTACTTTCAGCAAGACTTCCATCATGCCATTATATTGTTGTGCACCTGGATGTAGTAACCATCAACACACAAGGCAAGATTTATCATTTTATCGGATCCCGACAGATGCTGACCGACGGAGAAGATGGATGGTCTCTAAGGCCAAGTTTACATTAGACCGTATCTGTCTCGTTTTCTTCGCGGATGCACTGTCCGTTTACATTAAAACGCCTGGAAACGCCGGGAAACGGGAATCCGCCAGGGTCCACGTATTCAATCCAGATCGTGTCTGGTCCGGTGCGGTGTAAACATTGAGAATACGCGGATACGCTGTGCTGAGCTCTAGCTGGCGTCGTCATTGGACAACGTCACTGTGACATCCACCTTCCTGATTCGCTGGCGTTGGTCATGTGACGCGACTGCTGAAAAACGGCGCGGACTTCCGCCTTGTATTACCTTTCATTAAAGAGTATAAAAGTATGAAAATACTGCAAATACTGATGCAAATACTGCCCATTGTGTAGTTATGATTGTCTTTAGGCTTGCCATCCTTCCACTTGCAAGTGGTAAGTGACGCGCATGCCCGACATGCACTGAGATCACACACACAGCGGCTCAGTCCCGAATCACTGCTCGTGCACTTCACTCGCGCGCTCTGTGAGCTGCGCAGGGCCGGAGTGCGCACCCTCCAGAGGGCACTCGCTGTTCAGGGCGGAGTGATTTGGAGCGCAGGATGCCTGCGGAGCCGAGCGTATCCGTGTATTAGCGTTGCTATGTGCACGCGAATCGTGTATTGGCGTTGCTGTGTGCACACTAATCGTTTTAAAAACGTTAATCTAATGATCCGCTGATACGGTCTAATGTAAACCCCACCTAAAATATTGGCAAAATGATGTTTATTGACATAGCAATCGTGTGTAACGGTAAGCATTTGCATATCCAAAGTGTTGTGTTTACATCAAAGATAAAATAAACCGATATGACGACTGCTGCTGCCAGGTTGGGGACATAAACTAGTAGAAAGGAAGTGTGCTAACAGTGCCAACACACTTCCTTTGTGGTCGATTCTGCTTTAAGGTAAGATGCATTTAATTATTCGTCTGCTGTGGGTTTGGAATCGGTAGCCTGACCGATTCGTTCATGTTTGTGGTGCCATTTGTTTGTTGCCGCGTGTTGAAATGGAAGATTGGTTGTTGACATGATTTCCAGTGATGCTTTGGTGCTGCTGTGGATCAGATGTGTTGAGTAGCCTGACTGTTTTTTTTTTTTTTCTTGCGTGTGGTATCATTGTTGACGCGAGGTTGTTTTTTGAACATAATGCGGACACGATTTCCCCTGATGAGTTATGACTTCAGACGCGATGCGTGTGTGGAGGTGTGGAGTCCGCGTGATATGTGCGTAAGACAGGCTTCTCATGTGTTTGGAGATCTGCGCTCTGAGACAAGCGCAAGCACCCCCCCCAGGGAAAAAAAGGGACCCCCCGAAAATATCGGCATAGTTCGAACACTGGGTTGGAGAAAGTAATGGCAAATAGTGAGTGCACAAACCATAGAAGGTAAACTGTACACAGCGCCAGGGCAGTGTGATGGTATGTCTACTTTTAGATTGTGTTAGCTTATCAATGAACACACTCGTCACTCGACGAGTTTCACGTCTTTACGACGGATACTTAAATGTGTGTTAGGTATTATTGTTGCAGTCTAAGCAGTCATTGTAGCAGCTAGATGAGCGAGAACCGAAAGGGTCTGTGCCATAAACCGTTATTTCTTCATGTCCAAAATGGCAGTCGCGTTTACGAAGGTCACGTGAGTGAAAAGGGTCTATACAAACGGTTGTTTCAGAAAAACGAGTCGTGAAACAGTGGCAAGTGTTCAGCAAGCAAATCTGCGAGTGCGAATGAAAGCCAACAGAATGTCATGACATACGCTGTGGTTTTGCTGATGTCCTGAACACTCTGCAGGGGGTCAATCGTGTCGGGGCACCGCAAAATACAGGGCGCAAAGACAATGGCGAGTGCATTGGCGGACATCCGGTTGGTCTCTTCTTGGAGAGCGATCCTGTAAAAATACCCAAGAGAAGGGTCATAAACTGCTCTCAGGATGATATGAACATGCATGAGAATTCAGGAGTCTCTCACCTGACTAAGTGGAAGATGAGCCTTTCCAGAGTGTTCAGGTGAGTTCTGCTGAGCTGATCGATCACAGAGTACACCCCTCGCAACACCTCCTTTTTGTCTTGAAGGCCTGAACAAAAGGTACAAACATTCATTCACTTTTGTGCTGCCTACTAGAACACTGTAGGACAGGTGGTTGTTTTTTTTTTTTTTTAAAAACTCAACTTGTCTGGTTAACACTCCCCCCACACACACACACAGCCTCCAGCCTGTGTAATTATTTGTTTTTAACCACTTTGCGATATTAAAAAAAAAAAAATCTCAATAGTCTGAATTAAAAACATCCCACAGCACCACACTGCAAAAAATGATCTCTTGTTGAGAGAAAATATCTTTAATATGGGTGAATTTATCTATTATTTCTTATTAGAAGTTTACTAGAACTCAAATAGAAGATTTAGCACTTTGAGACGTTTTTACTAATTTCAAGCCTTAAATTTTCTTATTCTATTGGCAGATCATTTTGCTCATTTTAAGCATTCAATTCTAGAAAGAAGCAAAATTATCTGCCAATAGAATAAGAAAATTTAAGGCTTGAAATTAGTAAAAACGTCTCAAAGTAAGCTAAATAATCTTATATTTGAGTTCTAGTAAACTTCTAATAAGAAATAATAGATAAATTCACACAAAGATATTTGCTCTCAACAAGAGATCATTTTTTGCAGTGCATTTGGTTTTACTGCGTTCCAGGGCATTCTAATCCGAACGCAGACCTGGTATTATTTTAATCCAGAGATTACATTACAGGCGTTGAAGCAGATGTGCTTATCCAGAGCAGTTGGAGGTTAGGTGCCTTGCTCAAGGGCTCTTCAGCCATTCCTGCTGGTCTAGGGAATCAAACCGGCAACATTTGGGTCCCAAAGCTGCTTCTCTAACCATTAGGTCATGGCTTCCCCATAGCATAGTTAACTTTGGTTTAATAATATACATCTTTCAATAATTGTTGAGAGAGACAGAGCGCGCTTCATTTCATTTCACCTTAACATGGATTCATTACAACTCTGCTAAAAGAAAAAGATTTGCCTAATGCTAAGCCAACCTAATAACTTACCCATGGCTCTTAGAAATTCCTCATACAGTTCAAAGGTCATAAGGGGATTGGGCAAGTCACGCAACCACTGCTTGAAAACGCTGGCGATGACATGGATGTTGTAGTCGTCCAAATTTGTACTGCTCACATCTGTGCAACAGCAATTTAAAGATAAAACGGATCGTGTTATTCACTAGGCATGATGAATGCTGATCTCGTTCTCTTGTTTAAGTCCCCTACCTGTGTCCAGACCCTGTTTCAGTTCCTTGATTTTATTGGCAGAGCCAGATTTCCTGTAAATGCCTTCTGTGTAGAGGCCATGCATCTCGATATAGTTAATGAGTTTCTCTACCACCAGAGGTACTGAGCGGTCATCGTGGGTCAAACGGGAGACTTCCACGTTAAACTGCTTTGACGATAGCTCAGGATCATACTGCACACACAAAAACATAAGGTCGAGAAAAATCCACCCTGAACAACTTTGATAATCTGTTTAAATTAACAATTGTCCAAGGTTTATTTCGTAAGGACATGCTGATCATATTTTCACTTTGGCTAATGGTTTCCTACATTACCCATAATGCAGTTTGACTATCTCCTTATAGTGATTTCTACCTAAAAAGAGAACGATGCAGCAGTGCTGCTTTATTCCTTTAATTGAATCAGCTTTGTGACCTCCATCTGTACAGATCAGCTTCTTAAGCTTCAAGTTTCAAGCTAATACCATAACCAATGGCGTCATCCTGTAGATCTTTAACTAGCCAAGCCGAGTCTGTCATAACTTACAGCATCCGTTGCCCTTTATGAGGGACTCTTGCTATGCCCAGTAATTTCATAATCCAATATAAACATAGATTAATGTGTTTCCAGGTGAAGTTCTCTCTCACAAGTCTCTATGATGGTCCAAGTAGCAAATTAAAAGCCCCAGGTGCACGTCCTTACCGTCTTGCTGCACTTGCTGATCGCCTTCTGACAGCACTTTCTGTGGCAAGCGTATCGGCACACTACACACGAAACAAACACCATAATGAGTCTCATATTCCACCTAAAATCACGTCTTGTACATCATGGAGAAAGGTATAAGAAGCAACTCTTAAGCTAAAGCCAGCATTGCTTTACATGCACGAACACATCCTGCCTGACAAAGCCAGACTACTCAAACAGGAGAGAAAGGAGAACGGCCTTACATGAGCTTGACAGTAAGCAATTTGTTTATAGTGAATTGGGGTGATGGCAATGTTAGTGAGGAGTCTCGAGGCAGAGGACATCAACTCACGTTTGCAGACGCATGCTCGGTCCATCATCCAGATGAGGGAGGAGCAGAATTCGCAGTAAGTGGGAATGCTGTACTGAGTGGATTTGAAGATGTGGCCGTTGTGTTCCTCTACCTGTTAAAAAAGAAAAAGAAATAAGAGATGAGCAAAAAAATGAAAAACTGTTTATTGAGAAGCCAATAATATACAGGCTGTGATCATACTCACAATGTCTGTGTCCTTTTTCCTCCTCTTCTTTCGATCTGGCTTGATGACCTGGAATTTTTTCATCATCATAAATAAACTGATTACAACAATTAAATAAACAAAACTGATAAAATTAGTCAATAATAATAAGAGGCAACAAATACATCATGCCACAAGTAGTGAAGATATTTCAAATCAAATCAATTAGCTTAAAGTATTAAACTTTAAAATGGGACATCACTTCATTTTCTTAACATACACAATATGGACAGAAGTTTGTGGACACCTGACCATCACCCCAACGTGTCCTTGTTTAACATCCCATTCCAGATTAATTCCCCTTTGCCGTTATAATCACCACTACTCTTCAAGGAGGGCTTTTTACTAGATTTTGGAGTGCGCGTGGCTGTGGGGATGCATTCATTTAACCACAACAGCATTAATGGTTTCAGTCACTAGGACTCAGTCAGCGTTCCAGTTCATCCCAAACAAGATGCCCCCCCGGAAAATTTTGAAAAATAAGGCCTTACAAACCACTTGTCCTGCAATCTGAGCTGTAGTAGATAAAAAAAAAAAAAAAAAATATATATATATATATATATATATATATATATATATATATATATATATATATATATATCTGTTGTCTTTTTTATATATTTACATGAAAATATGTTTCAAATCAATAGGAGTATTGTTTGAATTCAAGATAAAATCACATTCTACATTCAAGGGTACGGTTATAATTCATGATCGACAAAAACGACAAACTAAATTCACATTAAACTTAAGTTTTATTAATTATCAAAATGTTCATATATTAAATAAAATTTTAGGGTGACTGACCTTTTCTCCCCATGTCCTCATTAGTTGCATATGATTTCTTCAAAACGTCTTTTGAAATATTTAAGTTTTCAAAACGGTCAGCATTAATTCAGATTTACTGACTATCCATCATATACATGTTCAATGTATTAAATCAAACGAATGCTAAGTTTATGGGATAATGCCTATGTACACTTTATACAATTATTTATAGTTCACAGTCACTTCTCATTTTCATTTGATCATTTCGACTTCTTCTTCAGCTTTTTGGCCAAAGACAAAAGCTTGTCAGCTTGTCTCTCTGTTTTTTATACCAGCATTGATTTCACGTACCTTCGCTTCGTCTCGCTTGTCAATTGTATTCGGCATTTTGAGTAAAAAAGCCGATACGAAAGAGAAACGTATTTTTGAAGAGCAGCGACGATGAACATGTGCAAGTTTCGATAAAATAGAACAGATGCGGGTACTTTTGTAAGAACTGTTATGATTGACTTTTGTTCTCTCCAACACTCTTGTAAGAACTGTTATGATTGGCTATCATGCTCTCGCCAGCAATGTTTTGGCCAATTACATTGTAGAAGACACGTATTCTACCGCGAGACTTAACGAGACTATGTAAACATGTAACATCATCGTAGGAATGAATTACGCTTGAGTATCACGAAGGAACATACCCCAACCCCCCTCAATAAATGAAAAAAAAAAAAATCTCAACGGATTTGGCATAATATAAAAAGGCTGATTTTTACTCAGAAAAAGCGGAAATCTGCCGAAAAGCGGAGAACTCTCATCCCTGCTTCATGGAGCTCACTTTGTGCACTGCCATGCTGGAACAGGTTTGGGCTGCTTATGGCCCTTTTCCACTACCCTTTTTCAGCTCACTTCAGCCCGACACGGCTCGCGTTTCGACTATCTCAGAGCAGCACGACTCGGCTCGCTTCAGCCCTGCTTAGCACCCAAAACTCACACGGTTTTGGAGTGGGGCTGAAGCGAGCCAAACCGAGCCGAGTGGGGCTAGGGGCGTGAGGAGACACTCCCCTGTGCACTGATTGGTGAGGAGGAGTGTCCTCACACGCCCACACACGCCCCGCGAGCACGCTGGGATCTGTAAACCTAGAAGAAGAAGAATTACAAAAATTTCTGAAGCCTTATGCGCCTCGCCTCATCTATACGCTCTTGCCAGTATCTGTTGCCGTTGTCGGTGACAACAAACCACAGCACCAAGACTAGCAACACTAACGACTCCATGTCCTCCATGTTTATTGTTTACTATCCGGGTCGTGAGACTACCGCTTAAAAGATCACCGATGTCACTGTTTGCGCCGCCTAACGACATCACGTGACGTCCACCCACTTTTGCTAACTCCACCCAATGTGTCCACCCACTTCCAGCCAGCACGGTTCGGCGCGGTTGTAGTCGAAATGCAACTCCAACAGCCCCACTCAGCTCGACTCAGCATGGCACGGCTCAGCCCGACTCAGCCGCGTTTGTAGTGGAAAAGCGGCATTAGTTCCAGCAATACAAAAGACATCCAATACAATTGTGTGCTTTCAACTTCAAGCCATCAGGTTCAGAAAGGCCCACATATGGGTGTGATGGCCAGGGGTCCAGACTGTATATTTTCATGCATGTCATGTCTCTATCCTTTAGATCAAAGATCCTGGAAGTCTGTTCTAAAATCCATCCCTGATTCCTGACGTTGAAAACTAAAGAGTCGACCCCAGGGAGTCAATTCCACATACTATGATTCAGTTAGCAACACATTCAGGTCAATACTAGCCTTTATTTTGAATTTGACTAGTCAGAATTGAAGTTTTGTAGTAGTGTTAGCTGATTGAAATGCTGTTTTTAAAAAAAAAAAAAAACCACTAAATAAATATTATTAGAGCGGTGGCTACAATTATCGACAGTCCATAATTACACCCCTTTTCAGATTTACCAATTAAAATCAAACAAAGGTGAGTTTCAGTTACTACAGTTATTATTGGTTAATTAAAAATCGACCGGAAGACCCGCCTCGCGTTTTGAGCTTGTCTGATGGCACGGCTCGTTACCAGAGATGGAATTTTTTTTTAAATTTTTTTAGGACGATCAGCAATTTGAGAAAAACCCGGACGTTATCATCGCAGGTAAGCATGGTGGAAAGATCATGGACATGTTTTTACTGATCAAATTCACCAATGTGTCATGATCTTGTCGAAACCTACTTTGTTTCTGACTCTTTCATTTGACAGTCACCATTTTGTATCTAAACGCACGTTTGAGAAGTCACGTGAGGTGTCGATAATAGTGATCACTTTCACCGGTGTCCACCATTATCGACACCCTGTGGAATTAAGGAGCATTTACAATGGTTATGGATCGATCTTTGTGTAACATTGTTGAAGTAGATGAAGTGCTTTTTTACCTGATTCATAACAGAATGGAATGATTAGAGTATTTAGAATCCTACTGCAATAAATAGAATTAGACCAGAATTAAATTCCTAGCATATATTTAAAAAAAAAAAGCTTGAAATATTCAGATTTTTCTATTCCATTCAGAAAAATATATTTTTTTGCAGTTTGTTGTAAATATCTACCACATATTACAATATCAGGAGACATTTTATATTTTGGTTGGAGGAATGACATGCGACCTTTGACCTGGATTTTCATGTGGTTACGATATCAATTGCCTGTTCACATTTATTGGTAAAGTACAAAACTAGAAATTAATACAAACAACGAATGATTAACAAAATGTAATTTATAAAAATACTTAAAGTGGAACAAAAAGATTTGACGGAGGTTAAATATCAGTTCATTTGTTTACAAACATTAGAATTACTTCATTTACGTAAACACCGACATCGATATATTTATATAAAGGATATCTTGTCCTAAATATAAGTATGTAAAACAAATTTTAAATAAAAGCTGTTTTGTTAGCTGAAATACCACATACTGATTTTTAAAAAAAAATAATCTGGGTGTCGATAATTGTGGAACAGTGTCATGTGATCTGATACGCCAAGTAATCAGGAATCAACTCTTTTTTCCAATGGTAGTTTGAGTAATTATTCATGCACAATTTACACATCGAAAGCGTTTTCTACTTTTGCAACGGCCAAAAGATCGTTAAGGTGTCGATAACTGTAGCTGCCGTTCTAGTATTATTTCTAAAATAATCACTTAATTGGACTCGTGTGACAACATTGATCAGTACCTTGTTCACGCTGCTGTCCAGTGGCTTGTACTCAGTCATGAACTCGTCTAAGAACACTTTGAAGGTGTTCACCCAAACTCGAACAGGCGACTCGCTCCAGTCTCTCTGCTCTTGACGCATGGTCTTCTCCAGGATTTGTTCAAACAGTGCATGCAGGTCTTTATAGCGGATACTCTTTCCATCATCCATCTGTACAAAACAATGAAGAAACAAAATAAAGCACTGAAGCAAGCACTCGCCTAAAACATGTATACTGGTCAGTTAGAATGGGCAAAACATTGTTTAATAAACCTTGCACACAGTGACTCCTAATCTACATGAGTCTGGAAAGTATTGCAAGACATTATGTTAACAAAAATCAGGACAAAACAAAACATGTTCAAGATCTACAACTGAATGCAGAATTTGTATATGCTAAGGAAACAAAAAGAAATAAGATATTTAGTGTTGATTTTTACAGATGTTCCTTAAAGGTAGACTGCCTTTCAGATTTAAGTTTAGGTCATAAAAATAATTTTCCCCGACACCCAATTATTTTTTGTGAAGTGAAACGAAAGCTACTGAACTCAAAATCACAGACTTCCAATTTTATTAGGTTTTTTTTTTAATAGAACAATTAATGAATTTTGAGCCACGTGGCCCTAAAGTCTCCACTATTTTTTTCCTGCTTCACCATGACCCAATACAAGATACTACGTCATGCATCACGTGGTGGGCTTTCCCTGTTCGCGCAAGGCATTGTGGGATACAAGTTTGAAACAGGAGAGAAAAATGGAAGACGAGTGTGAGAGAATGAAACGTGAAAGACCAACCAACAGTAACCGAAAGCGAGAAAAGATGTGTTATATACGAAGGAAAGGAAACGCAGGACCAAACGGTGGTGTAGTGGTTAGCACGGTTGCCTCACAGCAAGGTGGTTCCGGGTTCGAACCCAGCAGCCGGCGAGGGCCTTTCTGTGTGGAGTTTGCATGTTCTCCCCGTGTCTGCGTGGGTTTCCTCTGGGTGCTCCGGTTTCCCCCACAATCCAAAGACATGCAGTTAGGTTGACGTGGGGCAGCCTTGGGCTGAGGTGCCCTTGAGCGAGGCACCTGACCCCTGACTGCTCCCTGGGCGCTCTGGTGTGGCTGCCCACTGCTCTGAGTATGTGTGTGTGTGTGTGTGTGTGTGTGTGTGTGTGTGTGTGTACTGCTTCAGACGGGTTAAATGCAGAGGATGAATTTCACTGTGCTTGAAGTGTGCATGTGACAAATTCTTTCTTAAACTAATAAATATCGGCAGTCAGCGAGCACCTCGGTGTGATCAGCTGTTCGTTTAGCGACAGAATGATGGAACGGTCAGCGCACGGTCAAAGGTAAACCTGTAGATGGCAGTAATGCAACACTGGATGCCAGCTGCCGTAAACCCCAAAAGATGAAGACAACGAAGGCAAGTGTGCGCATGCGCACACGGACTTCCTCTGTCTGCTTGACTGCGCAAAGCGAGCGATTTCATGCACATTATTTGCTCGGGAATCCCCTCAAATTAAATAACTTTCCAGCCACAGAATGGCCGTTTTTTTTTTTTTTTTTAAATATAGATATTACGCAAATAAACACATCACAATGACCAAACTTCAGAGGGAACTAAATTTCACCGATTTTATGAAATCAAAAGGCCGCATACATTTAATTACAAGAAACAAAAATGGCCAAATATTGTCTTAAGTTATAAATAATTAAAAAAAATAAAAATGATAGCCATTTGAACTTCCCCTTTACATTTGGAAATAAATTCTAAGAGATACATTTTTCAATCCAAAATGATCAGGGACGCAAACTTTTGCACTTAACTGACTCAGGTTTCAAGTCAACTTGACACCAAACCTACCATTTCAAAAGTTTATGTAATTTTTGTGTCAGTTATTAGGAAACGTTTATGCACAATATCCTTAGGCGTTATGGACATTCTGGAACATTGTCAACTGTATATGAACCGTTGATCTAATCAATCCTGACTAGTGCTGTCAAAAATGTCGCGTTATTAACGCGTTAACTTGACTCAATTTTAACGGCGATAATTTTTTTATCGCGAGATTAACGCTCTGTGACATGATGTAGGTTTTTCATAAGCTTTTGAAACTGCCAGGAACTTGGAACAGAGACTTTGCTTAGAAAAACGATAGCAGCTAGACTGTAATGCCACGACCCGCACAGCCAGAGTCCTCTGCCCTCCCCCAAAGAGCCACGGTGCTCGGCTTAGGTTTTGTTTTCCCATCGGCGGCTCCAGCCCGACTTTGCAGTGGCTGTGACAAGACGTGTTATGCTCTGCAATTTAAAAAAAAAAAAAAAAAAAAACATTGGTACAACCAGTGTTCGAACTATGCCGATATTTTCGGGGGGTCCCTTTTTTCCCCTTGGGGGGGGTGCTTGCGCTTGTCTCATCTCCATCGCACACTCACTTCGGATATGCAAATGCTTCCCGTTACACACGATTGCTATGTCAAACATCATTTTGCCAATATTTTAGAGACCCCCCAACATTTCCCAAATCATGTTTTCAAGGGATCTCATGTCTGTTTCAGGGGATCTCGGATCCCCCGAGTACCCCCGTAGCTCGAACGGTAAGCAAGCCCATTCACTTTTTTATGCTGATAAGAGAATTACAATGGTTTTTCATGTGACAAAAATGTGCGATTAATCGCGAGTCAACTATGACAGTCGCGACATTAATCGCGATTAAATATTTTAATCGCTTGACAGCACTAATCCTGACAATTTATTTCAGACATATGCAAGTTCTTTGCACTGGAATGTGATAGCTGCATCGTTGTATAATCGAGCAAGAAGAGAACAGTGGCACAAACGTCTTACTTAAACACCAGTATGATTCACTGTTTAACAGAGGCGTGTTAAAATACTCACGGCCAAAGCTGTGGAATAGGAGTTGAAAATGTTCATGCGGAATTCCTTCAGCGCCTTTTTAAAAACAACATCCACCATTGTATCCTTCTTACTGTCCTCTGTATCTAGATCAACAATCTGTGAAACATTAGGTACTTTAGCATCATCAATTCGGTATCTTCTATAATGAGTTTAAGGTCTCTGAATCTGTAGACTAGAGCTAACTGTAGCAGTACCTTCTTCATGAGGAACTCATTCATACTCTTGTAGTCATTGGCACATGTGAGGATCTGCAGTGCGTCGTTCTGCCACTGGGCGGGCTCTAGAGCCACACTGCTGATCTTCACACTGCGGCGCCGCTTCATTTTGGGCGAGGGCTCCTTGTTCTCCTTGAATTCTGGCAGGGAGCCGACATCAGGGCTGTGAGGAGGAGACAAGCACTCCCCTGCACGCGCACATTAAAAAATATTTAACACCAGACTCTATATGTGAATATTATTATTATTTTTTTAAATATAACCTTCAAATTTCCATCATCTCACCTTCAGCCATGAGGAGTGCAGTATCAGGATAGTCCCCATCTAGGGACTCTCCAGCATACATCAGTCTGTCTCTGGATGATTTCTTCTCTCCTTGCTTTGTCTTTCCCCAGAACCTCATCTTGCCCCGAACCCTGAGCACAAAAAACCCATTCATTTTGATACATGTGCAGGAAAAATGGCAGGGTTTTTTATTTTATAAAAAGGATCAGATCGCAACCTTCCATCTCCATGTGAAATCTTCCTCAGGGAGTCAGTCTTGCCGAGGTCCCCAGAAGACATGGCTTTATGCATCATCCGCTTTTGATCTTCATTGGATCTGGACGGCTGAGAAATGACAAAAAAAAATTGTTCATTTAAACAGATGAGTGTTCTGTCATTTGCACCTTTGGGTTAAAGGCTATTGCAATAAATATCAAAATGTTATTTTATCATCAAATACAGGACTACTCAACTTCACATACAGTACACTGTAGAATTTAATTCTATTTCATCAAACATTCCTTTACCACCATAATTAACAGGTTGTCAGAATATTTTATTTATATACAGTATTAATATACAGACCTGTAACACAACCCAATCTCCATCTACTTCATCTGTAGTGCATGTACGATTACCACAAAGAATTTCAGCGTGTCTAAGGACTGCTAATTCAGTTAATATGAAAGTTTAAACATGAGCATGAAATGGAAAACCAAAATTCTTAGGATGAGACAGATGTAAGAGAAAGTCTTACCAATGCTGTTCTTATGTACTTTTGGCTTATAATTAGATAAAAGCAATTTTGGATATTGGAAATGGAGGAATGTCCAGGTTGAATGAATTGATTAGATTTAGTGCTTCATATACAAATAGCTTTGACTAAGAAGAATTAGGAAAGCGAACAAAGTAATGAAACCTCTAACAAACCGTCTAAAAAGTAGCATTCTGTCCACATTCACTGGATACGAGCAATCGTGCGCTCTGATTGGTTACACTACTACGAGGATATCGGCTCATATACCCTGAGTAGAGAAAAACAAAAGGGCGGCGCATTTTGCTGAACCTACCGAGGACGAAATAAAAACCCTACCGTAAAACAAACCCCCCCCCCAAAAAAATACAAGAAAAAAAAGCGCGCAACAACATATGGAATAAAAGTATTTGATGGTAGAAACATCTTTTTTTTAATTTTTCAAGAATTATTATAGCATTTTTCATAAACTGCTACTGTCATTTTGCCGGTTTGTTAACATTCTAAGCGGAAACGATCTTGTCGGACGTTTTTATAAAGTTATTGACTGAATTTGCAAAAAAAATAGACATGCTCCGTTTCTCAAAATCCAGTGAATGTGGATAGAATAAAACAATTATTCCACTCAATCTCGTCGTACATGGCTTATAGTAGGTCTGCGTGGGACAGAATTTTCAGTCCCGCTCCTGCATTGTGCAGTCCCGCTCCCGCAAAGAATTATGATTTTCAGTCCCACTCCCGTCTGCGCCTGCCATATTTTGTCCCGCTCCCGCCCGCAAATCCCGCATGATGCAGACGTTCGCATTATTTCTCACGAAAGTTCTTGTCATTGGCTTGGGGAATTAAACATGCTGAGCTTAGCTGAGCTCTCCACTGACCGATCCTTCACCTAGCGCACGTAGAGAGGGTGCGCATTGCCAGGCGGCATGCGCAGCTGAGGCTTTACAGAGATACCCATTGTGAGCTTCACTAGAGGAGCTCTGCTCTTCTGCCATGATCGGAGATCTCGAACACGGAAGAGCGGAAAGGAATCGGAAACGTACGCGAGATTAGACCACTGTGGCAGCGGGGTCGTGGCCAAGCAGCAGTCTCTGAATGGAGGGCGGGGTCGGTAAGTGGCTAGGTCATTACACCTGATGTCAATTTGTGTATGTTTGTTTGTTGCAGGGATGAAGTATAAAGGGAGGGGGAGAGGAGAGAAGAGGGATTCGCTCCCCGACCACAACACGTGTGTGTGAGTGAGTGAGTGAACGAGTGAAAGCTGAAAAGCTCAATAAAGTGAGTGGGTGTGAACACGAACTCTCGCCTGCCGTGCTTCTGTGCTCCACCCACATCGGGGATTACTACAGTGGTGCTGAAACCCGGGACGCACACCACTCACTTTATTGAGCTTTTCAGCTTTCTCTCTTTCACTCGTTCACTCACACACACACACACACACACACGTGTGTTGTGGTCGGGGAGCAAATCCCTCTTCTCTCCTCGCCCCCTCCCTTTATACTCTATCCCTGCAACAAACAAACACACACACACACACACACACACACAAATTGACATCAGGTGTAATGACCTAGCCACTTACCTTCCCCGACCCCGCCCTCCATTCACAGACTGCTGTTTGGCCACGCCCCCGCTGCCACAACCACATCTGCAAATTTAGGCATCTTAAAATGTTTTTATTAATGCCAAATAAAATATCCAGCACAAATTATATATATGATAGACATAAATTAATAATTTATAAATTTTATTTTAAACACGTTTTTAGTTAGCGGGACTGCAGCTTATCACCTCTCCCGCCCGCTCCCACATTGTGCACTCCCCCTCCCGCCCGCAATGAGCTTTCAAAATTTGTCCCGCGCCGCACTGCTTTGCGTCGGGTCCCGCGGGAGTGCAGGGCTCTAGCTTATAGTCGTATCAGCTCATGTACGACTCGATTTCGTGGCATAATTGTTAAATAAACAACCGCCCTTAGACTAAGTCTGGAGTAAACAATTTGTCCTTTTCTGTAGAAATTCATTCAATAATAACCTACACACACTACAGAAGAAATTCAAACATTTACATTTATGGCATCTAGCAGATGCACTGCAAAAAATTAAACTGAATTTGAGGAGAAAATTCCTTAACACGAGTGAAATTATCTTGCTGCATGGACAGATATTTTTACTTGATAAGACATCTTCGAATAAGTTGGTTGCGATCTAGAACTAGGTTTAATAATCTCAGAATCGGTGTCTTGTATTTTTTATAATAGGAAATGCTAGATCGTTTCAACTGTTCAAGATATTTTCACTTGCTAAGATATCATTTTTTGCAGTGTGCCCTTATCAAGAGCAACTTAAAACACTGGCGTATTCCTCAAGACACAACAAACAATGAACATACAAAGAAAGGTACATAAATACAATGAGAGAAACATTTGCTACAAAAAGTGCAAGGAGTAATAGAAGACAAGATCAGAGATGGTGAGAGGGTGTGAATAAATCTACAGGGTAAAGGAAGGGCGGAGAAGACGCCAGAGACGTCCTGCTCCTGGCGCTCTCCTGGAGGAAACTACCGGTGAAAACAGAGAAAGAGCCGGAGCCTAGAGCATGCAGTAATCATTATTCTGGGTGCTGAGACAATGAGAATCTCTGGACAACGCAGATAGGAAGCAACCCAGAGCTACAGTGACTGTTACTGTCTAATCTAGTGCAATAATCAGAAGGTAAAGCGTAGTGTGGGTTAAAACGTGGAACGTGTTTTTACAGTCAGTCAGTCAGAGACAGAAACACACTTGGTTTTATCCACATCTGTGTGGCTTGAGATTTACAACAAAAGGAGAATTAACGTCTGTGGCACAATCTATGGAAAACTAATATGAGAAATCATTTGGTTTGACTGCCATGTTCATGCAGACAATGTTTTAAAAAAAAAAAAAAGGTTCTGCCATCACAGATATGGATGATTTTCAAGACGTGTTTCCCAGATTACAGTAAACACCATGAAATCCACAGTGCTGCAGCTTTTTAAGTGGTGAGTACAGAGTTCTGTGAGATTCTCTATGTTAGCTGGAGATAGAAACCACGCCGTCAGGTCTGGCACGATAAGAGGGCCTGTTTTGGGAAGCGTGGACCGTTTAATTACCATTTCAGAGTCACTGTGACATGCGTCTAGTGTCCCCCCCTCTGAGTCCTGCTTGGGGAGGGGTGGGCCAATAGACAGAGGGGTCTCATCATACTCTTCCTCCTCTGACTCCCCCTCCCCTGGAGGATTTGAACCGCGGGTCAGGAAGTCTGAGCGTGTCCGTGCCATGCGGGCTTTTTTATGGCCTGGTCTGGCAACCTGATTAACCAAACAATAACAACACAAGTAAAAAACGCTCCTGTGATATGCCCCCGCTGTGCAAGCAGGTTCTCCTGTGATCCAAGATGGCTTCTCTAACAGTTCTTAAATTACATACAAAAATGCACACGTCTGTAATAATAATAATAATAATAATACAAATTCCTGAGGATTTGAAATGCTATTCCAAGCTGGTGGTGTCAGATGTAACGTTTGTTTGCTTACGATTTATTTTTTCTCACCTCACGACCTTTTAGAGGCTTCAAGGATTTGATACCGGAGGGTCCGGCTTCCTTCTGAACTCCAGCTGACTTCCCTCTACCGGTAAATTCCTTTTCAAACCTGCAACGCAGTCGGTCATCAAGTTTACGCCAAATTAGTTTCTACTGTTTTTGAATGACAGCAAGTTATTTAAGGAGAGTCCAACACTTACTTTGAGAGGGAAACCTTATCCTTGGGTGAGAAAAAAATCGCTCCATGTCGCTCAGTCATGTTGACACTTGAGGTAGGTGGTTTCTTATAGGCTTCTTTGGCAGCATCTTCTTGAGACTCTAAGGTGAGTTTTGGGGACCATCCATCCAACACATTCTGTTTGCCCTTTGGTCTCTCTCTTGTTTTGGATGACATACCCTGTCTGTCTTGGGTTTGTAGCTCTGGCTGTGCTATAGGAGAGCTTCTGTCTGTGGCCTTTCCGGATCTTTCTTGCCTACTTTGCTCAATCCTCTGTAGGGCTTCGCCTCTCTGCTTCTCAAACCTCTCTCTCTCAAACTGGGCAATGTTCTTGCGTTGTTTCTCCAGGATCTCCTTCTGCTGCCGGATCTGCGCCATCATCTCCTTCTCATTCTGCTGTTGCTGGTGCTTCTGCCGCTCCTGTTTGGCCTCATTGAGCTTCTCGAGCCTCTCCAGCATGGACCGGGTGGTGCTTTCACCCTGCGCCGGGCTGGGAGGCTCACTGGTCTGAGCAGAGCCATCTTTTACCTCTGGTGGCTTCCAATCTTCTGCATCCAGCAGGGTTTCCTTCTGCATGCTAATCACAACCACTACTGGTCTGCGGGAAGATTCCGTCTCATTCTTTACTGCCTTTTCTGGACTCTGATGCTGTGAGGTGGAGGAGTCTATACTGGACTTTGCAAATATAGAACTGTTCGCTGCTGGAGGAATGTAGAAAGTAGGAAGAGAGTTCTCTAGTTTGGGCAAAGCAGGAAGATTGTCTGTTTCGGCTTTGGGACTGTTAGATAGAACAGCAGGTGCAAAAGATTCAGGAGGAAATGTAAACTTGGGGCTGCTAGGGAACACTTCATCCTGGGGTGGTGCTGAAAAAGAAGAGTTAGGATCCCCAGGCTCTTTTTCTTTAGCATAGTCATCCATACTAACCAGCTCAAAGCTTCCTTTGGAGCTTTGGCTATCTGGAGTGCCTTGAGGCGAGAGGGCACCATCATTGGCAAACTCCACTGACCAGCGCCTGTCCTCAGAAGGAGATGTTCCTCCTGTGGCACGCACCTTAAGCAGCTCCAGACTAAACTTGGCCTGCTCTAACTCCCGTAGACGCCGGCTCTCTCTCTTAGCACGCGTTTTCAGGCTGGAGTCATCAAACAGGCGTGCTCCCTCTCTGACCACCACTCGAGCTTGCGGTTGTGCTTCTGAGTCTTCTGCGTGCATCTGTTTATCCTTCTGATGCGGCTCCTCCTGAGGGGCCTCGACCTCACAGAGGCGATAGAAAGTCTTCTCTCGATCCACGCAAGAATGGTCCTCCCACATGCTCACATCCAGACCAGTGAGCTTCAGTTTCTCTTCTTCTGGAGATGGGCTTGTTTGTCCATTCAGCAGCTGTGTCTCCTTCAACTTCTGCTCCCTCAGTTCTTGGAACCTATATATTTGAAAGATACCACAAAGACTGCTGACGACATTATACTGAATGGATACTTACTCTAATTAATATACATTATATATAGGGGGAGCATGGATAAAATCAAATAATCATAAATTTACCCAACTAAAACAGAGCCAAAACAACTGCGCTCTTCTCCCACCAAACTCTTCCGGCTTAAGGCTGAACTGCTTATGTAAATCTGGAGATTTCTGCTTGGCAGACTACCAGTAAGATCTGGGCATGAACAAGCTTCGGCCATGGTTTGGAGTGATCCAGGATATTTTAGGGTCCTGTATTATTAAGCAAAATACCTAAACAAAGCAGCTCTCTGTAGTGAGGAAAGTTGCTTACCTTTGCCTTGCCAAATAGCCTCGACATGCTGCTTGGAAGAGAATGATGTGACGATGGTGGATGTACTGCTCTCTGGCCTTGTAGCCTCTCCAGGCTGCCTGGATCATGACAGCAGCTTGAGCGCGTCTATAGCAGCATAGTCTCCAGTTCCTTTGGATTACCAGTACTGCTTCCTTCCATAGCAGGAACCTGCGGCGCTCTTGGAAACCTCTCCAAGCTGACTGAACGCAGATTGCTGCTCCCTGTCTGACATTATCGTCATACTTCAGCTGCTCATCTCTCTGCTTGACCTGGTGGCTCCGCCACCAGTCCTGTACATAAAGAGAAACACAGTGTGTGAAGCCATGCAGCAAAGCTTGGGGTGCTTTCAAATATAGAGTGTGTAGTCCCTGGTGCAGCTCTCTTAAGCAGACGAGAACAAATCACATCCGGCAATGGACCAAAATAACTGCTCTGGGATCATCTGAGCGAGGTCATCTCCGTCCAGTTCCGAGTGAGGTTTTTTTTTTTAAATACCATGTTAGCATCTGAGGCTACATCATGGCAAAAAACTTAACAGATATTACAAACACTTTATAAATAAATAAACAAATAAAAATCGCCAGTTCCAAGTGAACATGAAACTAGAGCCCTGCACTCCCGCGGGAGTCCCGCGGGACCTGCTGCAAAGCAGTGCGGCGCGGGACAAATTTTGAAAGCTCATTGCGGGCGCGGAAGTGCACATATGCAGGCGCGGGCGGGAGCGCACATATGCAGGCGCGGGCGGGAGCGGTGATAAGCTGCAGTCCCGCCAACTAAAAACGTGTTTTAAACAGGTTACACAGTGACGGTAGGCTTGACTCAATGCTATCCCAGAAATCCTTCCTGTAATATGCAAATTTGGCTGTCCAATCAGAGGCGGCCAAATTTGCATATTACAGGAAGGATTTCTGGGATAGCATTGAGTCAAGCCTACCGTCACTGTGTAACCTGTCTCTCTGATTAGAGTTGTAGACTAACTCAAGCAGTAAATCACTTCACTCATGGTACAAAGCAAGCCCATTCACTTAATGCTGATCAGAGAATTACAATGGTTTCTCATGTGACAAAAATGTGCGATTCGCGATTAAATATTTTAATCGCTTGACAGCACTAATTATTATTATTAGAGACACTACATGCTGAATTCAGAAACAAGGTAAATAATAACAAACGTGAACATGAGCTGTAGATATTTATGCTCAAATCCACTCAAAGTAGGGGGCGGGGCACCATCACGCTGTGTCAAGACAAGAACTTTCCTGAGAAATAACGCAAACGTTTGCATCATGCGGGATTTGCGGGCGGGAGCGGGACAAAATATGGCGGGCGGGAGCGGGACTGAAAATCATAATTTTTTGTGGGCGCGGGCGGGAGCGGGACTGAAAAATCATAATTCTTTGCGGGCGCAGGCGGGAGTGGGACTGCACAATGCGGGCGCGGGACTGAAAAATCCAACCCGCGCAGACCTCTACATGAAACTAATCCAATTGCAACGAGAAGGCATTTTAACTCCGAATTGGGCTCCCGAGAGGTGCAACAGAAAAGCGCTCCACCCATCAGGAGTATGAATCGCCATGTTGCCACATCCATCGCGATGTTGCCTGTGCTCTCAGAAAGGGAAGAGTAGCATACACACACTCTCCCTGTCACTAGCTAATCATGGGTGTCTGAGCTCACATGTACAGAAGTGGACAGATAGTGCTGTCCTCGGAGTGTGTTACGCTGCCCCTGACGTTACTGAGTAGGAGATAGAAAAGATGCAGTTGCCTGGCTTCACCCGCCATGGAGCAGCTTCACCCTCCTTCATTGGTAGCAATCATGTGACAGGGGAGAGATGTTTGGTTGGTGGGTGGGTATGTATGAATCATGATGAAATTTGGGGGAACACCCCCAAAAAAAAAAAAAAAAAAAAAAAAAAAAAACAGCCTGACTGCAGGATGTGAACCAAACATGCCATGTCTTAGGTTTCGGGCAGCATTTTTCTATAGACATGAACTGAGCCACAGGACTGAATTGTGGCACTGCAGAAGCACATCATGTTCTGCATGTTTGGACAGAAATGAAAAGAGAATGCAAAATACCTGGTGCAAAATAATATTCCAGGCCATTTCTTTACTTATCTAGTAATTCATATAGCCCTGACTCCCTGGTTCTCCATTATCAGGCAAGTTTTGTTATTCCTATGAGCATCTGATAAAGATTTGCCCATTACCGTATCTCTGTCCAATGAATGAAAGTTTCACGAAGATTTTTTTTTTTTTTTTTAGCCCTACACACCATTGTCAATATTTTTTGACAAATAGACATGAAATACCTCCTTTCTGGAGGCTGAGGAAGTTTGGTACGTCGCCCAAGATCCTCAGCAACTTCTACAGCTGTGTGATCGAGAGCACCCTGACCGACTGCATCACTGTGTGGTACGGCAGCACTACAGCTATGGACCGCAAACGCCTGTAGAGGGTGGTGAAGACTGCAGAGAGGATCACCAAAACTCCACTGCCCTCTCTGCAGAGCACCTACCACTGCAGAGTCCACAGGAGAACTGCCTCCATCCTCAAAGAAACCACCCATCCCCAGCATGGACCGTTCACACTTCTACCCTCAGGCCGGAGGTACAGAAGTGTGTAAGACTGTAAGACTGTCCGACTAAAGAACTCTTTCTTTCCCACCGCCATCAGACTCCTGAACAGCTGACAGGAGCCTATAACCATGGACCACCTCCCGTTTGCACACTACTGCCCTTTTTTGCTGCTACGTCTGATCACTGCCTTATTTTTGTATTATACTGCCTGTTTTGCACTACATTTGCCTTTATTTTGTACTATACTGTTTTTCTGGCTTTTAATTTGCACTACATTGCTTTTACTTTGTATTATTTCTTCCGCCTATTTATTTATTTGTAATTGGCATTCATGGTGGACAGCAAACTAAGAATTTTACTGTGCAAGAGGACATGTCCTTACTGTGCAAACAAAGAACACTTTGAACTTTCATTCGAGTTGCACAAACATCTGGTTATGAATTATTATTTATTGAAAGACTGGTATAGATAGAGATCAAATCTCAGTGCTGGAGACTAATTTAGAAAAGAAATTGAATTAAATGCATTAGTGTCTGAAAGAAATAGGAGTGAAATGTTTAAAATGATTTGACTCAAAGGAAATTGATATTACAATATCACTCTGAAAAAGTTTTCATTGCCAGTACAATATTTACATTTCCACAGATTTCCCCCCACACACTTTATAATGCTGCATTCAACAGAATTTATTTTTGTTCCATCAAGCAAAGGTGCACCACATGTTCTCTTAAACGAGCTAATGAGCAGGAACGGAGCTACTGAAAAGCTAAACGGCACAGAATTACCAAAAATATTTTTTGAATATTACGCAGATACCGTACAAACAGCCAACGAATCAGTCAACCAAACTCTTGAATAAACACAAGTGTTTTTTTATTTATTTAAAAACTAAGAGTATAGAAAACAGTCATGCCTACAGACCTAGAGAAACCGTTCCTGCATATGAAGTCATCGATTTTTATTTATTTATTTAACCCTTATATTGTGTTCGGGTCAAAATTGACCCGTTTTCAAGTTCAAGTTTGTAAAAAGTACCATTTGGATTTTTGTACTGGAATGAGGCTTCATCTAATCCTCAGACACATCTGATTAAATGCAGCAAAATTGATTTTCACCATTTTAGTAAATTCTAAAGGTTTCAAAATAAAAAAAAGTTACATTTGTGGTGTTACGGGTCAAAAATGACCCGGCAGAGAAGACTGGCTGTTCTATGCATCACTTAAAAGCTATGGGTTGCTCTGGGGATCAATTATGGCCCAATATGCCCAGTTATGGCCCACATCACACAAACACACACACAAAGACAGAAACATACACATGCATGCAGTCGTGCGCACACACGCACGCACACACAGACACACACACACACAGGCCCCCTTCACACACACATGCACAGACAGAGAGACACAGGAACACACATGCATGTAGGCGCACACACACACCGGCCCCCTTACATCACCAACCCCACGTGAACTCAAACTTTCTCGCAGCATACTGATACCCTCTGTAGGATGGGATATCAGTTGAATTCTATAGGAGCATCAGTCAACATGAGCAAGAGGTATACTGTTCATGAGGCGCTGGATCACATCTTTGGTCATGACAGCGATCCTGAAGACAGAGGGGAAAGTGAAGCTGAAGGGGATTTGTCTGAGGATGAGGTTCAGCTTGACCCTGAACAAGACCAAACATCTGAGGAGGAGGACCCAGATGTCACAGATGCTGAAAGAGAGGTGTTCAAGTCAAGAAGAGGTGACATTTCATGGTCATCAAGCCCTCTTCAAACCCAATGCAGGGCACCAAGGGAGAACATCCTCAGAATGACTCCAGGTCCTACCAGATACGCTGTGTCACACGCCCAAGACATCAAGTCAACGTTTGAACTGTTCTTTCCACGACCTCTTCAGATTATCCTACTCGAGATGACCAACATGGAAGGGAGAAGAAACTGCCCAGTTCAGTTTCATGCAGGCGCGCACACACACACGCGTGCGCGCACACACACAGTGTTGTTAATCATTGTTCATTTTATGGTTTAATTGGTTGGTTAATTGGTATGGTTAAATAAAAGTTGGTTTTATGGAAAGAAATTGACTTGTTGTCTTTATCCTACCATTTATCTATACGGGTCAGTTTTGACCCGCAACACCACAAATGTCACCATTGTTAATCATTTTAAATTTAAAAAAAAAAAAAAAAAAAATTTTTTTTTTTGGTAGGTGTACTCTAATATCAGTTTATAAGACATTTACAGTTTATAATTACTCATTCTATGAGTAAAAGAAATATAATAAGTGAATTTAAACAGTTTTTGTAATTAAAAAACGAGTGGTATATTTTAAGATACAAGGTCTGTGGAGCCGACTAAAAAAAATTCCAACAATGGTTCCATGGATATGAATACATACTAAGTTAGCAATGAGGTGAAAAACAATATTGGAAGAAAACTAGTGATTTTAAGCATTTTCAGGCTGATTTAAATCACGGGTCAAATTTGACCCGCTAACACTACAGATGCGAACAGCTTTCTAACACATTACAAGGGTGAAGAAAGATGTGAGCAGTACCTGTATGAGGAAGGCGCCATGTTTCATCCTGAGAAAACTCTTCCTCTCCTGTACAGCTCGGAAACGACGCTGAAAATTGACGATTCTCCGCAGCACCTCCTGATGGAGCAGATCCTGCAGCCTCTGGCGTGCTACCTCACGCATGAACACCTGACCCACACACACACACACCATGTTAGTGACTCCACACCACATACAACACATTCTCTAGGAATGTGACGAATAAAATTGGGTAGTGTGTGTCATGCTACAGGTATGGATCGTCATCATTTGGATGCCTGATTCGCTTAAATTAAACCAAGTTCCATGACGGCAATGGATAAATTACATTCATCAAATGCTGAAAGGTGGAGTCATACCATTGTGCGGCCCACTTGAAAGCCATCAGGAGCGAGATCCACTTGGCAGAGGTAGTGCCTGATGTCCTCCTGCGTGGCCTGCAGGTCCTCGGGTAGCATCACGTGAAAGTGCCGGACAAACTCCTGATGAAACGCAAGATAAAATTAACCTCATCAGATGTTTTATCTGCTTATGAGACATCATGTGTGACATATGGCTGTTCAAGCCTCGCAGGGCAACTGCAACAAATATTAGACATCCAAAACAGTCAAGATGATTAAAAAACATTTATATCTTATTGCTGAAGGAACACAAGCCTCATTCTCTGTAGGCTATAGGGACTGAGGAGCATTGGGGGGGGTGCTCTGTGTATGTAATTATTGTGAGCCACATTCATAACGAACAATAGAGAGGCTGTGGAGGAGGTCAAACTGCCAAGGTGAGCACACTGTCCAGATATTCAGCAATAAAGGCTGCATGTCACTCCTGTGCCAGGGGAATTACTGCAGATTAAGGACTCACATGGGCACACAGCTGTGGGGCTTTCTAAAAGCAAACTGTATTACCCAAAAAGCAAACTATATTAGCCAAAAAGCTATTAGTCATTGTTTCATATTAAGCATGGAGCAGAACATCTAATTCAAATATACACCGACCACAACTTTACTGGGTCACTCTCATGAAACCATTAAAATGCCATGACCATCATCGTCGTCGTCTTCTTTTGGCTGCTCCCAATTAGGGGTCGCCACAGCGGATCTTTCGACTGCATTGCTCCCTGTCTTCCGCATCCTTCTCTACCACTTTCATGTCCTCTCTCACCACATCCATGTATCTCCTCTTTGACCTTCCTCGTTTTCGTGTGAACTCCATCCTCAACGTTCTCCTTCCAACATGCTCTGCATGTCTTCTCAGGATGGACCCATACCATCTCAGTCTCATCTCTCTTAGCTTAATTCCCAAGCTCTCCACATGTCCTGTCCCTTATCCTGTCCAACCTCATCACTCCCATCGCAAACCTTAACATCCTCAACTCCGCCACCCCCAACTTTCCCTCCTGTCTCTTCGTTAAGGGGACGGTCTCCAATCCATACATCACAGCTGGTCTCACTACCGTCTTATACATCTTACCTTTCACTTTTGCTGGGACTTTCCTATCACAAATGACTACTCCACCCTGCCTGCACTCGCTTTCTCACCTCACTATCGCAGCCCCCATTTTCCTGCACAGCTGACCCCAGGTACTTGAATTCGCCAACTTTCTTTGCATCTTCACTACACTCTCATCCCCATTCTCATTGATGCACACGTCTTCTGTTTTGCTACTGCTCACCTTCACTCCTCTTCGTTCCAGTGCATACCTCCAGCTCTCCAAACCCAGCTCAACCACCCTTCTACTTTCACCGCATATCACAATATCTGCAAACATCATGTTCCATGGTGACTCTTGCCTCACTTCATCCGTCATGCTATCCATCACTATGGCAAACAAGAAAGGATTCAAAGCAGATCCTTTATGGAGTCCCACCTTCACCTTGAACCATTCGGTCGTTCCAACTGCACACTTCACTGATGTTTCACTGTTCTCATATATATGTCTTGCACCACTCTGATATACTTCTCATTCACTCCACAACTCATCTCTCGGCACTCTATCGTATGCCTTCTCCAGGTCTACAAACACAACGTAGCTTTCTCTGGCCTTCCTTGTACTTCTCCATTAACATTCTTGAAGCAAAAACTGCATCCGACATGCTCTTCCTTGGCATAAACCCATACTGCTATTCACAGATTGAGAAGAGAGCTAGCAATCTCACCTCCAATACCCTTTCCCATAACTTCATGGTGTGGCTCATCAATTTTATCCCTCTGTAATTACTGCAGCCCTGTACATCTCCCTTATTCTTGTATATTGGGACTAGCGCACACTTTCTCCATTCATTTGGCATTCTCTCATTCTCTAGGCTCTTATTAAACAACCTCATTAGGAACTCCACAGCAGTCTCACCCAAACATCTCCAAGCCTCAATCAGGATACCACAGTTATTAAAATACCATGACGGTAATCATTTTAAATATAAAAACAATTTAGTAATATAATACCAAAGAAAATAGCATTCTCTAGTCAAGTTTATTTTTGTAGTGCTTTTAACAAGAGACATTGTCGCAAAGCAGCTTCACAGATATTTAAAGACTTTAAACATGAGCTAATTTTATCCCTAACCTCTCCCCAATGAGCAAGCCTGTGGCAACAGTGGCAAAGAAAAACTCCCTCAGACGACATGAAGAAACTTCAAGAGGAACCAGACTCAAAAGGGAACCCATCTTCATCTGGGTAATAGACAACGTGATTATAAATAACTTGCTTCTATAACAGCGTCCTACTGTATATATTCCCAAAGTACAACTGTGAAACCAGGAAATTCATTATAGTTTTAACTAGTGCTGTCAAAAATGTCGCGTTAACTTGACTCAATTTTAACGGCAATAATTTTTTTATCGCGAGATTAACGCTCTGTGACATGATGGCACGCCCCGCACAGCCAGAGTCCTCTGCCCTCCCCCGAAGAGCCACGGTGCTCGCTTAGGTTTCGTTTTCCCATCGGCGGCTCCAGCCCCACTTTGCAGTAGCTGTGACAAGACGCGTTATGCTCTGCAATAAAAAACAAAAACAAAACAACATTGGTACAACCAGTGTTCGAACTATGCCGATATTTTCGGGGGGGGGGTGCTTGCGCTTGTCTCAGAGCGCGGATCTCCATCGTGCGCTCACTTCGGATATGCAAATGCTTCCCGTTACACATGATTGCTATGTCAATAAACATCATTTTGCCAATATTTTAGAGACCCCCCAGCATTTCCCAAATCATGTTTTCAAGGGATCTCGTGTCTGTTTCAGGGGATCTCGGATCCCCCGAGTACCCCCGTAGTTCGAACGGTGAGCAAGCCCATTCACTTTTTTTATGCTGATAAGAGAATTACAATGGTTTTTCATGTGACAAAAATGTGCGATTAAATTGCGATTAATCGCAAGTTAACTATGACAGTCGCGACATTAATCGCGATTAAATATTTTAATCGCTTGACAGCACTAGTTTTAACATGAAGTCTGTTTTGCTGACGTTATCAACTGTTCATTGATGGAAATTTTAGTGTAAAACTTGTCATGACAACTGCAGTCCTAGAGTTCGCAAGCTAACTGTAGTCCTCAGCCGTAAAAACATTGCTGCAAGTATCCAGAGCTGATCTTCCAAGTTCTCTACCTTGCACAAAGAGTAACTTCGACATCAGAGTGAATTATTTGTGTTTTGTATAGTATTTTCTGTTGAAGTTTTCATTACTGCAAGTGCAACACACCCAGTTCTGTCTGAATGTACATTAGGTTGTAATTTAAACAAAGTAAAATGAAAATATTCGGGGGGGAGGGATATTCAACTCCATTTTCAAATGACAGAAAAATTAACTAAAATATTCATGCATCATCATGGAGAAAAAAAAAATTGTGGAAAAATGAAGCTTTCATAACTGAAGTTCCCATCTTCTGCAACATTTCTGAATGACCATTTCACAGTGTTGCATACAGAACTGCTCAATATGTGCTCATACATGAAGCCATGAATGTGTCGGTACACAGAGCCAAATGGCTCCTGAAGAGGCGGGAACAAAATGTTATAGGATGGGTGAGGAGGACCTTCAAGCCAATGAAATCTAGGGTCACTGGTGTCGACAAAAAGAGTGGAGTCATGAACAAATACCCATTTTATATTTCAGATACAAATCACAACCCTCTCAGGGAAGCAGTCTTGGAGATCAGATGGCAGTCAAGAACACCTGTGAGGAGCTGGAGGTCAAGCAACATCAAAACGCGCCTCCCGATGAAATCAAAAGCATGGATTTATCAACATGAGATATTGCCAAGGATTCTATAGCCACTGCTCCTTTATGAGCTTTCCATCAACCACTGCAGAACTTGAAAGGACAGTAATCTGCTTCTTGAGTAAATGGCTGGGGTTTTCCAAGGAGCTCGAGTAGCCCTGCCCTCTATGGAAACACCCGCAAGCTGAGGCTCCCTTTGAAGTCTACTGAGGAGTTTAAAGTCATGCAGCTGAGAGAGGTGTTACAGTAACCAAGACACGAGTGACCCTAAAGTTTCAGAGACTGAAGTGATTGTTAAGACTGCCAGGAAGTGGAGAGCAGAGATGGCTGTGGCATAGGTAGAGTCAAGACTTCACCATAGGTACATGGTGTGAACCAGCAGAAGAATTGGGCTGGGAACCACCCAAACTCCAGGCTACAACAAAGCCTATGATAAGGAACATCAGCACCTAGTCCAGGATGAAGTCAGAGCGGTGACTGAGAAGAGGTACAGCAGAGCATTAGGGATGGGGCAACAAGTTGAAGAGAGGAAGATCTCATTCTCTCAACCTTAGGCAGGCATCATCACACCGTATCAAGTTCTTGATCCAGTCAGTTTATGTTGTCCTCCTCAGCCCTTCCAACTTGTTCTCCAGCTCTTCCATTGGGGCTTGGCAGAAACACCAGCATGCCCACTTTGCCGCAGGAGGACACTGAAGCACATATTGAGCGGTTGGTAGAAGAGCAAGATCACTGGCAGGACGACCAGATATTGAAGACCAATCTATAGTGCAATTAGTACCAACAGAAACTCCAAATCCACCAAGCATGCAATCTCTTGTTAGACCCAGAGAAAAGCCAGGGAGAGCATTCAAAAACACAAAATCAGGACTCTTCAGTGCAGCCCGAGATTGGCAGCTTTTGGTGGACTTCTGGAGGTAGCTTCAGTTCCCCCAGTATATCATGAAGTCTCCATTCCAATCGCACATAGTCCTGGAAACAATGAAAATCATGGCCTTGCTGCCTTGGGAGGATCAAGTGGAAGAGGGAGAAGTATGACTGCCTAGTCAGCAACTGTCACAGTCAAGGCTAGTACCAGTAACTAAGTTCAAATTTTGTCTATTTTTGGCAAATATCATTCTATAATAAATTTTTTTTTTATAATTTTCTTTAAAAAAAAAAAAAACTAAACCCCCCCACACACACTTATGCTTCATTTCTATTAGGGTGTTCACATGGCACATATTTGCATCGATGCTGCACCGATGTATTTTGTTGCGATATATCTTACACCGGTGTAAATTTTGCGCAGCGTTCACACGTCACAAACCTGCTTACTAGAGAGAAGCGTGTTAGCACCGGTGCAGCCCCACTTGCGGTCACACGGCAATTTCTGTGACCGTGCAATAGTAGCAAAAACTTTATTACTATCACTTCCTTTGATAGTAATAAAGTTTTGATATCATTTCCTTTTATTACTATCATTTCCTATTATTATTACTACCATCATTTCCGATAGTAATAATGCGGAAATGAAATATGCGCATGCGTGAAAATGTACTTCCTTTTCCCGGTTGTCATGGCATCACCAAGTGCCGGGAAAACGACGTGGATGAAGACACCAGTGTTGCCAGATATTGCTGACGTTTTCCAGCCCAAAATATGTTCAAATCCACCAAAATGCACTTAAAACCTCCCAATCTGGCAACACTGGAAGACACGCAGTTCTGTTATTGTTGATATTCGCCATTTTGGAAGCGCAAAATACCAGGATGCAAATTATGCAATGCCCGTATGTAATCAACTCTCCTCACGCGTAGCGAATCTACCCCTGTAGCGTTCAGACGTCCCATTTTATATCGGTGCTGCCCCGCAAACTAGCATTTACTCCGGAGTAAATTTCTTAAACCACCTCCCGAGCAGGGTTAGATTTGCACCGGTTTAAGCAGCTTTCAGGGGCGACACCGGTATAACTTTGTAACGTGTGAACGCTCTACCGGGGCAGCCCCGGTGCTACACCGGAGTAAAAGTTGCCGTGTGAACACCCCTTTTGAAGACTTTAGGTCATTTAGTTTTGTTTTGGCCATTTGTGAACTGTTAAACTCCTTTACCATGCTTTGTGGGTGTGACCTTTTTGCTGTGCCATCACCATTTATACCTATAGAAGTGTGCTTATGATTAAATTGTTGAGAGCACAAAGTTCTAAACTCTTAATTTTGCTCTCAGAGTGTACCAGACTGATGCATTTAACTTTAATTTGAACAATCAAGAACATATGAAGACTTTCATCGCAAAATGCTATATATCCAGTTTTGCCAATTTGAGAAAAAGCCATTTTTTATTGTGCATTATCGAAAAATGAAACCGATACCATTTGAAAAGTTTATTATAAACTACTCTAAATCATATGACATGTTCTGATAAAATCCTTAACTCATGCAAAATGAAAAATGATTGTTTTCTTCCCTTTAAAATGCTATAAATCCATTTGACCATTTTTTCGCAAAATGCTATATATCCAAGTTAATTATTAATGACAAAAGTCTGCAAATTCTGCATGCAGTAAACTGTCACAATATGGTTTCTTAAAAAAAGTCCTCCCAAGCAAAATAAATGTGAAACTTTACATTTAATTGTAGCATTTACCCTTTGTGACAAGAATGCTCTGAAGAGTTATGTGATAAAAGCACTATGATGGTTTCACCCCATGATCAATTTTTTTTTCAAGCTAGCAACAGGACTAAAATACAGATGTGTGCACAAATCAGCTTACAAGAAAACCCTGCATGCCTCTGTGGTCGACATGAAGCTGGACTCTCTGGTGACGGTGGCAGAGAAGAGGACTATGGACAAATGACTGAACATCATGGACGATGCCAGTCACCCTCTGCACACCGTCATCAGCAACCAGAGGAGCCTGTTCAGTGACAGAATGCTCCTTCCCAAGTGCAGGACTAACAGACTTAAAAACTTCTTCGTCCCTCACGCCATCAGACTGTGCAACTCCTCTCTGGGGGGGTGGGGTTAACAGGAGGACAGAGGATATATAAATAAAAGTTCTCTATTTTCTATTCTCTGTTTATCCTGTAATGATGCTGCTGGAATTTTAATTTCCCTGAGGGAACCCTCCCAAAGGGATCAATAAAGTTCTACCTAATCTAATCTAAAATAATGGGTTCTTTTAATCTTTTGTCCCATTTTATGTCCTGACCTGCTTCTCTCCAGCATTAAAAGCTAAATCAGTGGACAAAGAGAATGACTGTCCCGTGCATTGCGGGCACACCCAATTTGTGGCACCTTTCCACCAGCAGAATACCTTATTTGCTTCTTTATTTCACGCTCATGATATTCTAGTCCTCCCTCTTTTTCTTGGCTTCGGTGAAACCAAAATTTTATCCTCTAATCGGTTGAAATCATTCATTTTTAGCAGAGAATAGTTCTCGATTCAGCGTCCCTTCAAATGATCATGGGCGCCGCCATGTTGGACAAATCGAGAGCGCTGATTGGCTGAGCGGATATAGCGCGATTCGGAAGAAAATTAGAGTGGCGGATATCGCGGTTTGATAAAGTGGAACTTCATGAAGTAAAAGCAATGGGATGTGTTGCGTTTTGACAAAAAAATGATTTGAGATATGAACAGAACTTCCTATTAAGGTATTTCACCTGACGTCACAGGGTCACGTGACGCCCCGGTGTCCGCCATTTTGAAGGTCAAGCTAGCTAATGTCAACAACATAGTAGCTAGTATGTTACTGTAGCAAAGTTTACGTTCAGTCATTTGGATGACTGTTAAAACCTTTCAGTCTCAAGTTTTTCCTTTACTGTATTTACTAGTTTACTGTAATTATGATCCGGCAGCTATTTACACCGGATCCAGTGTAAATAGCTGCCGGAGCGCGCTCCAGCTTGCTCCCCCTCGCTCCCAGAGTGCTCCGGGAGCAAGCCGGAGTGTGCTCCGGCAGCTATTTACACTGGATCCGGTGTAAATAGCTGCCGGATCATAATTACAGTAAACTAGTAAATACAGTAAAGGAAAAACTTGAGACTGAAAGGTTTTAACAGTCATCCAAATGACTGAACGTAAACATTGCTACAGTAACATACTAGCTACTATGTTGTTGACATTAGCTCGTGCTAACAGCTAGCTGCTAGTACACTGCTACAACACAGACACCGACCCTAATACAGTTCTTGGTCATTGCCTGGTAACAGCAAATTTATAACGGGCCATGTCTCAACAGACTAAGAAGTTATTTCAATGACATTTAATAACATTTTGTTTATCCTGAGGACCGAAAGTAAATGAAAATGTGAACAAACCTTAGCTGTAATAAGATGGCGACCACCGGCTCCAGGGACGACCCGCTGATGTAGGCATGTTACCCAGCCTGACACAATATTTGTAGGCATCCAAACTCTTATACGCTTTCAGATCAATACCTGTGTATGGCGATGGGTTTTTAACGACATAGGTATACAGATCATGTGGGCCGAAGTCAGGTAAAGACGAGGGCTTCGTGTACTTCCGTACGTCAGTGAACAATCCTGGTGGAAGCAGGTAAACGTCGTTCTCTAAGCCTGCTAACCTCAATTTTTGCAAATACCTCTCCCTCTGCTCGCCCTGTAAATGCCCTACATCGCTGGATAGTGAAGGTGTTTTCTGCATCTCGCTCCTTTTTCTTTTATGTTTTTCGTTTGTCGCCTTCCTCGCATTCAAACTGATTCGAGCCGTGACGTCCAAAATGGCAGCCTAACAATGCATCACATGACTTGGTCACGTGGGTGAAAAACCTCAATAGACAATCTCGTGTAGATTGGTTCCAAAATTTCGAATATGGTGCTTATCGCGTTTTGCGATGAAAGTCTTCATATGCTAAATGTTGAATCAGAATTGGGGGGGGGGGGGGGGGGGGGGGGGGGGGGGGGGGAGAGGCTCTCAGTGACTTTGGCCTTGGCATGGTTGTCGGAGTATTTCGGAAACTGCTGAAAAGTTTTTAGAATAACTCAAAAGACCCATTCTTTACAAACGCGGTGAACAGAAAAGCATCTCGAGCTATGAGAGAAGCTCGCGTTCGGTTCCACACGTCAACCAAGAACAGGAATCTGAGGCAACAGTGAGCATAGAGTTATAGAAACTGGACGGCTGAAGATTAGAGAAAGACCAAGCTATTTGATGAATGACCAGATGGACCATATGAATGAATATATTGTATCCCTTCACAACATCTGCAGATACTGGAACTTTATATATTTTAGCAGTGTAGAAGTTATTAGTCATATGACATTTCTTAGCTACACCTGCCCTGATGTTGGTTAGCAGAGGCATGGACAAAATGCAAACAGCCTGCAGCTGCCACCAGGGGGAACTATAGAGGATTTATTCGGCAGTTTGAGGCAGACCTGGAATTCAATCTTCCGATCACAAGCTCACAGATCCAACCAGTGAGCCACCACGGCTGTCCGTGTAATGGAGAATGTACTGTATGATGCACTTCCTTCGTACAACACTTCAACAAAAAGTACTAAAAGCTATTTAAAACGCATTAAAAGGAAAATTACAAAAAAGTTGTATCTAGACTTTAATGTACTAGTTCTATTATGTTGTCTTGATGCCTTGTCAGCTCACCTAGAAAACGATTATAAATGAACAAAAACTCTAAATTGATTACATTTTTGACCTCCTGGCACATGGTGTAAAAACAATGCCAACAATAATAAGAAGTCACGCTCGCTGACCACACCTAGGCACAGCAGACGACAAACTGGAAAGAGTGATTTCAGCCTTGGATACCATGGTTATGACCAAACACAGGAAATGATCTAAAATTTATACACCCCTCAACAAAGGAAGAAAAGTCCAATCCAACTTTGAGGTTGTTCTGAGAATGTTTTATGGACTCCGTGTGTGTGCGCACGTGTGCGCGCACGTGTGTGTGTGTGTGTGTGTGTGTGTGTACACGCATACCTGAAAGGTATATTTGATGCTGTAGCCGGATTGTCTGATGCGCACAGTCTCCAGCATGCCTGTGTAGCGAAGCTGCCTCAGCACCAAAGTGTCATTAAATCTCAAGGGCAGCTTACAGGAAGAAAAAGAAGGAAAATGAACACCTTCCTGTTTTCATAATATCTAGAGGTACTAGTGCGACTATGCAAATGTACCTTCTCTGCATTTGATCTGATGCACTTCACAAAATAGGGCTCAGACTGGCCAAGAGTCTCCATCAGCTTATTAAGAGATGCCTGAGAGAAAGACAGAGCACATAAAACAAGTCATTTACGACACTGACGTCATTTATGTTAAACCATGCGACAGGCTGAACTTAAAATGGGAGCATCTCGTGTAACATTTTGAGCCCATTTTTGATCTATTGATCGTTTTATGATGTGCGCATATGCTTTATTTTAAAGTAATAAACGAGAGCGATGCAAAGCGAGCTATCAGCATGGGCTGCTGTGATTTACTTCCTGAGAGTTGAGACAGAGTTCATCTTAGACGACAAAGGAACTGGAGCGACTTCACTCACAGCCGGGCCCCACCTTAGCCCTTTGCGCGTTTGTGCGCGCACGCCCCAGTGTCTGAACTGAAGGGCGGAAGGAAAAGCAACTATTTTGGTGGTCAGGAATTCACTTTCTCTTCTTCCAAAACGAGAGTAATCAGACCCACAACAGGATGTGGGAAATGAGATCATCCACACATTTGTGCAGATCTGTTGCCAGAGGCTGTGTGACTACACACAGCGATGGGTGTTTATGGTTCTCTGATGCGTTCTCGCTGAGAATGAGATATTAGAATCCCCCGTATTCTTAAAAACGCTACACCTCAGATAAGGGCTCACGGCAGATTGTGCTGTTTAACGTGACCGATTAAACATTAAATGCATTTTTATTGAGCAGCCATTAAACAAAGCAGATGAAAAAATAATTATTGTAAAGAATAGCTGAAATTGCATGGAGTCAAAACGGACTGTAAAAAAAATCTCTTACTGAATGGTAAACAACTGACATAATGGAATTATTTTTGCTGAGGCTCATAAATATGGGCAGGGTAGGACAACTGTGGTCAGCCAAGCACGGGGCTGAGAATAAGACTACGCCCAGAATGCACCCTGAAACGACCCATATCCGATTTTTTTGCCCATATGCGACCTGTATCCGATTTGTTATTGACAATCTGAACGACACAGATCCGATTTTTTCACATGCGACCCAGGCCGCTTGGATGTGTGGTCCTAAATCCGATGCATATCCGTTATTTTCACATGCGACTGCAGTCTGACCGGACAGGTCGCATTCATGCGACCTACACGTCATCAAGAGACAAACGTCACTATTCTGCGTTGGCTAATCCCGCCGCTTTGGTGGAAAACAACATTTGTACAGTTTTCAGAATTTAAATAGACTTTTATAGAATTGATCAATCGAGCCCCGTGGCCGGCGAGGGCCTTTCTGTGTGGAGTTTGCATGTTCTCCCCGTGTCCGCGTGGGTTTCCTCCGGGTGCTCCGGTTTCCCCCACAGTCCAAAGACATGCAGGTTAGGTTAACTGGTGACTCTAAATTGACCGTAGGTGTGAATGTGAGTGTGAATGGTTGTCTGTGTCTATGTGTCGGCCCTGTGATGACCTGGCGACTTGTCCAGGGTGTACCCCGCCTTTCGCCCATAGTCAGCTGGGATAGGCTCCAGCTTGCCTGCGACCCTGTAGAACAGGATAAAGCGGCTAGAGATAATGAGATGAGAATTGATCAAGCTAATGGTGGATTTGGTAGGGACCTGGATGTTGATCTGTTAGCCTGATTAAATAAAACAGTTTCTATAACTGATTTATAACTTAAACCATCCTGTACTACAAGATTATAAGATTGTTCTGGAAATTTCCAGTAATTTGACACCTTCGGTCTCATTACTCTGCTGCCCACATTAATCAGATTATTGTGCGAGTTCCGCCGCCGCCACAAAAACCACATCGCCAGGTCTCGCCTCATCTCCATAGCAAACTGCACTGGTGTTTCTGCACCTTGAGCCAGCGCTGAGAGAAGTTGCAGAATTCAGCTGGCTATAAACAATCTAAATAAATATAAAAATGTAGAAAAAGTTTATTAATATGACGAAATAAATATGTGCAAATTATTAAGCCTGAATTAAGAGTTTGGTAATACAGCGGCCGTATCCCAAATGACCGCCTACTGAAGCTCGAGTGCACTATATAGAGTTTAAAAATCCATTACTTCCTAGTAACACGTAGTGCACTTATATAGAAATTAGAGAGACATTTAGGAGTCAACCCTCGTTACCAGGCTACACGTTTTCATTTCAGTTCAGAAACAAAAACACACACGAGACCTCACACTAACACTAACCAGATAATTTAAAAAAAAAAAAATCATTAAACTTGAAGAGTGTGCTTTTTTTTGTTTACGCATTACGTAGATGTGCTTATTACGTGTCAATTTGTGCATGCGGGACACTTTTGGGTCGTTTTCCGTTCATATTGGAGATCGCATACAAGTCTCATATAATTGGTAATGTGAACGGCCTAACAAAAAAATCGGATTTCACAACAAATCGGATATGGGTCGTTTCAGGTTGCAGTCTGAACGTAGTGTAACAAGGTGGGAGGTGGGGGCGAGAGAGAGAGAGAGAGAAAATGAGAACACCATACAAACCTGAAACTGAGCACTAATACTTGGAGGTTTTTTCTTCTTGTGGAGGTGCAGCAAGGACTTGGTGATGCGATCATACAGTGTCAGGCTGCTAAGGTACCTGAGAGACTTCACGTCCAACAGGTGCTGTCGTGCACAACACCAAAAACCAACATCAGCATGATATTCTAGCAACTATAGTTAAAGGACAATTCAGTACTTCTGTAATATTCACCTTCGGAAGACTGGGTTTCATTTTGTAGTTTTTGTTCCTCCTGCACACGGGAGAGAAAAGGAGGAGAAGAAGAAAAAAAAAAAAGTTGACTGTGGTCACACTGAAGAATTACTTCAAGTACTACAGAACTCAAAATGAGTTCTGGGATTGCTGGTTTTGCTTATAAAGACTGGTACTGGGCTCAAATTTGCTATGCCAGCACTTTTCTTTCTTGGGGAATGTGACAAACAAGGGAAAAAAGTTCTTACATCAGAATGCCATGGGCTCTCTCGAGGAGCTTGCTGCTGGTAGAGTTGAAGAAGATCCCATCTTCATCGATGACTGAGGCGCCGGAGGATAATCGGCTTTGTCTCCCAGAGCGTCCATTCCTGCCGTCCCTGATGAGCAAAATTAAACACGCGTGAACGCTCAAAGTGAAGCGCGCACATTTTTACAAGTATTTCACACTTTGTTTCCAAATTGCATGCACATGGGCTCCATGTGTAATGACTTAAGCTGCTAAGTATTGTAACTGAAACAGTACTGTCGCTGAAAATTTTGACTACAGCTGTTGGTGCTTTCGCTAAATGGTGTTCTGGCATTTGTGCAGCTTATGGAGCCATTCAGGGAAACATGATCCAGTTAGGATTTATTTTATCGATCCCATAATTCGTTCATTTATCTTCAGGAAGCACTGCTCAGGGTCGCCATGGATCTAAAGCCTCTCGGGGAACACTGAGCGGGAAGTCGCCAACCACGTGCTTTTGACAGGAATAAGGAAACCGGATAACCTGGAAGAAACCCCACATGGTCACCGGGAGATGCAAACCTTCAGACAAAACCCCAACCTGAACTCTGGAGCTGTGAGGCGACAACGCTACCTGCCATGATCCCACAACGGTATAGACAGAACACACCACAAGCCTGTGTTGGTAGTAATTGCGGGTCTAACCCACAGGCACACCACCATTCTGATTACATTCCAACGCAGAGTTAACACACTCAACATCTCAGTACATCTGAGCCCGTGTGCTCACATGGAGTGCAGGAATCCAGAGATGGAAGTCTGTAGACCCACAAAAGGTCATATTCTATGATCCTGTAACATCATTTTAAAAAGGTATAATCAGCAGCTTGGGACGAAGGGAGCCTGAAGTGAACCAACAATCCAGCCCTTCTCTACAAGGATGTGCTTTCGGAACTGATTTACAGCCAAATAGAGGACACGTCTGTGTGAAATGGTTGCACATTGGCAGTCCTTTCAGTTTCTCTCAAACATTACAGAAAAGGCACTGACCATCTCTCTAACCATGTGTATATTGTGATTTAGTCCATCAACATTCACTGGACATGAGCAATCGTGCGCTCCGATTGGCTACTCTACTACTAGGATACCAGCTCATCGACCACAAGTAGAGAAAAACAAAATGGCAGAGTGTGTTGCTGAATCAACAAGAAGAAAAGTTTCTTCCTGTTAAATTTTTAAAAGAAACAAATAGTTGTCTTGTTTGTCTCCCCCATATCGCCTGCTCCACACTCCAGCCCAGTCAGTGGCGGTAATGCACCTTTAAGTTGGTTTGCCAACCGCCAAAAAACCCTGAAAATCCCCCCCAAAAAAATATGGAATAAAGGTATTCGATGGTCAGACCGCATCCCCCCCCCAAGAATTACCGTATTGGCTCGAATATAAGACTGTTTTTGTTGTAAAAAATAGCTCTTAAAAAGGGGGGTCGTCTTAAATTCGCGGACTAGACAAAATGCCGCCAAAAACGAAAGTGAAAGTGAGGACAGTGAGAGTGAGCAAAGTGAGGCTGAGGATCTCTGTGCTGAGTAGCTTTAATTTAGCAAACTACCCTTTCCATTGTTTCAGTTGTTTATTATTGTAAACCTTAATGTATTGTTTAAAGCATTTGCACTGTTCTGCAAATTTATTCCATATACCCGTAGGCTATGGGAAGTTAATGCAATGACATTCTGAAGTTTATGAACTTTCAATCTAAACCTGACAAATTTGTTGAATTAATGCAATTTAAATGTTTTAATTTGGCTTGTCTAGTAGCCTGCAGTTTAGCCTCTTTTTTTACTTCTATGAAAAGTGTTCACGGAAATGAGACTGAAATGACGTCTATTTAAATGTGAAAAACAAAAGCCTCTAGTTTTAAACAGAATTTTGAAATAAATACGCTTTATATGAATGAACATTTGGTCTTCAAAAAACTTTTTCCCCAAAGATGAACTTGGGGGGGGGGGGGGGGGGGGGGGTCGTCTTACATTCAGGGTCGTCTTATATTTGGGCCAATACGGTATTATAGCATTTTTCACAGATTACTACAGTCATTTCACCGGTTTGTTGACATTGTAAGCGGAAATGATTGTCAAACGTTTTGTATCAAGGTTTTATTTACTGAATTTGCAAAAAAAAAAATTTTTTTAAATGCTCCGTTTCAAAATCCAGTGAATGTGGATAGAACAAAACAGTTATTCCACTCAATCTCGTCATAGATGGCTTATAGCCTACTCGGTGCTACGCACTTCGTCAGCTAACAGCTCATGTACAACTTGATTTCGTGGAATACCTTAATTAGTGGATGCTCACTACAGCCAAGACTCCTTTTAAGAATGCATATAAAAACGGTTAATATTTTTCATTCGGCTTTGAGAGACTAGTGTTCTTTTGTATTGCTGTTTTTCCACAGCTTTGAATATCTAAAAAATAAAAAAACAAAGACAAAACCGTACACCACCTTTAAAAGTAGGGATTGATTGCTAGCACTCTACTAAAAAGAGTCAAATCCCTGTGAGAGCGCTTTGGCCTTGCTAGGTAAAGCCACTCCTGTTCCCTGGCTGAACAAACAGAAGCTCTTGTAGCTTTTAAGTGGTCAGGACGGTTAACCCTAATCCCAGTGAAAACCATTTAACACAAACCACTTAGGCACGGGCTTTCAAAAAAAAAAAAAATCCGCTCCAAGTCTTTGTAGTGTCCAGGGAAAGAAAAGCGACAGCACATCCATCTCGAAGGGCAGCAGGAGGGCTGTGGCTGCCGAGAGGTTTATTTTGCAGTTGTGCGTGTGTGAATTAAACCTGCTCTGGTGAGTTTACCCCACACAGAGAGCACAAGGCCCAGGACTGATGGTTCAGTTTCACGCACAGTAAAAGCAAGTTGTGGGGAACAGGCACTAAATTCCACTGAAAGTGGAAATGTTTTGGGGCTGGTGATTATTTCGACAAAACAAAATAAAAGGCTGTCAGTGCATTCCTAACATTTTTACAGTAGTGCATCTTATTCATTTGGCTCAGGAGCGAGTGGACATGAAGGACCCGAGCACTAAATCAGAGTAGGGTTATTCATTGGGTCATTTAACATTAACAAATTGGATGATGCATCACTTAAAAGTAGACAATTTGTTAACAGTGAAAAGTGCTTAAAGGAACAGTCCACTGTACTTCCGTAATGAAATATGTTCTTCTCTGAATTGAGACGAGCTGATCCGTACCTCTCCGAGCTTTGCGCGACCTCCCAGTCAGTCAGACGCGCTGTCACTCCTGTTAGCAATGTAGCTAGGCTCAGCATGGCCAATGGTATTTTTTTGGGGCTGTAGTTAGATGCAACCAAACTCTTCCACGTTTTTCCTGTTTACATAGGTTTATATGACCAGTGACATGAAACAAGTTCAGTTACACAAATTGAAACGTGGCGATTTTCTATGCTATGGAAAGTCCGCACTATAATGACAGGCGTACTAACACCTTCTGCGCGCTTCGACAGCGCATTGATACCTTCACTCGGAGTTGTACCATTTTTTTTTTTTAAGACAGGGCGGACGGACCAGGGCATTCGCCCGCCTGGCCGTGCCCGACGAGTAGCGCTCTCGGCCGGCTTGGGAGGCAGACGGCAGCCCGTCCTGGAAGTGTGGTTTTACCATGGGCCTCATGCGGAAAAATGACAAAGTCCCAATTTTACCATGGGGCTCGAGTTGTACCATTTTTTTTTTTAAGACAGGGCGGACGGACCAGGGCATTCGCCCACCTGGCTGTGCCCGAAGAGGAGAGAAGGTATCAATGCGCTGTCGAAGCGCGCAGAAGGTGTTAGTACGCCTGTCATTATAGTGCGGACTTTCCATAGCATAGAAAATCGCCACGTTTCAATTTGTGTAACTGAACTTTGTGTCATGTCACTGGTCATATAAACCTATGTAAACAGGAAAAACGTGGAAGAGTTTGGTCGCATCTAACTACAGCCCCAAAAAATACCGTTGGCCATGCTGAGCCTAGCTACATTGCTAACAGGAGTGACAGCGCGTCTGACTGACTGGGAGGTCGCGCAAAGCTCGGAGAGGTACGGAGCAGCTCGTCTCAATTCAGAGAACAACACATTTCATTATGGAAGTACGGTGGACTATTCCTTTAAAAAGAGTTCAATTTGGCTGAGAAGGCTGTAACAGGATTTTCTTAAAATTTAGCAAGCTGTAGTCTAGCTTCGGGAGAACTCTGCTTTCCGTGGAGTTACAGCCAACATGCTTAAGAATACATCAGAGCCCAAAGGTCCAGGCCCAGATGCAAAATGACAGCAATAATAGCCGGTCCAGTACCTCTGGCTGATTTAAACCTCTGGCATGCATGGACATGCTGTACGCAGGGACTGTAAATAATATTACTTCCATAAAATGATATGAACCAAACTTCCTTGAACAAATAAATTCTCTTGCAGTCTGGATCTATAAATAATCGAAAGACTCCTGCTCATGACTAGAAGAAAAATCTCCACAAACTAACAGCGTTTCTTAGGTTCATATTTCATGCATGATAACACCACCAAAAATAAAGGTGTATTTGTCTTGCTTTTGAATGCATTGAATTTTCATTCGAGCTGCCTGTCGAGTCCATCATTCAATCCAGTGCTTAAAATTAAGACAAACATCTTTATATTGTATGCAAAAAAAAAAAAAAGTTAAACCATCTAAATAGTTTCAGGCTCCGTGAACCTGGACTCCTTCGCTGCTGTTTATCAGAAGCAGATGCTGCTTGGGGCCTGGGTGAGAGTGAATCCTGCTGTAAAAAGTCAGAGCGAGGCTGGGAGTAATTCAGACACACTGCTGTGGACTGGAGGTGGTGGTGGTGGGGGATGATTCAGTGGAGAGAGTGTGCATCCTCTCAACTGTGGCCTCTGAGCGAATGCAGAGCTGTGCTTTAACACCACAGGAAGCAGCTGCATGGAGTTTAGTGCTCACTTAGTAACCTAGCCAGCGTGCACGTTTGCAAATCACATTGAGGGAAAACAAAGGCGCTGTTGTGAGCTACTCGCTGAGGACACGGGGGCTAATCCCAATACCATGGAGTCATTTAGGAGTTATGGAGCGGAGGAGGCATCCCCATGGTTGTTACATGCTTATCTGTTCTCCTTAAAAGGTCAGAAGAGATCTTATCCACCCCTCTTCTGAGTCAAATGTTAAGTTTTCACTTTTTTAATCATTATTTTAAAAAGGAGGGGGAAAAAGTGCATTTCTTTTTTGTTATTTACTCATTTCCCCACTTGGTCAAAGATGTCATTTTCGGCATCCATAGGCTGTTCTTTGTATGGAAAAGTGGATTAGGATTCACAAACACAGTTGACCCCAGAATTATTGCCACCCATCATGAAAATCAACATGCATGTATATTGTACACAGTACGTATTCTGCGACAGTAGCTGTTCTGGATCAGACAGGCTAGCCTTTGCTCCCCATGTGCATCAATGAGCCTCTGCCACACACAATCCTGTCACTGGTTGTCCTTCCTTGGACCACATTTGGTAGGTATTAATGATTACGCATCAGGAACACCCAACAAGGTGTGCCGTTTTGGAGATGCTCTGACCCAGTCATCTCTCCATCACAATCCAGCCCTCATTAAAGTCGTTCACATCCTTACGCTTGCCCATTTTTCCTGCTTCCAACACACTAATTTCAAGAACTGCCTGTTCTCTTGCTGTCTGTAATGAGATAGGGCCTCTGCATGCTCTTGCGACAAAGCTTTTGCAGACAGTTGTAATTTATCGTTGAGCGGGGAGTAATAGGCGTGCGCGATGTTATTCACCACAACAACGCAAGGGGGCGCGAAGTCGCGAAATCGCTAGGAGTAGTTGGTGGGTGTGGTTAGTGGAGTGTTTATCCTCCGGTTACTTATAATGACTAGAACTGGAGTCGTATAGATGTACGTACTTCCTCACTTCCTCGATCAACCGCTCTTCGTGCTGCTCCATCTTCGCTCGTGTTTTTAAAAATGGCGGTCGTGAAAACAAACCAAACCGGGAAAGTAGGGAAGCGGAAGTGCGTGTACAGTGGATGTAGAGTGGACCAATCGGAGCCCTCTTGTCTGCGAGGCTTCTGCGGTGGTCACAATTTTTGGGAGGTGCGCGCAGAGCGTCTGCGAAGGGGGAGGGGCTACACAGACGCCATCTGCGACGCCATCTGCGAGGACTGCGTTGTCAGCATAAATTGGCCTTTAATCAATGCTATTCACTTCACCTGTCAGTGGTTTTAAAATGTTATGGCTGATCAGTGTACATACAATAGGGTGTCCCATATGAGTTTCTTTACATTTTTACAGACCATGATGTATCTGAGCAAGGATGAAAGAATCGTCCGAGTCACAGGAAATAAAAGTGAAAGAACATATTGAGCAAGTTCTAGAAATAAAACCTTTTGTTTGCATTTCTCCCAAGATGTTTAACTTATGGCATATCCTGTAGGCATAAAAAAAACATTACACATTATATCATCGTTTTATTTTAACTCTCTCTCTCTCTCTCTCTCTCTCTATACACCCCCCAGGATAAAATCTGTCAGGTATAAAACCTGACAGGATAAAATCGGTCAGCTATAGTTTAGGCTACCTGTTTGGAGGTAAAACTTGCTGCGAGATGGCACGTGGATTTTATGCTCAGGAGGCACTTCAGGTGATTCAGGACAGCGATTCAATTCAATCTCGAGAACTGCGACACTGATGAGCGGTGCCATTTTGAACTACGACTCGATCTAGCCGAAGATCAACTCAAGTAAGTGTAAATGTTTAGTCTATTTCTCATGAGCATACTGGTTGATATGCATAACCTTTGCGTGCTTGAGGAGCAAAATAAAATGTGCCCCGTCACTTGTTTGCTCGCTTTTCTTCTTCCTCTTTTTCTGCCACTCTAATGATTTTGGCATGCTCTGGTCTTGTCTCGTCGTCAATTTCAACAAATCTGAGCAGCATTTTCAGCGTCAGATGACTTTGTATTCAGCACAAGTTCAGCTACAATAATATCTATGTAGTATGTATATCATGATTGTACTTTTTTAAAAAATAACAAATGAAGCTGTTGTAAAAAGCAGTTTTAGAACTGTGCTGGAATGTGTGGAAAAAAGCATTACCTTACCCATTATGACGAACCGTTTTGATCACTTGACCTGATGGGATTAGGAGTTGGCAGTGGGAGGGGTTTACACTCTTCTCATTGAATGGATTTTTTTTTTTTACTCTCATCATTGAATACCCCTCCCACTACCAACCCTTTATCCCAAAACAACAGAACATACATTTTTTGTGACGGCCAATTAATTGTCCGAATCAATGGAGCGGATTTAAGTTTGTGCTTGATCCATTCCTGAGACTGAACAGAATCACCTCAAGTGATCAAAATGGTTCATCACAATGGGTAAGGTCATGTTTTTTCCACACATTCCACCACAGTTCTAAAACTGCTTTTTACACCATCTTCATTAATCTGTTATTTTTTGAAATACAATAGTGATATACATACTACATAGATGTAGTAACTGAACCTGTCAAAAAAAAAAAGTCAAAGTACCTCTCACACCAGAATCTGGTCCTCCCAGGCAGTCTCCTGTCCCGATACTAACCAGCTCTTTAGGCGTATAGGTGCGGCACTAATCTCAGTTTCGATAGCCCTCAGCCTCTTGCCTATACAGCTAGGGTTTGGGGGCGGGCTAGTTCTCTGGTAACCATGAGAGTTTGACTTCCCCACTTACATCTGTATTGCAGCGTGCCTTGCCAGACGGTAGTACATACCATTTTTATGACCGTTTTTGATATGACCTGACCACGAGTAGAACTCGCAATCTCCCAATCGGGAGGCGGACATGCTAACTACTAGGCCAACTCGCGGTAGCTGAACTAGACCCTGAAGCCGCCGCCAGGCGCCGCTAAAACCGCCATTTAGAATTTGAGCCGCCGCCAGCCAATAATTTTGTAAGCCAATTTGAGCCGCTATCTAATAAAATTTGGCTGAGCCACTAAGAATTGTGTACATCAAATAATGGGTTTATCCACATCATGAGCTACAAGAAAAGTGACACAAACATTATCAACTGTACACACTAGTAGTAACACAATAGAGATGTATAGGCATACACTGTAGAGATTTAGAACTGATATCACAGCACAGAGAGCCACCACAAGCTTGCCGTTGTGACTACCTGTCTGGCTTCCCGCCCCTCACACCGTTACCACGATACACTGGGGAACCCGGGAACCCACCCAGAGCATCAATCGACTCCGATATCGACGAGATGGCTGCATTCTTTGCCGCTGCTGAGGGGAAGTGTAAAGGTATTTTTTTTGTTTGTTTGTTTCACATACTTCGAGATTGATAAAAAAAAAAAAAAAAGTACTCCACCACTCTACTTTCATCATAGTAAGATAGCTGCCAGTCCTTCACTGGTCATTGCTAGTGAGAGTAGATAGCTAGATGCCTTCCTCGAACAATCCAGATTAGCTTATTATTAGCATTGAACGACAATCTTGCTAGATTTATATTTACAATGAAGTAAGAGACCAGGGGACCTGTGGTAATTTGCTATTTATTCCCCCCATTTGTTTGATCCATTCGCCCGGATATATGCCACACAGTGACGTCCAGTATCAGCCATTTGTAGCCATAAACATTTTGGTGGCTGCAGCAGCCATTAAGGTTTTGGCTGAGTCAGCTAGCCAGCCAATAATTTCATCAGCCAGCCATTATCCTGAAAACAAACAGCTTCGGGGTCTAAGCTGAACGTATGCTGAATACAAAAATCATATGACTTTGAAAATACTGCTTAGATTTGTTGAAACTGACAACAAAAGCAGAGCATGCCAAAATCATTAGTGCCAGAAAATACCCTCAGACCCCAAAGGGTTAAAACCACTGTATACGGGACTCTGCTCAGAGTTCTTACCGGTTAGAGCGCTCGTTATTGCTGCCCTGTAGGTCCGAGAGTGGCGTACGAGGAGCTCTCCTGCTCACACCTGAAACAAAACACACAACACAACTCTTACATATGCTGAGCCTTTCGCTAACTCACCTGACTTTACACAAACACACCAGGCAGAAAAGTGCGAGTGCGAGCTTCTTGTCTGCGTTTATGAAAATCAACAATAATTACAAATGGATGAATTGGAAATGAAGGCCCTTTGTGCTGATGAGACAATTTTCCAAAAACATGCTTTGAAGAGGAGTGGAAGAGAAAGGCACATTCACACAGATCCGTGTTTGCTGTGACTGCGTAGAAAGAAAATGAAGCACATCTTAAAAACACAGTAACGCTATTACAAAATTGAGCCTTAATAAGCATGCTGAATTACACATTATCCATATGGCCTTTTTTACTAAAAAAAAGTGTTATTGAAATCATTTCCCTCCCATTTATGATGGACTGAGTATAAATATTAAAAATATACATACAAGAAACAAATCTGCTGAAAAATTTTAGATAAAACCTGCTCCTGTCAAAGCGATTTCATACCTGGAAGAACAAACACTTCAGAGGTGGGTGTTATAGGAAAAATAATCAACAATGGCGTGGTGTGACGCAGCCCGACAAAACAGGGTTACTGTTATTACCAAGACGTTGATTATTTTTCTATAACAGTGCATTCCAAACAGTGCTTTATTCCTCTTGTATTACAGCAGTTGAAGAATAGCACTTTGTACTTTTTATTAATTAAATGCTGTGAGATGTTCCTGAAATAAGCTAGCTCCAATTTTTCTCCTAAATTTGGGTCTTGTCCAATTCCCATCCACTAGCTTGCTCTTTCCCATCACATGACCATTACCAACTGAGAAGGGTGAAGGCCAACACATGAAGCCACCCAGCTACACATTTTTCAAACTGATGCTTTTATGCTCCATCCCAGGGCAGCTTAAGGGTGTATTCAGACCAGGATAGTTCGATAGTTCACTTGCTTTGGTCCGAACCAAATGTTTATTTTTTCATTTTGGTGCGGTTCGCTTTCACACTGTACATTTTAGTAAGCGGACCAAAATCTGTCAACAAAGCCACGCGCCCTGAGGTCGTTCAGCTATTGGTCAGAGACGACACGCGCACAAAGCGTTAAGTTCAAAAGTAGTCATGGAGGCTTTCCGTGCTGTTATTCTTTTTAAATGTCATCAAAGCTATATGTTTTTTCCAGTTCTTACTGTTTTAACAATTGTGCGATTACTATGCTGTTGTACAAGTAATTTATCAACGACGACGACAAAGTGCAAGGCGGCTACGGAGGATAGCGCTGATGAGCGCACATCATGTTGTGACAGTTCTGGCTCTTCACGCAAGACGGAGGAGGTATGTGTCGGGATATTCGCCTTATCCATCGTAATAGATGAATTTCTTTTTTGCGTCGCTAGTACCGCCACTTTTTGAAAGAATGTCCCTGATTTTAATGTAGGTCTGACGGGGTTTCTTCACTTTTAGCCGACATTGTTCTGGGGAGCGCGTGAACCCCTTCTCCTTCATTTTCTCACTGAATACAGCAAACACGTCGGCATTTTTGTGTGTTCTCTCCAAAAGCTCAGATATGTGGACATCTGCCCATATATCCACAAGGGTGTGCGTTTCTTCCTCGGCCCACGTTTGCCCCCTACTCATTTTTTGTACTCTGTAGTCTAGCCTACCACTGGTCTGAATGACTGAACGACTGTTGTAAGGTTCCCTTGACAACCGAAACAGTGTTTGCACTTTGCGGTGGAGTGTCAAGACTCCGTTTCCCATAATGCTCGACAAACGACGGAAGCTCCCGAGGTACAAAAAAGCAAAACTGTCGCATTAGGTCCGGTCTGCTTTCACACCTCCAAAAGATCCGCACCAGGGTTCCTTTGGTCCGGACCGAGTCCGACCTTGCAGCTCGGTCTCGGTCCGCTTGTTTGGTCCGGACCAGAGTTCGGTGTTTTGTATTCAGACCAACCCAAAAGGTCCGGACCAAGGGAAATTTGGTTCGTTTGGTCCGGACCAAACAACGTAGGTGTGAATACGCCATAAAACACTCGAGAGAAAAGCACTGTCCACCATTTTTGGCATGAACGAGCTCGCAGTTGCCCATGATTGACTTATTGTGATATTGGGGGGGGGGGGGGGGGGGGGGGGGGGGTAAAAGCCAACCTTTACCTTGACCTGTTACTATAGAAACGTTAATTTACATTAATGAGTGCATTAACCAGACACTGTGATTTGCACCTGTCAAAGGAAAATAATCAACATCTGACCTCGTGCAGCAGGAGCGAGTAGCCACTCTCGTGAGTCTTTATGGTGTATGACATCACGCCGTTAACATGACAACTTTTATTACACATGTCTTTGTGACAATAGTACATGTGTGCTTTTGCAATTTTACTAATGACCAAACAAATTTTGTATCAAACTCAGGGAATCAGCAACAGAGGTGCTGGAAATACTTAAGCAAGCCGACATCAGTGAAACAATGAGCTGGACGAGGCGTTTTGAGTGGCGTTTGTGTATCAAAAGGGGCAGAACCTTCCCATGACATTAAAGGAGAGACGCAGAGCCATGGCCTCACTTTGTTTATAAATGCCTTGAGACCTCAAGAATGGCACAGGAATAGTTTTAAGCGTTAACAATAAATCGAATATAGTCATTTTTACAATTAAAATGATTCATATAGGTAGCGGTCTGAGTGAATGAGCTTGACATCTGTGACGTCACAGCAGGAAGTCTATCGGTCTCATCGCCATTTCCGCTATACTAAAACACAGCGCTGACTGCAACTCCGATCCTCCATTTTGAGCTAATTTATCGCCATGCCACGTAGATGTGTTGCTGGACGGTGCAGCAACACGACAGAAGGTGGATTTACGTTGCATTTGTGGCCCAAGAATGTTCAAACTGCAAAGATTTGGACGCGTTTTGCGAGAAGTTCACAGGCACATTGGGCGCCTACGAAGTGGTCTCTCCTCTGCTCTGCACATTTTACTGAAGATTCGTACGAGACCTCTGATCTGTTGAGGAGTGTTGGCTATAACAATAGGCCACAAGAAGCGAGAACACAGACGGGTAAGCTGCGACTCTCATTTGGATACAAAATAGCAAACACCACCACTCGTTTACCTGCATTTAGATTAATACATGTAACTTGTATTGTATGTTTAAGTTAGCGGTATAAGATTATTTAATTTGCTTCAGAACGTGATTGTCTCGGTTCATCTGATTATTTAATGAGCCTTTTACGTTTTATCAGTGAAAATGCATGCATGTACATGTATGTTGCACAAATTATAACACCAATCCTGTTTTAATGAGGGTCAAACCACAATCAATGAAGTCAAATCAGTCTTAGTTGAGCAAGTCGGTAACGTGATTTCTTACTTTCACCATAAATTTATTTATATGACGTTGGTCTATAGCTGTCAAAGGCCTCGGCCTGAAAACCGGTTACCGCTGTGACGTCACACGCTCAGGGCTGGCTGGCTCAGCGGGGCAACTCGAATGCCAACTTTTCGGTCGATTTTAACTCTCAAAAAAAAAATAAATTTATATATATAAAAATTTTTGCAGCATACAAGAGGTCAAGGATGGAGATACTATCCACTCAGAAATGTATTTAAAAATAAAAGGTTCTGCGCATCTTTAAGCTTGCTGAAGCTTTGAGGGTCTCTGCTGCTGACTGCAAATATGCACATACACCTTGTAACAAAAACGTGTGTAACATGTCCCGATGTTGACCGTGCAAGGAGTGTTACTCCTAGCTCACGAGTGTTACTGTTCACTCCTACTGCACATGCATGACTTTACCATGCTCTATCTTTGCAACAGGAACAGACCTGGAGCTTTCTGATCACACCTTGCATCTGGAACTTTTTTTGGGGGGGTGGGTGGGGGGTTAGAACATAATATACCAAGTTAAAAATAAATTGGATATTTCATATAAATAAAAAAAATAATAAATGTGCCGTTATCATGCATTAATGAAAGTGGCTGAAATTGTGCCAAGTATGAGAGCAGGCCTACTCCAAACCCATCAGGCATGAAGCAGGAGATGAGCTCGTACTTTGCCTTGGAACTGCAGAGGTTAATGATGTGCCACTGGAGAAGCTTGCAGGCCATGCTGAACCCACACCCACACACACACACGGCTGTTAGTTGGAGAGACGCATGCTGGCAGGGATGAATCATCTGACATCATGCAAGAATGTGCACTGACACAAAGACAGGTGCAGAACCAAAGGGCTTAGACATAAAGGGGAAGACCAGCCGGATGAGAAACTTAACGGAGTGGCACTCGCTGTTTGGCTCACATCAGTGCAGACAGAAAGTAACAGCTGAATGACTGACTAGTCAAATGAAATGCTTTTGCAAAAAAGTTTTTTTTTTTTTTTTAAATTTCAGAGTTGTACAGTTGCTGGGTGATGAAACGACGTCCTTTTGTATCGTCTTGCTCCGAAAATACCTTCAGAACGGCCCTCGCAATTTGAGATCTTTCAGTTTGGCTTAGTTTTAGCTGGTGCCCCTTGAATGCCTTGGCCCCTGGGTGCATGGAATGAGGAGATGGAATAGAGGAAAGGCAGCCTTACTGTACTTCTCCTCCTTGCACCTCTGCAGGATCTCTAAGCTTCTCTGATGCACAGGGTGATGCAGAAAACTAAAACTATCCACACTTTTCAAAACTGCACATGGAGCGGCAGCGTCATGCCCTTGGGATGCACAAGAGAGAGAAGGGAGAGATACAGAAGAGACAGATTAAACAGGGAGAAATCAGATGCGCAATTTACTAGAGAATCATCTGCAAAGCTTCAAACACAGAGAGAGAGAGAGAGATACAAACTGTAGATATCTAAGCATTCAGGCATTCAGAGTCTTCTCACTGGTGCACTCGCAGTCCTCTTAACCCAACTGCTATTTCAGTGAGAATGATGTCACCTGTAATCATTTCCCTTTCCCCCGCCCCCTCTCTCCTCCAGGAAGGTGAAATATTGTCTTTGAGAGTCGTTTCATTAAATAAAATTAAAATGAAGAGCAGTTCTTTCCTGCATGCGTCATACTGGACCCATTGATCTTTGGAGAAACACAAGGCTCATTCAAAAAGCAGTGATAGAGGAGGGGTTGTGTACATCTCCGAAGGTGAAAAGGTTGGGTCTGATCAGGGCATCTAAGAGGCAGCATTACTCATTTAAACTAAAGCCTGATGACTTCTGCAGTCAAGCAAATGGCCCTCTTCACCTCTACCGCTCGGTTAAGTACGATATATCATCTCGGTGAAGTAACAGGATCAAAGCTGACTGTGCTATAAGCTTTTACTGGCAGCAGAGTAAAAGGGAAAAAAAGATGCTAAAGACGATCTAAAAATAGAAGAAAAATGTTAAAAAGCTGCTAGGCAGGACTACTGAGCAAGTGCAGAAGCTGAGCTGGCTTGCACGCACGCACACACACCATAACATACACAACGTACTGATGGCACTTGTGTAAAATGATAAATATTACAAGCATTGTTGTACAATAAACCCAAAGATTCAGATTAACATAGTAATAACCTAAATATAAACCATGTTGTATTTCTAGTCAAAGAAAATTGTCAAGATTCATGCAAGTAACAGACAAAATCATCATAATACTTTTAAAACTAAGGTTCGGAAACGGACATTGATATTTTTTGTAAACATCCACCAATCAATCAATCAATATTTATTCAATAATGACATACTTTTTATCCACTTACAATCCATGAAACAGGTTCCCGAGTTCCTGTCATCACTTGTGCCATAAGTGCTATAAAACAGACGTTCCTTTCACCAGACTCCTCCCCGCCGAAGTTAATCAGACAGAAATACATGTTACAGAAAAACCACCACTCGAACCCCTCCATCCTGAAGACTTTCAAAAGATATTAGAGTCAGATTTTAACTGTGCTGAAAATTTTAATGGAACAATTTTGAGGAGAGGAAAAAAAAAAAAAGCTTAAATGCACGAGACCGTTGTGCAAACGTAGCTAACGATGCATAGATCCATATAAGTCACTCTGAGGTGGTGTTTACATTAGACCGTATCAGCGGATCATCAGATTAACGTTTTTAAAACAATTCGCGTGCACACAGCAACGCCAATGCACGGATACGCTAATCACATGACTAATTAGACGGCACGCAAGTTGAAATGTGTAAGTAACCTCAGTACGGCTCATCGCTTCCTCCTCAGCGGCTGCGCTCCAAATCACTCCGCCCTGAACAGCGAGTGCCCTCTGGAGGGTGCGCACTCCGGCCCTGCGCAGCTCACAGAGCGCGCAAGTGAAGCGCACGAGCAGTGATTCGGGACTGAGCCGCTGTGTGTGTGATCCCAGTGCATATCGGGCATGCGCAAGTCACTCACCACTTGCAAGTGGAAGGATGGCAAGCCTAAAGACAATCATAACTACACAATGGGCAGTATTTGCATCATTATTTGCAGTATTTTCATACTTTTATACTCTTTAATGAAAAGCAAAAAGGTCATACAAGGCGGAAACAATAGCAGGAAGTGAAGTCCGCGCCGTTTTTCAGCAGTCGTGTCACATGACCAACGCCAGCGAATCAGGAAGGTGGATGTCACAGTGACGTTGTCCAATGACGACGTCAGCTAGAGCTCAGCACTGCGCATCCTCGTTCCTCAATGTTTACACAGCACCGGATCAGATACGAACTGGGTTGAATACGTGGGCCCTGGCGGATTCAAGTTGTTCCGCCTGTGGAGTCGTTTCCCGGCGTTTTAATGTGCACGGACAGTGCATCCACGATGAAAACGAGACGGATACGGTCTAATGTAAACACCACCTGAGACGATGGTCGCCGATCAGTTTTTCTGAACTACATTTTATGAATCTGAGCAACTCGGACACTGGTGTTGAACATAATGCTTAACTCAAGCTTAGCGTAGTTGTAGTGATTTGTTTTTAATTGAAGTCTACATGCCCCTTCAGTCATCTTTCATGTAATGCTCAATGCTGAAAACAGCCACACGTACCGTTTTTGTTCCCTTTGCACTTACGCTCAAAGATCTCTAGAAAAATCCCTAACGCATACCTTCTACGTGCTCTCCCACACACTGCTAATTCTACAGTGAAAGTGTCACTCGCTGAATACCGTGCGACTACCATCTGACAAACATCTACCGTTCGTACCTTGTCCACTAAAACAAATAACTCACCACTCTTCTTTTCAGTATGTCTCTTCCCCGCCTCCCTGAAGGCCACCACAGCTCTGCAGTAAGCGCGCAGCACGGCCCAACGGAACGTAGCCACTGGGTCGATGCCGATCAGGCCACCGATGAAGGCGTTTCTGCTGCTCTTCAGCAGAGCAACGATATCTGGCCGCATGTGGTCCGTGTTCTTCTCCCTGAAGTCCTGAGTGTGGAGGAAGCGAGAGATTTGCTGAATTAACCATTTATTGGTGTTTAAAAGCAAAAGGAATTTCTTCTCAGATATGAAAACTTGTGCCAATAGCTTTCTCTAATAAACGTAAAAAAAAAAAAGCCTACATTACACATGTTGAGTAACAAGAGTAAAATATGATGCAAAGTGCTGTTATAGGAAAATAAAATCAACAGTGATGTGGGGTGAGGTCCCAGAGTTGATTATTTTCCAATAACACGCATCAGTTCTCTTATACCACAGTAATTTGTGTCCTTTTCTTAAAAATTTATCGCATCATCTGTTTGTCGGGACATGGAAACGACATTTTCGTTTTATTAGGGGAAATAAAGTCCATCCATCCATCATCCGTAACCGCTCATCCTGTTAATTAAGCAAATAAATGCATTTTATCATATTGCTGAGAAACCACAAAGACCTCCCTCCTTTTTTAAATCCGTTTATTTGGAGTGACTGACATACCCAAGTCCCTGTGCAAGTTGTGATAGTAATTGCCACATTCTGCTATTATAGAAAATTAATCAAACACCTTTTTCAGAATTGAGAATTCAAAGGATATATGGTAAATCACTGCTGTCTGTAAATATGGGGTGAGGGGTGGGAGTGGACCATGAAGAGCGATGGATGGACGGATGGATGTTGGAGTCAGACCGCAACAATAGAACGAGATTCAGATTGTACCTCAGGGAGTGCTAACAGAACAGTTAAAAACAAAATTCCTCAACAAAAACAATTCAGAACAAACATTAAAACCAGAGAACCGTAAGGTGCCATGTGTAATTAGAATAAAATAAACAGATAAAAGTGCAATAAGCCAGGCAGCAAGAGTATGCAAACAAAACGGAAATAAACTTCAACAATTAAGTGCATATGTACAAGTGAGTAGGATCAAGGAAGGCAGTAACGGAACCAGGGGCATATTCGTCAGTTTCACAGCTTGAGGGAAGAAGCCGTTTTTCAGTCCTGTGGTGTGTTAAAGGATATATTATTTACTAGCTTAAGGTCGGTCCGTATCGTGAAATACCATGACCGAGGTCTTGAAAATACTGACAGAGGCCTCTAGGCCGAGGTCAGTATTTTCAAAGTCGAGGTCACGGTATTTCACGATACGGACTGACCTTAAGCTGGTAAATAATACTTTTTTCTTTACCAAATTCTAACAGAAAACGAGAGCGCCCAAAAGGGAAACCATATTGAGAACAAACCTGCTACAAGCTAGTCCAAAACCTGTTTGACAAGCTGTCAGCTTGGAATTTTCCAAAAATAAAAAAAAACTTGCTCTAGGCGACACAACCAGGTGCTTTCATCATAGTGAAATGAGAAAAATAAATGCTGACCAAAAAAAAAAAAAAAAATTGCTACCATGCTGTTTGTTGTGAACGAGCGAGTTGCCAAAGGTCCGTAACCAGGGTCCAGATCGCAGGATTCCGGACCACTCGTGAGCCAATCAGAGCGCACGATTTGTTGGAAACCGGACCGCGAAAAATAAAGTCCTGTATTGCCTGCCGGACAGGAGTAATTGAAAGTGATGGTGGCCTGGGTGTGTTGGATCGCGGATATCATTTGTGGCCCTACTATGACAGCGGGCCTGGTAGATGTCGTCAAGTTCAGAGAGCTGGGATCCTATGATGTTCTGTGCTGCCTTGATAATCTTTTGTAGAGACCTCCGGCCCTCCTTAGTGAAGCTGGTAAACCACGCTGTAATGCATGTGATTATACTCTCTACAGTGCACCTGTAGAAGTTGACCAGAAGGTTCCGTAGCAGACCGGCTCTCCTCAGCTTCCTCAGGAAGAAGAGCCGCTGTCGTGCCCTCCTGATGATGAAGGATGTATGCAAGTCCCAGGAGAGGTCCTCAGGTGATATTCACTCCGAGAAATTTAAAACTGAAGACCCTCTCCACTACTTCGCCTCTGATGAGCAGTTTTCCTCTTCTTCCTGAAATCCATCATGATCTCCTTTGTCTTATTATTTATGATGAGATTGTTGGTGAACACCACCATGTCAGGTTTTTCACCTCGTCCCTGTATGCTGACTCGTCGTTGTTAGTGATCAGACGAATAGTCGTATCATTTGCAAATTTCAGAATGGTGTTTGTTGTATGAACAGGCTGACGATCGTGTGTGAAGAGAGTATACAGAATGGGGCTCAAAACACAACCCTGGGGGACCCCGGTGTTCAGGGTGAGTGGGGAAGATGTTGTCAATTCTCCCATTCTGACAGACTGGGGGCGGTTGGTCAGAAAATCCAAGATCCAGTTACAGATGGTTCTGTTGAGGCCCAGTCCATGCAGTTTGTGCACTAGATGGTTGGGAATAACAGTATTAAAGGCTGAACTAAAATCCAGAAAGAGCATCCTGACATACAGTGCTCAGCGTGAGTACACCCCCTTTGAAAAGTAACATTTTAAACAATATCTCAATGAACACAAACAATTTCCAAAATGTTGACAAGACAAAGTTTAGTATAACATCTGTTTAACTTATAACGGGAAAAAGTAAGGTTAATAATATAACTTAGATTACACATTTTTCAGTTTTACTCAAATTAGGCTGGTGCAAAAATGAGTACACCCCACAACAAAAACTACTACATCTAGTACTTTGTATGGCCTCCATGATTTTTAATGACAGCACCAAGTCTTCTAGGCATGGAATGAACAAGTTGGTGACATTTTGCAACATCAATCTTTTTCCATTCTTCAACAATGACCTCTTTTAGTGACTGGATGCTGGATGGAGAGTGATGCTCAACTTGTCTCTTCAGAATTCCCCAAAGAAAATAATTTCTTTACACCACAAAGGTGAAGGCTACAAGATCATCAGCAAAGCTTTACTTATCAGTCAGAATACTGTAGCAAAAGTGGTACAAAAATTTAAGAAAGATGGAACTGCAACCATCTCGCAGAGACATCCAGGTCATCCACGGAAGTTAACACCTCGACAGGAGCGTCTTCTGATGAGAAGGGTTGAAGAAAATGGCATGCAAGTTCACTGCAATTATCTAAAGAAGTAGAAAGCCAAACTGGGGTGACTATTTCCCATGACACAATACGGCATACACTGCAGAGGAATGGCATGCATGGATGCTGTCCATGAAAGAAGCCTCTCCTAAAGCCCAGGCACAAAAAAGCCCACCTAGAGTTTGCCAGGGCCCATGCTGACAAAGATGAAGACTACTGTGACTCTATACTCTGGAGTGATGAGACCAAGATAAATGTTTTTGGAACTGATGGCTTCAAAACTGTATGGTGTCGCAAAGGTGAGGAATACAAATAAAAATGCATGGTGCCTACAGTGAAACATGGTGGTGGCAGCGTCCTTATGCAGGGCTGCATGAGTGCTGCTGGTGTCGAGGAGCTGCATTTCATTGATGGCATCATGAATTCACAGATATATTGCTCTATACTGAAAGAGAAGGTGCTACCATCACTCCGTGTCCTTGGTCATCATGCACTTTTCCAACATGACTAAACACACATCTAAGGCCACTGTTGGATTTCTGAAGAAGAACAGGGTGAAAGTGATTCAGTGGCCAAGTATGTCTCCTGATCTGAACCCAGTCGAACACCTATGGGGAATTCTGAAGAGACAAGTTGAGCATCACTCTCCATCCAGCATCCAGTCACTAAAAGAGGTCATTGTTGAAGAATGGAAAAAGATTGATGTTGCAAAATGTCACCAACTTGTTAATTCCATGCCTAGAAGACTTGGCGCTGTCATTAAAAATCATGGAGGCCATATGAAGTACTAGATGTTGTAGGTTTTGTTGTGGGGTGTACTCATTTTTGCACCACCTTAATTTGAGTAAAACTGAAAAAAATGTGGAAACTAAGTTATATTTATTAACCTTACTTTCACTTTATAAGTTAAACAGATGTTATATTAAACTTTGTCTTGTCAACATTTTGGAAATTGTTTGTGTTCATTGAGATATTGTTTAAAATGTTACTTTTCAAAGGGGGTGTACTCATTTATGCTGAGCACTGTATGAGTCAGGGCGTTCCAGACGCTCTCATGCAGCGTGGAGAGCAATACAGATTGCGTCCTCTGTTGACCTGTTTTCTTGGTATACAAACTGATGCTGATCTAGTGTGGCAGGGATGGATTGTTTTATCTGGGCCAGGATTAATCTTTCAAAGCATTTGGCTATTACTAGGGTGAGTGCAATTGGGTGATGGTCATTTAGGCAACTTGCACTTTTCTGCTTGAGAATAGGCACAATGGTTATTTTGAGGCATGCTGGAACAGCAGCATAATTCAGGGACAGGTTGAAGAGGTTAGTGAAGACATCTGCTAGTTGGTCTGTACATGCCTGAAGTACCCGCCCTGAGATGCCGTCCGGTCCAGCTGCCTTCCTTGTGTTGATATTATGCAATGCCCTCCTGACCTTATCCATGTCCAGAATCAGACCCTGATGATCTGGTGACGATTTGTCCATTGCCCTGGTATTGTTGCCTGCATCGAAGCGGGCAAAGAACCTGTTAAGGTTCTCCGCTAGTAAGGGATTGCTGCTTATAGTGTGAGGATTGTTCATCACACTATAAGCGAGATATAGTGAGATAATTCAGCTCATGTGAATCTAATGACATGATTCACCGGAGATGAAACAGTCCCCAAACCATTTCCATTCCCAAAAACAAACTCCTCATGCTGTTCAGCACAAACATCTCAATAGCCTGGACAGTTCCATCCATTTAGTTTTAATTATGTTTCATTTTCACAATACAACAGACAAAACAAAAACAGATGAGAACACTCAATGTTTAAACAAATCGTCAGCAATGATTGTGGTCGCTCAAGACCAGAATGCCTGCACGCGTGCATCAAGACTAAATCGTGATGTAATTAATAGGACACGTTCCAGCGGTATGATTGAGCTCCCTAAACAGGGACGGGCCATTTATCTTCAAGTTCAAGAAAAGTAACTACAGCTTTCTCAGAATACCTACAAACTGCCCATTTGTTTTCAAATGTGTGATTTGTGAGAAAGCATAAAAATGACTTCCCAAAGGTTCCAACAACTTTGAGCGTATGGGACAACAAAATTGCTTACAGAAACGCCAACATACACTTTAATGCAATGACGTAATATTTTCCAGCAGTGCTTATTATTTCCACCTTATGGTAAGATCTGGGTAATGGGGGGGGGGGGGGGGGGGGGGGGGGGGGGGAGTGTGTGATCTTGTTATACAGTATGTCTGGGATTGGTTTTCTGCTCGGAGCTCCTTTGAACGCTATGAAGAGTTAAGATGTGCTGTGCATACCCTCTGAAATTCTGATAATTATTTCCTCAAGTACATCATTCAAATATACATGTGCACTCAAGATGCACAACAATGTACATATCCACACACACACACCTACAAGTGCTGTGCAGAAGTCTTAAGGCCTCTGCATGCTCTTGCGACAAGGCTTTCGCAGATAGCTTTTCGCAGACGGTTGTAATTTATCGTTGAGCGGGGAGTAATAGGCGTGCGCGAGGTTATTCACCGCCACAATGCAAGGGGGCGCGAAGTCGCGAAATCGCTAGGAGTAGTTGGTGGGTGTGGTTAGTGGAGTGTTTATCCTCCGGTTACTTATAATGACTAGAACTGGAGTCGTATAGATGTACGTACTTCCTCGATCAACTACTCTTCGTGCTGCTCCATCTTCGCTCGTGTTTTTAAAAATGGCGATCGTGAAAACAAACCAAACCGGGAAAGTAGGGAAGCGGAAGTGCGTGTACAGCGGATGTAGAGTGGACCAATCAGAGCCCTCTTGTCTGCGACGCTGTCTGCGAGGCTTCTGCGGTGGTCACAATTTTTGGGAGGTGCGCGCAGAGCGTCTGCGAAGGTGGGGGGGCTACGCAGACGCTATCTGCGACACTGTCTGCGAGGACTGGGTTGTCAGCAAAAATTGGCCTTTAGGCACCCAATTCCCCCCCCATACAAACTTTGTGATAGAGTTTATGACTTCTACATTACCGAGTCAGTACAAAAACATTTTCAGAGCTCCAAACATTCGTTTTCCGGCACAAAATTAAATGCTACAGGGGGGAGGGGGTTGTATTTGAGCAGGATATTACACAAGACAGCACTTTTCAGATTAAAAAAAAGAAAACATAATGAAGGCGACTGGGTTTTGATGCAAAATGAAGTGTGACCGTTAAAGTGTCCCGAAGAACTCTGGGTGGTTCTGCAAGATGCTCAGTAAAACCTACGGTACAGCCCATTTCCTGATGAAACTGCACTCATTGGACCGGAGACTACTATTTATTTATTTTTTTTTTAAAGCAAAGGGTTGTCTCACACATTTATTATGGCTTACTGCTTATACTATGTTGAAACATTTCTTTTTCATTTCTTTTAAAGACATTTTTGGTATACAGCATTTCTTTACATGTGCCTAACACTTTTGCACAGAAATCTATATTATATGGAAACGAGTGTTTTACTGGGAAATACAGCACTCATATTTTTCATACAAGCTACATCTGAGACATTAAGCAACATTTTCCAATATCTTCATTCATGAGGAAATCAATGAACTGCTTTGATAAATTTGGGTACTTCGTTTGTGTGAATGTGTTTATCTTCTTTTGGCTGCTCCCAATTAGGGGTCGCCACAGTGGATCTTTTGTCTCAATTGCTCCTTGTCCTCCACATCCTTCTCTAACACACCTGCCACTTTCATGTCCTCTCTCACCACATCCACGTTTGGCCTTCCTCGTTTTCGTGTGCCTAGCAGCTCTATCCTCAACGTTCTCCTTCCAACATGCTCTGCATCTCTTCTCAGGATGTGCCCATACCATCTCAGTCTCATCTCTCTTAGCTTAATTCCCAAGCTCTCCACATGTGCTGTCCCTCTGACGTGCTAGTTCCTTATCCTGTCCAACCTCCCATCGCAAACCTCAACATCCATGTGACATGGGCACTGTGTGAGACGGCTGTCTCTCCAGTAGCTCTGTAGTTTTTAGCTCTTTAAACCTCTTTTTCCACCTTTTTTTTTTTACTTTCTGCTCTTCTTACAAAGACAGTGTGTTTTACTTCTATAACATGGATATTTTTTAACTTTAACACGCAACCAGGAGCCAGTTTTCTCACTTATTCGAGAAAGGAGCTGCTGGCCCTGAAAACAATGGGACGAGCCGGGATACGACACCCCATCCCGGCCGAGCTGAGGAGGAAACCCAGGGGCTGCAAAGCTGGAGCTAAGCTAAAAGCTAGGCTAGTGGACAACCGGCAGCACTACAAACCATCCATTCCCTCCGTTATCATGGGGAATGTGAACTCGCTGCAGAATAAAGTCGACGAGCTATCTGCTCTGAACAACCAGCGGATTTACCGGGAGAGCAGCTTATTTATCTTTACGGAGACATGGCTAACACATCTTGTACCGGATGCTAACGTGGACCTGCAGGGATTCACTGCTGCGAGAGCCGACAGAGACACTAACACATGCGGGAAAAGCAAAGGTGGGGGACTCATCATTTATGTTAACAACCGCTGGTGTAACCCAGGACATATCTCCGTAAAGACAGTTTTATTTTGCCCGGACTTGGAGCTTCTAGCCGTTAGCCTGCGGCCATATTATCTGCCGAGGGAGTTCAGTCACATGATCATCCATGTTTACATCCCTCCGAGGGCAGATGCAGCCGCTGCATGTGAGAGGATTCACTCTGTCACAGCAAGGCTCCAGACACAGCACCCTGAGGCATTTATGATCATTTCTGGGGACTTTAATCACGCTACTTTGGACTCTACTTTGGCTGCTTTTTACCAGGCTGTGGACTGTCCAACAAGGAACAGGACAATTGACTTGCTGTATGCTAATGTGAGGAATGCATACAGAGCCACACCCCTCCCCCCACGAGGGAAGTCTGACCACAACCTGGTTCATCTACAGACGAAATACACCCCCCTGGTTCAAAGGCAGCCTGCAACAACTAGCTCCATCAGGAGGTGGTCCCCTGAAATGGAAGATGCCCTCAGGGACTGCTATGACATCACAGACTGGGATGTGCTGCTTAGCCCACACTGAGGACATAGAGGGGCTGACACACTGTGACTGATTACCTTAACTTCTGTGCAGACGTGGTCTCCCCCGCCGGTGTTACCCTAATAACAAGCCATGGGTAACACAGGAAGTCAAAGCTGTCCTCAACAGGAAGAAGGCCACCTTCAGGAGCAGGGATAGGGAGGCGATGAAAGCAGCACAGCAGGAGGTAAAACGCTGTGTGAGGGAAGCTAAGGACAGCTACAGGAGAAAGGTGGAGCAGAAGCTGAAGGAGAACAGCATGAGGGAGGTCTGGGAAGGTGTGAAAACCATCACAGGCCACAATACAAAGACCAGAGTCGTTGAGGGGACAGTGGAGAGGGCGAATGAGTTGAATGACTTCTTCAAATCAGTTCAACCAGCCCACGTCCCCCCCACCCTCTCCCTCACTGCAGCCATCTCTCCTTCCCTCAACACACCTCCCCCCAGTCATCACAGCAGCCCCCTCCTCCCCCACCTCAACACAGACTCCTCCATGCATTACTGCAGACCAGGTCAGAGGTCAACTGAGGAAGCTTCACCCCAGGAAAGCAGCAGGCCCGGACAAGGTGTATCCCCGACTACTGAAGACCTGCGCTGCTGAACTGAGTGAACCACTCCAACGCATCTTCAACCTCAGCCTGCAGCTGGGGAGAGTGCCCACCCTCTGGAAGATATCATGTATCGTTCCAGTTCCCAAAAAGAATCGGCCCAGTGAGCTGAACGACTTCCGACCGGTGGCACTCACTTCACATCTGATGAAGACGTTGGAGCTGCTCTTCCTCAGCTTCCTCAGACCCCAGGTACAACATGCCCAGGACTGTCTGCAGTTTGCGTACTGGGCAGGTGTCGGTGTGGAAGACGCCATCCTCTACCTGCTACACTGAGCCCACTCGCATCTGGATAAGGGAAATGGCACAGTGAGGATCCTCTTCTTGGACTTCTCGAGTGCCTTCAACACCATCCAGCCCCTATTGCTTCAGGACAAACTGAACAGGATGCGAGTGGACCCCTGCCTGGTCACCTGGATCTCCAGCTACCTCACTGACAGGCCGCAGTACGTCAGGCTGAAGGGCATCACGTCTGACACTGTGATTAGCAGCACCGGAGCACGGCGCTGGCCCCTCTTCTCTTCACCCTGTACACCACGGACTTCTGCTACAACTCGGAGCTGTGTCACATTCAGAAGTTTGCCAGTGACACAGCCATCGTTGGGTGCACCAGTGACGACAGAGAGGAGGAGCATAAGAGCCTGGTGAGGGACTTTGCTGTGTGGTGCAACAGGAACCATCTGCAGCTCAACACCTTGAAGACCAAGGAGCTGGTCATTGACTTTGGGAGGTCCAGACCAAGGTCACGACCAGTTCTGATCGAGAGAGTCGAGGTGGAGGCTATGAATTCCTACAAGAACCTCGGGCTGTGGCTAGACAGCAAGCTGGACTGGACTTGCAACACCAAATCACTTACACAGGAAGGGACAGAGCAGGCTATACTTCCTTAGGAGGCTGCGGTCCTTTAACATCTGCAGGAAACTCCTGTGGATGTTCTATCAGTCTGTGGTTGCCAGTGTCCTGTTTTACACCGTGGTGTGCTGGGGGGGTAGCACATCCAAGGAGAACACATCCAGGCTGGACAAACTGATCAGGCAGGCCGGCTCTGTGGTCGGCGTGAAGCTGGACTCTCTGGTGACAATGGCAGAGAAGAGATCTATGGACAAACTGTTGAACATCATGGACGATGCCAGTCACCCTCTGCACACTGTAGTCAGCAACCAGAGGAGCCTGTTCAGTGACCGAATGCTCCTTCCCAAGTGCAGGACAAACAGACTCAAAAACTCCTTTGTCCCTCATGCCATCAGACTGTACAACTCCTCTCTGGGGGGGAGGAGGGGTAACAGGAGGACAGAGGACGGGAAGGAGCAGTAGCCTAGCCTAACAATAAGCAATACCGGACAATGTGCAATATAAAGTGCAATATCTCTCCTGCCACCCCCCCTTTTTTTCCCCTCTTTCCCTCCTCCCCTTCCTCTCTTCCCCATATCTTATTCTATTTATATCAGGGCTTTGAACCGGTTCAAGGAACGAAAACGAAAACCGGGAACTTTTTCTATTTCACATGGAACAGAAACGAAACCAGAAACTTTATTATTTTTTATGTTCCGGAACAGAAACGCTTATTAAAAATAATGGTAACCGGTTAATACCGGTTTTTATTTCGTTCCTCAAAGTTTCTGTAGCCTACAAATAGTCATTCTTCTCCTGTGCAAGTTTCTATGACCCGCTGGGGTTCACTTCCTGTGTGACGTTCGCTGACTGAATGGAGAGCGCGGGAAGGTGGACTGCTAGTGAGTAATTGTATTACTGAGTGTCTGAGCAAAGAAGAGCCTGAACGATGCAACCTCCCTATTGGCTGTTTGTAAAAATGTATCAGTTGTTGCCCTTCCCACGGGAATCATCGCGGGCTCGAGAGACGAGGCCTGACGAGTTAGTTCGTTGGGAGCAGAACAAAATGTCTGGACACAAATCGGGTTTTCAGAAAAGGAAAGAAAATAAACGGAGGGTTGAAAATACAAAAAAGGAGGCAGAAAATGCAAAACGAGTTTTAAGGTAGGACAAATGGTTACTTTTTAAGGCAGCCCGCCGTGGCTGCAGGCTTTCAGTGGTGTCATTGAATGGTTACTTTTCTGAGGCAGCCTGCCGTGGCTGCCTGCAGGCGTATTTATTATAGCCCATTTAGTTAAAATAGTTGATATAAAATGTTTATAGTTATGTGATGGTTGTCCTGATTTAGACTGGTGTTTTTTTTTTGGGGGGGGGGGGGGGGGGGGGGGTGTTGCGCGATGTTGCACCCGGGTCCAGATTAGGGCAGAACCGGCCCTGGCTACATTTCAGGTGTAGTTTGTTTTATGTATGTATGTACTTGCATAGATGTGTACTTGGTCTTCCAATATGGCGCCTAACAAAATCTCGCGGCGCGGTGACGTCATGCGGTAGCCCTCTATAGGGCCTGACTAGCCTTTGGTAACACACTAAACGAATTATCTTTCATTTTTGGCACTTTTTCTGTTTGTGTAGATGGGAAAACATACTGAGAATCCAAATCACCAACATTTGAAATAATTGTTTTGAATTATTTCTTGTCTTATTTAATGAAGGTTGTAATAGAATTAGCCTACATTTGGCTTAAGCTGGATGAGACAGACATAATTTTATAGCCATTTGTTAAACAGCTGACAGGGAACGTAATTAACCGTTCCGGGAACGAAATTTTTTTGTTCTAACCGGTTCGGGAACGTCTATTTAATGGTGGAACCCAAAACCGGAAACATTAAAATTCCGTTTCTGTTCGGAACGAACCAATAGGAAAAAAATTCCGGTTCAAAGCCCTGATTTGTATATGTAAATACTTAAGTTATTTAGAAGTTTTCCTCCATTTCTTTTCTCTGTTTATCTGTAATGATGCTGCTGGAATCTTAATTTCCCTGAGGGAACCCTCCCAAAGGGATCAATAAAGTTTTATCTATCCATCTATCTATCCTCAACTCCGCCACCTCCAACTTTGCCTCCTGTCTCTTTGTTAAGGGTACAGTCTCTAATCCATACATCACAGCTGGTCTCACTACCGTCTTATACATCTTATCTTTCACTTTTGCTGTGACTTTCCTATCACAAATGACTCCCGAAATTGTCTCAATCACTGTCGCAGACCCCATTTGTGAATGTGTTTATATAATTAATGAAGATATGAAGTTTATCATCTTCTTGTGTTGAAAAACTCAGATTTTTCATCCGAAATACATTAGGGGATCGGAGTGACATTTCCCCAATATCTTCACTCCGATGACATCACTCCCAGTGTTTTCCCGCTAACTTGAGCATTGCCAAAATGGCAAACTGGGTCAAATTAAAATTGTTCTCTTTGGATAAGAGTGTCTGCTAAATGCCTGTAATGTAATTTGAACATTCTTTTGATTAACTTGCTTTTTTTTTGTGGATGTGTTTGTAATAAGAATATGACATGGAGGCGTGAAGATATGAAGTTTGAGTGGTGAATATTTCATGAGTGAACAAAGTGAATATTCTTTATCATATTGAATCCAATGCAAACTGAATTTCTGCAACAAATTTCACTTTATAAGCATGATTTAAAAAATATATACATCATTGCCCAGTGTAATATGTGAATTCAGAACACAACAGTAACCCTCCTGGTGTTAATGAGTGCAGCTCTCACCTTCACGCCATACTTGACCTTTCCGGCATAGTGTCTGATGATGAAGGCTGGCTCCATGACGGCAGGAAACTCGATGTAGCTGTTTCCCTCGTGTTGCCGCTTGAACTTGTCCAGCAGCGTCTGGTTGGTGGCCTGTGGGAAGCTGCAACAGAACAGAGAGAGAATTTTAGCTTTCAAGTCAAATAAGCAGACGGAAATTCCAAATTTCTTTCATGTGGGCAATTTTGTCTGGACCAGGATGTTAATAATATTAAAATCTCTCTCACACACACACACTGCAGCACTGAGGACTGGAATTACAAAGTACCAGTCTGGGATTATGTGAATAACATCTCAAATGAGCGCATGAATATAATCCTGTGATTTGCCTGACAGCTTCAACTTCAGTCAGAGCTGCTGTTATAGGAAATCAATCAACTAATCACGCTTATATGAACAGATATTAAGCAGTGTGGTCAGTAATATCAGGTTGGCAAATACTCACTCAATATAAAATGTACCTGCCTTTTGAAAATGCTTTTAAAACAGTCATGTATAAAGTTATTGATAGTTTTCCAATCAAACTGGAACCCCGTTACACTTGTGCCACACTGCACGTCTTAACTATATAATCTCTCAATGGATGGATGGCCATCAATGTGATTAACAGCTCCAAAGCAAAGCTAAGCCTCAATTTGGTTTTTCAAACCTGAACGCACTTTGACTGGACCAGTATATCTTTGCTAAAACAATCAACTTTATCACTTCTTTACCAAAGATCCACTAGTCAGCTGGTGGGACGTTAGTACGGCTTCTTCTCAAACTGAAACCAAGAACGCTGGCTGACCCGAGCGTTCTATCATTGATTCTTCTACATACAGGACACTTTTACGATGGAATGAAAACATGTTCTATTCCCTTCTAGTAGGTTCCATTCATTTGGTTTGATAGCATATGGCTTATCCTACATCTACTAAGTCACTCGACCCAAAGGAGAATGAGCGATTAATATGGTTTACAATATTACATGGTTGTCGAGACATGACATCACATGTCAGAGACGTAAAACTTCCACACGAGTGAGCGACTGAGAATCTGTAAAACAAACATAACTGCTAGGTTTGCTTCGCTAAAGATAGACTGCCTTTCAGATTTTTCAAGTGCAGGTCGTGAAAAGAATTTTCCTGACATCCAATTATTTTTGTTTAGTGCACCAAAATCTACTGAATTCCAAATCACAGACTTCCCATTTTATTATTTTTTTTCCCTTTCCTAATAAAACAGTGAATGAATTTAGAGCCATGTGATACTATGTCATGCATCACATGGTGGGCTTTCCCTATTCACACAAAGCATTGTGGGAAACAAATTTGAAACAGGAGAGAAAAATGGAGGACACGAGTGTGCGTATGAAACATGAAAGACCGACTACAGTAATGGAAAGCGATAAGAAAACGTTATATACGAAGGAAAGGAAACGCAGGACCAAACTAATAAATATCGCGGTCAGCAAGCACCTCTGTGTGATCAGCTGATCATTTAGGTGACAGAATGATGGAACCGTCAGTGCACGCTCAAAGGTAAACCTGCGCATGCACACACACACACTTCCTCTGTCTGCTTGACCGCACGAAGCAAGTGATTTCATGCAGATCGGGAATCCCCTCAAATTAAATAACTTCTCAGCCACAGAATGGTCTGATATTTTGAGAGATATTACAGAAATAAACATTCATCACAACGACCAAATTTCAGAGGGAACTAAATTTCAACGATTTTATGAAATCGAAAGGCCGTCTTGCTTTAAATATGTAAGATTTTGAGAGAGTTTTCAAAGAGAAAGATGCATTGAACACCCGAAAGGAACGTGTATGTGTTATAATAACGGCTGGCTTTTTTCATTGTATATCAGATACATTCCATTCCATTCAGCTAGCATGATACTGAACTCGTCTTCAACTTGTTCAGTATCATGCTAGCTCAGACCTGGGCATTTTACGGCCCGCGGGCCGCATCCGGCCCTTTGGTTCATTCTGACCGGCCCACGTAAGGTTAATTAGAAATTACAAAATAAACATATTTTCTAATTTTACCTCATGCATGGACTGGATGTGCATTGCTTTTATTTTGAAGTTGTGTTCAACAAAAACGCAATGCGCACGACATGAAATCCCACGAAACCTAATCCTGCGATAACTACTTCCATAATTTGTCCAGACCAACCACAAACTTGTACGTCATCCTTCAAACGGTCCAGCCAATCACACAGTGTGACGTCACCAGCAGGCGCCGGAGCCCGAGCCGATCTGTAGATCTGATACCTACACCGAATCGAAGTTGTTGCGAGCAGATCACAAGAAGACTTTAGTCCCCAAAATGTCCGCAAAAAGAAGAAAGGTAGATGCCAAATGCAGGGCTTTCAACAAAACATGGACTGCTAAGTATTTATTTACTGAAGTCAGAGATGAAGCCGTGTGTTTAGTTTGCAGAGAGCAGATCGCAGTGTTCAAAGACTACAATTTGAGTTGGCATTACCAAATGAAAAACACCAAATGAGGTAATTAGACTACAAATATGGACATTATTATAATATGATGTATCTTGCTTGATATTTGGAGTAGAAAGACAATATTGTGATGTCTTTATTGTGTTTTGGGGTGAATGTGACTGAAAAAAAAAATGGTGCAAACGTTCACATTTTGTTAACCATTGTTTTGGGAAATTTGATTGAATAAATGACATTTTTTGTAAGGCAACCTCGTTTTTTCCATACTCTTACCAGTCTTAGCAGCTTGTAAAAACAGTGTTATTTATTGCTTTATATAAAGAAATACAATTAATATTATGCAGAATTTAGTTCAGCCTTTTGGTCTGGCCCGCCACAAAATTTTCTGTTTTTCATGTGGCCCCATGGAAAAAATAATTGCCCACCCCTGTGCTAGCTGAATGGAATACATCTGATATACCACCTCAATGCCAGCCGATATTAAATCATTAGTAACTTTTTAAATTCGTTTCGACAAAGACGGTAACCGTGAAAGGAGACTAAAGGTCAAGGAGAGAAGACTGAAAGAAGTGGAGAGAAAGGGATGCAGGAATATGATAAACATGCCCAGTTCCTTTAGCTTTGAGGGGAACAAGAGCTGCTGCCAATAGTTCAACAGAAAAGCAACAGCAACAGGAAGAGGAAGAATGTGCCATGAGAGTTGAACTATGAAAACCACAGAGTCTGATTTCAAGCTATTTTAAGACGTTTCCCTGATGGTGAAAAAAAAAAAAAAAAATCAAAATATAGTGACGCAAAAAGTACACTTTCTTTGAACAGTGGACAAAATGTCAGCTCAGGTTTCAAAAAGTAACTGACGTGAAACAGGAGCATGACAGATCTTTTTTTGACTCAGGCCCGACGTGCGTCATGGACCACCCCTGCTCAGTGAAGAAGCCGTTTCAGTCAGTCACTCACTTGCATTCCTCGTCCAGTAGGTGGAGCAGCGCTGTGGGTTTCTTGCTGATGAGGTTGATGCAGCCCGTGTTGTCGATGTAATCTATGTTATGCCAGGTGATGCCCTCTACCCTGTACTCTTCCTGAGGGGAGAAACACAATAACATTTACACGCCTTTTAAACACACACACACACACACACACACACACGTGTAATGCGAGACACTAAACAGAGTTTATAGGAGTTTTGATTTTGAGTTAATGTGGAAAACAAAGCAAACGTGCAAGAGAACAAAAATCACACTGCTGTCCCACTAGGTGATTTCATTCTTCTCATAAACAGATTATTTCATACAAATGAACAGTTATGTTGTTTTTATCATCAAGTGTTATGCTTCCACACAACTCCACCCAAGCTGAGGAATTTCTTTCATCTCTGGACAGCAGCCAGGGCAACAAAACAACAGGCCACCAAAGTGTTTAAGTGTTTTCGTGACCACAAATGAAGAAATGTTCCTCCAGTCGGACCGTGGTCTCTGAGGTTTAATAATATGAAAGGCATGCTTAACATTTTGCTATTGTTTCCCCCGCCATTTCCGTGGATTTCAAAGAATGTAAACGTGTACGAGGGTATCCAGATGGGGTTTCATTATTCTAAAAAAATAAATTAAAAAAAAAAAAAAAAAAAACTTGCATTGTTCAGCCTTGTTAAATGCAGAAGCAGAAAACCAGATAAAGTAGAAAAATACCTGGTTATTTACCCAGCACAGTCATGCAGGGTAATACCAGAATAAACAAGCAAACAGACAATAATTCTTTCCAATAAAATATGTTAAGAAAATATACTATGGAACACCGTGACTGATGATACTGCTACATAAATATAATCAATAACACAGGTCACTAATGCAACCCAAACTAGCAGTGCTTTTTTTGTCCCTTTCTTCAGACAGCCTTCTTTTGGCTGACGAGAGGAATGAGCCCAAACGGCTTCCAAATGAAAGCAAATAAAACCCCCATTTACGACATGCCCATAAATGGCGCAGTGAAAAAAAGGAGGAAAAAACTGCCATTAATGGTATAATGAGAGCGTGTGCGGCGTGTCCGCCTTTTCCAAGAGCCACTCTAGTGTGTTTGAATTTATGGGTGGCAGATGGCATGCGTTTCAGGCGTAGCTGAGGAACAGGCAGAATATCCCAGAGCCAAACCCGAGTGCCCGTTGCTCAGCCAGCATGTAGCAGCATGATTACGACTAATAATGCCGACGTTTCAATTAAACCATTACTGCTACTACTCTTGCTACTTCGTCTAATATTTCACAAACGGGTACAAAAATGCGCATCACTAATCATCTAGGCATGCTACATCCTGAGCTAAACGTACGACTGTGTTTAATCCTCTATGAAGTGGAAAAAGCTCATAACCCTTTGAATTTGTCACACACTCGGACGCCAACTCATTCCTGACACTTGAATCCACTATTTTTCATGTCTTAGCAATTAAAGTGTGGAACTTGGCAGAGAATGTCACATGCCCAAGTGTTTGTCTAAGAACAAATGGGTGGTGCGCCATGAGCTAGTTCTCCCCTTCCAAGGACATTCGAATAAACTTGTCCTAAACTGGCCATGAATGCAAGAATTCGTGTACGAGACAGTTATAACAACTGACATTTGTTTAATACCAAATCTCTCCAAACTAATTACAGAATAATATCGTTTATACAAAGAATGCACATGGATACTTATTTAGGGTGTGCTTTTGCACAGAATCATGACCATCTGAGGTTTCCTTTGCTGAGCTCAAGTCTAGGTCAGACTGGGCAGTGAGTAATGCAGTTGTAAGAGAGGAATGTGATTGGTTCAACTTGTCAGATTACTTCCTCCAGTTTCACAATAGTCGTGCAGAGGTATGTCATGGTCTTAAGATAAAACCAACGTCCTTCAAGAGAAACAAAACAAAAAGGAAATCATGAAAAACCTGAGGTGACTCAGCCTCAAAATAAATGAGTGGTGGACTGGGAAAACTACACATGGCCAGATGTTTTTCCATCCATCCATCCATCCATCCATCCATCCATCCATCCATATTCACATATAACTAGATCAACTGAGCTACTGCTCACTTACATATCCCCCTGCCGCTCTCGTTTAGATCAGAATGCAAGCAATCAAAGGAATAGGACACTTATGAGTGTTGACTTCAACAAATAACCCTGAAACTAGTAAAGAGCAGTGTTCTCCTCAGGGATTTCAAATAGCATCCTGGTAAACTGTCGTTTTAAAATCGCATTTTGCTTCTTGAAATAGTGTCAAAATCCATCTTATGGGTTTCGTAAATACATTCAGTCGATGCACGACAGAACCCCAAGCTGAAGTTTGGTACCAAGTGGCTATGATTTGTGGCTGCTGAGAAAAAAGGTGTTTTGGACAGACGGAGATACAGACAGACAGACAGATAAACCAGTATACCCCCTCCTTTCGGAGCGGGGTATAAATACTAGATTTTGGAGTGTGGCTGTGGAGATGCGTCCAGAGCACAGGCTGGGCACTGATATAGGGAAATTAAGGGCAATTGTCATTCCAGTTTTTCCCCCCCAAAGGTGTTCAGTGGGGTTGAGTTCAAGGCTCCGTTTTAGTCAATAGCCCAGGAGTAATAGGGTTATACCTGGAACAAATTAGTAACAAGCTGAACATTTCAGAATACCTTTAGGAATAACATACTAAAAGTCCCCGGAAATCCCCCTTGTGCTCTCTGAGAAATTCAAGATGGCGTCCAAAATGGCCACCAAATGGAGATCTGCCCATATCTCAGGCCCAAAACAAAATATTAATGCAATTAAAAGGTCAGAATATATGTTTCGTAGGGTAGGAGAGTAAATTCCAACATGTGTGTATTAATTACATTGTGTATTAACATTATATAATAACAATGTACACATTATTATAACAGTATATTTGTGTATATAGTGTGGATCCATTGGTTACTCGTTCACTCCGTATCATCCTATTCTGTTCACAAAACAACAAACACAATTACTAGGGGTTGGAGCACTTATTTTCATTAATATTAAAGTAAATTGGTGGTGTAAAATGAAAAATGGCATGTTAAAAGGTCATGCCGAGTTCAGTCATTTTTAAAAGGTCATGCTGAGTTTAGTCATTTTTTGTCCGAACACACTGGCATTGCTAGTAGTAAAGACTGGCGCTAGAAACTCAAAGATGAATTTTTTTCCACCCTTAAACAAGCTTGAATAAATTCCCTACTTCATTGATGGTACAACAAAGGCCCAAGCATTACAACTGAGGCACTGAGAAGTGTTTAAGTCTACTCATTGTTTATAAGCAAGAGCTTTTATTGAGGCAGACCTTTTTGTCATGAAAGTCGCCGGAATGTTGAAGAAGTGTACTGAAACAGCTTGCCATTGTAGTTTTAGAAGATAGAGTTCTCAAATTTAATTTCCCTTTAATATTTTATCAAAGCTTAAAGATGCACTAAATATTAAGGAAATTGATGTCTAATTGTTGTCTTACATTATGTTCATGTATGTAGGTAGCCTACTAAGCTAATCTGTCAATCATGTCAACCATCAAATTCCATGTAATTTCCACATTAATGTCCTTGTAATCTTGGTTAATTTTAATAGTGTGACAATGGTGAATTTGCATTGCTTGTATGAGAGAGCATATAATTTAACATTTTAATTGCATTTATATTATGTTTTATCCCGGAGATATTGAAAAATCTCCAATCGGCGGCCATTTTGGACGCCATCTTGAATTTCTCAGAGAGCACAAGGGGGATTCCCGGGGACTTTTAGTATGTTATTCCTAAGGGTATTCTGAACATATTCTGAAAAATTCAGCTTGTTACTAATTTGTTCTGGGTTGGACTCAATTTTGAGCTAATGCTCTTGGGCTACAAGTTATTCTACATCAATCTTGGCAAACCATGTCTTCATGGAGCTCATTTTGTGCATGGGGCATTGTTTGGGCCTCTTGGTTCCAGTGAAGGGAAACTGTAATGCTACAATACACAAAACATTCTATGCTGAACCACAACTGTAGGATTCCAACATTGTGGCAACAGTTCACATACAAATGTGATAGTCAGGTGTCCACAATTTCGGCCATCGTGTACTACAGATGGTTGAAGCATGTTTCTCTTTTGCATGAATCTCAACCACAAATAAAAGTTCTAACATTTAAAAAAAAAATAAAAAAATCACCTTTATTCCCAAAAGTGAAAAAGGAGAAAAGACACCCTGCCTATTTCTATAGTCATAACCTAATATGAAAGGGGACAACAACATTGATGCCAAATTTTAAAGAATTGTAAATATTATAAATGAGGAAGGAGTTCTCACTTGGATCATCAGCATCATCCACAACAGTTGGCCTCATCCCCTGGGGTACGCGTCACTCACAGCGTTTAAACATGAGCCTAAGGCAGCTGGGCCATAGAAGGTTCACGCTGCACGCTGCATGCTGCACGCTACACGCTAACGTGAAGAACCGGACCCTGGGCCATTAAACTTCATGCTTGGATGTTCACATGTTGCGTCTGTTCTACTTTGACCGAGTAACCAACAATATGGACTCTTCGGATGACGACGATTGCCTCATTCTGCTTTTACTGAGACAGAGGAAGAGAAAAAGGAACAGAATTTGGAGCCGAGAACACTTCCTTCTGAGAGAAACCCGTGGTGAATTTCACCGAACATTCTATAATCTGCTTGACAATCCCGATGAAGAACTATTTTTCAATTATACCATTCAATTATATTTTTTCTGAAGTTTTCCCCTGAAAGCATAGAGTTATCTCCCTAGACCCGTTCTGATTGGCTGGCGCGGTGGTGACCGCATGCATTGACTGGAATTTCCATCTTCACGCCTAGAAAAAAGTGTGCATGTTCATTTCTCGCTTCATGCGTGAAGTGTGCAGCGTGCAACGTGAACGCCGTTCTATGGCCCAGAGCAAGTCATGCTACGTTTGTCCACTTTTCTTTACATGCGTGTAGCGTGCAGCATGCAGCGTGCACCTTCTATGGCCCAGCTGCCTAATGTCATCTCTTTACTCTACTGATATCTGTTCATGCGAACACCAGTGAGGAAATAATTACCGATTCATTCGTTCAGTCAGTGCTGCTGACTCATTTAAATATTTTAAAACAGTTTCCTGATTGTATGGTGTGCGCGCATGTGTGTGTAAGCACTCATCTTTTTGATGCGACATACAAGAAAACCAGTATCTGGTTCCAAACTCCACTGATTAGGATTAGCATGCCCATTTTGCTAGGTCATGTAAAAACTTGATCATACAGTATTCTGATGTTCACAGTATGAGCAAATCACACGAGTAGTTTTTTTCTTTGGCCCTGTCCACACGGCAACGGATTCAGGTGAATCCGATACAATTGTTTATCGTTTCGGCCTGGCGTCCACATGGCACCGGCGTTTTGGGTGCCCCAAAACGCAATCTTTTGAGAATGGGTTCCAGAGTGGAAAGATCTGGCAACGTTGCCGTTGCGAAGTCGTCTGGATGAGTAGAACGGATTTGTTTACGATGACGTCACAACCACATGACTGAGTGCTTCACGTCGGGTAGAAGTGTAACGAACTCGATGCGAGTTGTCAACAAATCCTATAACTTGGTTCATGAAACGCGCTTACAAAATATTTTCACTGTGAATATTTATTGTGTAATGGTGCAAAGTGAGAGAGAGAGAGAGAGAGAGAGAGAGAGAGAGAGAGAGAGAATAGCCCTTGGGGCAGAGTCAATCCCGCCAGCAAAAATAGGGAAAAAAAAAAAAGGAGCGATCTCACCTCTTCAGATGTTGGTTTAAGTCCTACAATACATTCCTCAAAAAGGGCGTAGAAGAACAAATTAATCCATCAACGTGTAGCATTCAATTTATTCCGGTCCATTAAAGACGCCGCCTTCCGCGTAGAATCATACGTCATCCTCGCCGCCATATTGGATGGGGCAAAGCGGAGAATAAAGATGCCTCATTCATGTGCTGCGTTTAACTGTACCAACAGGTTTACCGTCCAAACGAGATCACATGGGATTACCTTTCACAGGTGAGACTGGAAAAATACTTTTCATTGTATTTGGTCATTATAATGTAATTTTACGAACAGATTTTTCTGACTTTGTGGCTAATATGAAGTCTCGCGCATAATAGTTTATGCGCATGCGTCCTTACTTCTTCTATTGTTCTGGTGTCTCCGAAGGGACCGTCTTACAGCGCCCCTAGAGGTGTGGCATGTGTATTGCATCGTTTTCAGCAAGCGTTGCGTTGCCATATGGACCCGATATTAGACTGCCCCACACATTCTGTAAGTGGGCAATTTGGACTTTAATGTCTCAACCACTCACATTCACTGCCTGCGACCCTGTAGAACAGGATGAAGCGGCTAGAGATAATGAGATGAGAGATGAGATGTCTCAACCAACCCAGTGATGCACATCAAGGAAGAGCAAGCAAGCATGAACTAAAGAATACATCAATAAGATAAATGTTAAATCAGAATAATAAAATGGACACTTCATTTTGTAAAGATTTTTCACACAGCACACATGGTGTTTAAAAAAAAAAAAAAAAAGACTACTTTTGGCTGCTCCCAATTAGGGGTCGCCACAGTGGATCACATGGGCCAAGGACTCACATGGACATGCAGCTATGGGGCTTTCTAAAAGCAAACTGTATTACCCAAAAAGCAAACTATATTAGCCAAAAAGCTATTAGTCATTGTTTCATATTAAGCATGGAGCAGAACATCCAACTCAAATATACACCGACCACCACTTTACTGGGGTCACTCTCATGAAACCATTAAAATACCATGACCGTCATTGTCGTCGTCTTCTTCTGGCTGCTTCCAATTAGGGGTCGCCACAGCGGATCTTTCGACTCCATTGCTCCCTGTCTTCCGCATCCTTCTCTACCACTTTCATGTCCTCTCTCACCACATCCATGTATCTCCTCTTCGGCCGTCCTCGTTTTCGTGTGAGCGCAATCCTCAACATTCTCCTTCCAACATGCTCTGCATCTCTTCTCAGGATGTGCCCAGACCATCTCAGTCTCATCTCTCTTAGCTTACCTCCCAAGCTCTCCACATGTGCTGTCCCTCTGATGTGCTCGTTCCTTATCCTGTCCAACCTCATCACTCCCATCGCAAACCTTAACATCCTCAACTCGGCCACCTCCAACTTTGCCTCCTGTCTCTTCGTTAAGGGGACGGTCTCCAATCCATACATCACAGCTGGTCTCACTACCGTCTTATACATCTTACCTTTCACTTTTGCTGGGACTTTCCCATCACAAATGACTGCTCCACCCTGCCTGCACTCGCTTTCTCACCTCACTATCGCAGCCCCCATTTTCCTGCACAGTTGACCCCATGTACTTGAATTCGCCAACTTTCTTTGCATCTTCACTACACTCTCATCCCCATTCTCATTGATGCACGTGTATTCTGTTTTGCTACTGCTCACCTTCACTCCTCTTCGTTCAAGCTATCAATCAAAAAATTCACAGATGTGAAAAACCCAAGATAGATAACGACACTCTACCTAAAATCAATCCTGAGCAAATCATGCCAAGTATGAAACCAGCCTTGGTCTCATTAGCCTTCAAATAGGCTAAATTTTTGCTTTTTCTGGGAAAACACACCTTTAATGTAATGTGATTTGCAACTGCCAAGTCCTAAATGTGTGTCTTTGTATTAGAACTGTAAAAGCAGTGCATTAGTGTAATCTAATCTAATCGCAATCAGATCCCTCACCTTTGATGCCCGCCGTCTGCGGCTCGTAATAAGATGGCACCTTGCATAAGTGAGCTGCTCTTTTGTGGACTGCCAGCGGCGATTTCTGCTGCCTGATCAAGTAATGGAAGCAATCAGTGAAGCGAGGCGAATCTGATCTGGCACTTAAACGAGCACAACGCACTTCAGATCCCTAAAAGACGCACTCCACTGTCTCCAGAGCTGCAGCGCGAGACTCAACATCACTTTAGTCCAAAATGTGGGGCGCATTAGTAGTGAAGTACACTTAAAAGATAAACATATTTAAAATGCTTTACTAAAAGATGACCTAGAACAACACTGATCAGTACAAGTGCTCTGCTCAGCTGCAGCATTAATAGCATTGTTGGGATTCAAACTCAATTTCTGTGCCCTGAACTACACTACATCTTGTTCCTTTAGACTTATCCTTTGGGGTACACACTCCGGCTTGTGTTTACACCTATCCCCTTCGTATTAATTATCACTAATTATTATACATACAGGACACTTTTTCGATGGAATAAAAACGTGTTCTATTCCTTTCTCGTGGGTTTCATTCATTTGGTTTGATCACATGCAATATTTGTTAGCATATCGTATGTAGTGAAAATTCATTATGTCTGATAATTATAACTATTCTTTTAAGTTCGTTTCTTAAGACACGTATTTTTAAGTATGTTACCTCGCTTGTTGACAGTTTCGGCGAACACTTCTGCCTTCTTCAAAACAGTCACCAGATGTCGAGTGGTGACGTGCCTTATCAGCTGATGTTACTCTATGGAGGCGTGAACGTCCCGCCCAATTTGACAGGTAGTCCACGCCTCCTGCTGTTGTTAGCATATCGCTTATCCTACGTGTATTACGTCACTCTACACAATAGCGAATGAGCGTTGAATAGTATTTGATATTGCATGGCTGTCAAGACAATATGACGTCACGCGTTGTAGCTGATGTGAATATTTCAATGGGAAAGTTTTCTGCTGTGCAAGTGCAGAAGCATTCCTTTGTTCACCGGGAAAGAGAAAGACGTGTTGAACACCCGAAAGGCTACCAGAACTTTAGATATTCACAAGAGAAAAACATACCAACGGACATCGAAAAACTGGAAGAGACACGTCAGAGATGTAAAACTTCCACGCTTGCGAGCGACTGGGATAATTTGTAAACAAACATGGCCGCCAGGCTTGCTCTGTTATATACGGAAGATCGAGAGAACTTTGAAAGAGAAAGACACGTTGAACACCTGAAAGGCATGTGCATGTATCATAATAGCTTTTTTTTGGTGGTACATCAAATATATTCCATTCAGCTACTTGTCTTCGACTCGTTCAATATCCGACTAGCTGAATGGAATATATCTGATATACCACTCAACAGCAGCCAATATTATTCAAGTGCATGTGTGAAAGCAGCTCAATGCAAACATAAAACGATACACTAGAAATCGCTGAAGTAATACAGGGCGTTTCAGGTATAGAAATGCCATTGACTGGAAAAGAAAAGGCGTTTTGTGTGTTAGAGTACGCTCGAACAAGACTGTGCAGCGTGTATTTATGAGAGATTTGAACATGGCGCAAAAAGTTCAAAGAGGAAGGCTGTGTGTCTCAAGTGAGACGAATGTTGAAAATTTGTGAAATCGTTCGTGGAATCCACATGCCTTTGAATTTCTCATTCAAATTTTGAGGAATAAATCCTATATTGCTCAACATTAAGCCTGTTCAGTTTCATTTGCCTAGACTACGTAGTTTCTGGGATATTTACATCTCAAATATCAAATTTTTTGAAGCACCCTGTATTTCCGTAAGTGCTGTATATATAATATTGAAGATATCAGAATTCACAATAAAAACTTAAATACATATTCAGTGCAGTTCAGGATGTTTGTTCATAAAAATCTGTAGTGTACAAACAGTTCTGTTTGGCATCAAACCTTCCCTTCCCTTCCGAGAGCGAACTAATGTGCGGAAGTGCAGGTTGTGACAGTAAAGCGTGTCCTCCCTCTCTTGGTCTAAATAAAAGCCTAACACAGACTTTAAAAGGTGAGTCACAAAGGCACCACTCTGTCAGCTGGTGATTACAATTATGAGCTGTGAGGGCTGGAGGTACCTCAGGCAAACACTGGGGAAATTATTGTCGATTGAGAGCGACAACAGCTTTTCTTTGTTTAAAGCGTCTTTGTGCGAGACTGGTTTATATAGTCGGTTTATTTACCATCACAGTCCCTGTAGTAAAGATGAACCACCACGTATGTAACCCATTCAGCACGTAGGAGACATGGTGGAAAAAATAAATAAATAAAATTTGCCATTGCATTTAAATTAATACTTCAACAGTTTTTTTTTTCTTCCTCTCCACCTAATTAGCATCCAAGGCATCTGACTGATTACCACCATGTTTATCTGTGCCGAGAAAATAGAAATCCTGTTTATTTAAAACTCGCCTATAACTGGAGTCCAGTGGCTCGGACAGTGCCTTCTGCAAATATCCATACCTCTCTCCTGCTAGCAATCGACGCAGTCACACTGCAGTTTAATATACAGAGAAAATTACAGCTAATATCCAGACCCTTACACCTTTGAGTCACCAAATGTTGGCCAGTGACTTGCTGACTATTTGTTAAGCGTGCAAATATGAAGTGCTCTGAAAAGGATAAAAACTAACTCGGGACAAATAATGGCAGGATAAAGAAACGCACTAACTAGCTCACTATACTTTGTTTGCTCCCACTTTTACACTAGTGAATTAGGTTTCCAAGTAAACCAAACACAGGACGCTGTAGCACACTACAGCATTCACTTGCCTGGTGGGCGAGCTAATATTTAATCATTCCACGAAATCCAGCCGTACATGAGGTGATGGCTGACGATGCGTGCAGCGCCGAGTTGGCTACAAGCCACATACAACAAGATTGAATGGAATAACATTTTTCACAGTGCGGTTTTCATCAAATCCTGCGCTCTGATTGGCTGGCGAGCGGGTCCGTATCCTATGGTACGGACCCCGGTTACGGACCTCTGGCGACTCGCTCGTTCACAACAAACATAGTAGCATTTTTTGTCAACATTTATCTTTTTTTTTTTTTAAATAAGATTTATTTATAAGATTATCAAAAACCTTATAAATTTTTGCCAGCATTTCTCAGGAGAATAGCATTAATTTTACAGCATGGATAGCAATAACGGCAGTCTCCACAGCGAAAGCGAGTTTTACTACCCTGAGGAAGAAGAAATAAAAGAAAACATTTCAGGAGAAAGCTAAAAACCTCCAACTTGCTAACGCCGAGCAAAAACATGGCTGAATCCTGAATGACTCAATTTTGTATAAATAGGGGACTACATAGGCGGCAAAACGTAGTTTTTTTCCCTGCCATGGAAGTGAACTTGTATACCGAGGAGGAAGCAATTTGCATGATGGCCTAGCCTGGGCCCGCCCATCCTAAGTGTGACGCAACACGGGGGGCTGTTGCGAACTTAGTCTGGCAAGGCAAGCTATCTCCAGCTCTTCCAAGCTCCCGAAAAATCGGGAGCCAATCAACTTTGAGCATCTCCAACGGCCCTGGGTAGAGGCGTGTTCAAGGCACTGACGTAGTAGAACTGCGACCGGAAGCCATAGATTGTTTACAGAATCTATGCCGGAAGCACTTCATTCACTAGAAACATTACTAACATGGAGCAGCGGCAAGCCTTTGACACAGCGGTGGATGCTGTATTGAAAGCATTCAACGGGAAGTTCTCATTGAAAACTATGCCTGTTACTCAAACAGTTTCCGTCGCGTCACATACGTCAGAGGAAAGAGTGATGTGACTGGTTTAAGCTTCGTCACAGCCTTTTCTGGCTTCGACCAGTAGCAAACGGAGGCATTTCAGGAAGGCGGGTCAACCACGCGCTTTGGGAAACGGTTGGGCTTAATATCTATGCCAGACCAAATGCTCGCAGAGCTTTGAAGTTGCGTTAGCCAGACTAATGATGGCCATGAATGAGGATTCAAAATGGTGGCTCGGGCACTCTCGTTTTCTGTTAGAATTTGGTAAAGAAAAAAATAATTATATTACATTATTTACCAGCTTAAGGTCGGTCTGTATCGTGAAATACCGTGACCTCGGCCCAGAGGGCCTCAGTCAGTACTTTCAAGACCTCGGTCACGGTATTTCACAATACGGACCTCCCAGCTGGTAAATAACACATATCCGCATTCACTGGATTTTGAGGAAGAGAGCTTTTTTTTTTTTCTTTTCAAATTCGATTAATAAAAAATGTCCAACAAAATTTCCGCTGAAGCAGAATTCTGAAAAACCTATCGATGGCTGCACGAATTGACACTTTTCCTTTTTTTTTGTAGAAAGTGCCATCTTGCTGTCGTGCCAAGGTATAGAAGAGCTTTAGACATTTATTTAATTATTCCTTGGACATTTCAGTTCTGTAATTTTCAAACTTCTTTGAGCTTTTGAACCGGTCTTTTTTTTTTAAACACAAATTTTAAATGCTTAAAGTTGAAGAATGTAAACAAACCGGCAAAATGACAGGAGCAATTTGTGAAAAATGCGATTATTTGGAAAAAAAACAAAAAAAACAAAACGTTCTTCCAATCAAATACTTGCATTCCATATTTTGTTGTGGATTTTTTTTTTCCTGGGGTTTTGTTTTCGAGTAAAGTTATTTCATCCTTGGTTGGTTCACCAACACGCGCCGCCATTTTGTTTTTCTCTACTCAGGGTATATGAGCTGATTGGCTACTCTACTACTAGGCTATCAAATTAGAGTCCACAATATGCTCATATCCAGTGAATGTGGATAGAATTTTTATGATTTGTCCATGTCTATAAATATGTTGATTAAATATGAACTCGAGCCCTGTTCCCTCAGTAGAGGGAAAACAAGTTGAAATTCTTGTATATAACAACTATTCCCTCTTACATCATGTTGTACCAGTAAAATATTTAATTAAAATGATTTAGATTTTAAACAAACCAGAGTTCGTGGCTGGGCTATTCACTTCAGTAGCGTGCAAGCCGTGATTTTTAATCCGTGTGCAGTCAAAACAACTTGAGCTGTAATTACTGGCAATAAATCTGCTATTAGTCTGTCAGGTTGAGCTGTGCGTGGGTAGAGGAGATGATGAGAAAGACTGCAGTTTAGATCTTAGCTTTCACCTGCTCCAGCTTAAAGATGTGCTGGTTGAAGTAATGCTGAAGTCTCTCGTTGGCGAAGTTGATGCAGAACTGTTCGAAGCTGTTGTTCTCGTAGTCTTCAAAGCCGAAGATGTCGAGGACGCCGATGGATAAGATCTGAGAAGAAATCGAGTCAGGTTAATTAAAAAAAAAAAAAAAAAAAAGTGTTCAGCTTTTCCTTGAAATATTTGTGACAAGAGATCACGTTGATGTATTGTCAACATTTTATGCGGGGGAAAGAAACAGCCTGGATACTCTGTGCCAGAATAGACCTGTTACGTAATGCCTGCATCTATAATTTACAGATTAAACCAGCGCACTCAACCACAAAACGACACAGGAAATCCCCATCAGATGACTCCACATCATGATCCATTAGAGCTGGAATACATCTGACAGAGCTCTTCATCATTCATCCCCTTTCTCTCCTTCCATCATCTGAACGAAATCGCTCACCTTGGCCGACTCCTCCAGCTCTCGGTTGTTGAGCAGGGCGTGATTGATTCTGAACACGATCCAGTCGAACAGAGCGCTGTACAGAGATTTAGCCATGGAGTCACGCACGGTTCCAGCCTGAAACACAACAGCAGATAACGATGAGCTTAAAGGGGAACAGAGGGCAATATATAGAGTAAATATAACAATAAAACACACATTAACGAACCTTATTCAAGACTTACAAAAGTTTTTTGTTCTAAGGTTGGAAAGTTATAGTGTTTTGAAAGTAGCTCGAGCAAACTATTTCCGCAGTTTGAACAGCCCGCCATGATATTAATTTTATCCAATCAGAATGCACGTTCATTTTCTCTGCGTAACACTCATGATGTATGTATGTGCCCAGTTGTGTTGGCTCATTGAGGTTGGGAATAGCACGTGTGAAATACCCGTTTCTGCCTCTTGCGACGATTTCGCAAGTCCACGGGTGGCGCCCATCTCATTGCAGCAAATAAATTCTGCTGGACTCGTGAGCAACTCCACGTTACATTTTCCGCACGAGCACCACGCCGTGTCACCTGCACGCAGACGCTCTGCCCCACGCTCGCCACGCCCATGGTCAGCATCAGTCTCATCCTCGCCGTCATCCGAGCTTTCTTCTCTTATTTCATCGCCGGAGTCGAGAGTACCTCTCCTAGCTATTTTAAGTTTGTTTCTTAAGACAAGGATTTTTTAAGATGTTACCTTGTTGACAGTTTCGCCGAGAATCTTCCGCCTTCTTCAAAACAGTCACCAGATGTGTCCTGGGGGAGCGACCTGACAGCAGGAGGCGTGAACTACCTGTCAAATTGGGCGGGACGTTCACGCCTCTGTAGCGTAACATCAGCTGATAAGGCACGTCACCACTCGACATCTGGTGACTGTTTTGAAGAAGGCGGAAGATTCTCGCCGAAACTGTCAACAAGGTAACATCTTTAAAAAATCCTTGTCTTAAGAAACGAACTTAAAATAGCTTTAATAGTTAGACATAATGAACTTCCACTACATAGTACCTCTCCTAGGTTCAAACTGGTACCCTTCTAAGCCATAGCCTGCTTGCAGTGTGTCTTGCGGGATCTCTTCGTACGATTTGACAGAGCTGTCGCTTTCATTTGATGCGCCCGACACCATGATTACACGCTTCTCTCCTCTATTTCGGAGAGTTCCGCTAGTGCAGTGGGTAGCGCTGACGTCACGGTCTTTTAAAAATGGCGACTCTTGTGCGGTTTAGCGTATAAAGTATTATATTTACAATTACCAAGATATTTCGTTGTTTTCTAGTATATAAATTTGATAGAATACGTTACTTTGTCACATCAGCAACTGTATATATTATATTCGGTACCCCTTTAAATACCTGCAAGCAAGTGAGTGATGTTTGTCTACAGTATATCCTGGGCTGGAGACACTGCAGTTTATATAAAAAAAAAACAAAAACAAAAAAACCCCCAAAACAGACTTTCACATACACTGATAGACGACGCTGGTTTGCTGAAGGCCAATTTTAGATGAAATTCATGTATTTTGGATCTAACCTGATAGACCTGTGTACACACCGAGTCTTGCTGAAAGATATCTGGTCCCACTTTATATTAAAAGAAACCTTCTCGACTGAAGCACATTAAACGTGTTTATACTGAAATATTTGTGATGTGCTTAGTGAGTCTGGTACCAATGTCTCGGTTGGTGCTGTATTTTCATGAGAAGTAGTTAGCCACGACGATCACAAGTGGATACTGTTGTTGCTAGAGCACTTAAGGCACAGACAGACGTCACTTTCAGCATGTGTACGTGTGCACAGGCAGCAGCTACACGATCAGCACTGGTCACATACATGCTTGTGTATGAAGGACAACATATAATTTTCACTAAACGGCATGTCGGAGCTAAAACATTTATGTGCATTTGGGTTCCGAGTTGTACTGCGAGTTGGCCTAGTGGTTAGCGTGTCTGCCTCTCGATCGGGAAATCGCGAGTTCTACTCACGGTCGAATCATACCAAAGACCATGATAAAAATGGGTAATTCCGCCCCAAATCACCAGATTTAGAAAAATGTTCGCCACTGACCATCCCAGATTTGTTTCATACTTTCTGGAAATATTGTCTGTGTGCCCAATAAATAGTGCACAAAATTTTAGACTTGTACCTTCATTAGTTTCTGAGATAGATATAGGGGCTTTAAAAAAGGGGCGTGGCCCCAATTTCACTGTTAAAACACGTGCTACAGAAAACAGACCTAATTTCCACAAGTCATTACTTTTAAACTATTCATGCAAGATGCATTAAATTTTCAAGGATTGCTCTTCAATGCCAGGCGCCTTTAAATGCTAAAATAGAAAGCTCACAGTTCAATATTTGCCAAGTTATGGCTTGCTGAAAGTCATAAAAAAGATTTGCTTTGGAGCAACTTTGACGCCCCATATCTCCACATTAAAGCACACCAGATCTTTCAAATTCTCATTTATTACTCATGTTATAGTACTCTTTAGGCAACTAGGCATGTGTTCAAAAGAAAATCAAACTTTCTGATTTATTAGGCTTTTTTTTTTTATTTTTAAACATTTTCCGCCTATAATTCAAATGCATATTACAAATCGTCGCTGTCAGGTCAAAACCTGCTATGTGACATTTTTCCTTTTTTACAGGAGACGTAAAAAACTGAATAAAACTGAAATAAGCTGAGAAGCCAGTAAAAGTTTACTTGTTCTATTATTAGCTTGGTCAGTTAAATATCCATCAAAATACCTAATTGCAGCATTATATTAGCGTAAAATTGCAAAAAAAATAAAATAAAATAAAATAATAATAATCCTTGAGAACACATAAGAGGTTCTGCATGTCAGATATTTGCACACAAGGTTTTAGACATGCAAAACCTCCCATGTGCAATCTGAGTGACTAAGAGTATTGTGTGCAGAATCTGCTGTGCGCGCCACTAGGTGCACATTAGTTGATATTGCACACAGTTTATTTCGACCCATCACATGAAAGGGATTGAATCTAGGGCCCGTTTACACGAGGACGCTGTCGGGTAAAAACGACTAAATATTTTATCGGAAGTGTCTTTCGTCTACACAGGGACGGCGTTTCCGAGGCTGAAAAACGGAAAAAATTAAAAACGCCTTCCAGATTGGATAAGTTAAAAACAGCCCCCGTTGCATATCTGTCTAAACTACCCAATACGCAAAACTCTGCTCGGATCTGCTCACGTCGGGTACGCGTTTACGTCATACATGTCATATACTGTACATGCCAGCCCGGGAAGTAAGAAAGTAAGTAAAAAAGTAAGAGCATGCCTGATTACATCGATCCAACGGACCTTCAAGCTGCTCTAGCAGCTTTAATAAACGTCCAGGAGTCCTTCGAACATCTATACCGAATCTGCACATATACCGTTAATGAACAGAGGCGGGTATAGTATGCTCTTACTTTTTTACTTACTTTCTTACTTACCATAGCCAGAGTAGTCAAAGTTTTCGCGGCGCAGATGTGCAGATCAGACAAGACGGAAGACATTGCGCATGCGTGCAGACATAGCGGAGGTCTTTCACAGCACCACCTAGCCGCCTGGCATGCACATCCAATTGAATTCCACACATTTATGCGTCACCGTATAGACGCAGATTTCCTCCTTGAAAACGGTCGTGTAGACGCGGAAAAAAGTGAGAACGAAAACGGACTTTTGCGTTTTTGTTTCAGACCGTCCCCGTGTAAAGTGGGCCTTAGTCTCTTCTGGATTATCCACTGGTCCTTCCATTTTCTAATTAGCATAAATGGAAGCACAAGGTCAAAATTGACCAATCAGCATAGAGAACCCAATTTGACCTAAATTGTCACATAGGTTTTGAACCGACAGCGACGAAATGTATGACGAGGTCTACCATAACAATTATACCACTGGAAAGAGCTGGTTTTGATTAGCAAAATGCACAAAATATGAAGTTGGTACACTAAACCAAACTATAAATATTAATGTATCAAGTACGGCATGTTTTACGATAGACGGAAATGCTGTTTTAAGGCATATAATCTACTAGCAGACAAACTAGCAAAACATCATTTCATTGCCAAACACCAGAGTGGATATTTGAAGGAAAAATCGGTCAGCGGATGAATGTATTATGCTTTTGGATTTTGCCGAAAACTACTCATTCTGTGTAGAGGATTCTGCCCAGGGATACCACTGGGACAACAGCCAATGCACTCTTCATCCATTTGCAGTGCTACCAGAGGACTAGCCCCCCCACCGTAACCCTAGCTACGGTATGTAGTAGGTGAGAGGCCGAGGGCTATGGAAACAGATTGGCGCCGCCCTATGTGCCACATGGTGTGGGAAAGACTTTGTTTGATTTTGGGTTCCGAGTCAAACTGTAACGTCTAGTGATTGCGTGCACAGTAACGTTAAACAGACCGAAATGCACTGAGCATCACTGTTGTGATTGGACTGTGTCTCAAATCCAAAACGTGGACCTTAAATTTGAAATACTGACCAATTTAGACGACCCACAAGACCAGTCCTCAAAACATGGTGTTATACTGGCACCCCTATATGTTGGTATTGCACAAATGGTTTTCCACCAAACCAAATGACTTGATACATGCATCCTTACAAAGCATCTTAAAAAAACACAAGATAACACTCAGGTTTTGTTGCTAGTGCCTAAAAACCAAAAAGAACAAGAGCTCCCACCCTCACATGCCACATCGTTAATTAGATAGCCAACGTTCGGTTAGTGGAGACGTCCAGCGTTTGCTCCGACTACAAGTTACAATCTACAAGACGAGTGCGATGGCATTGACCATGATATTAGCATGAAAGTGGAAGTGTGTGTATTGGATCCGTTTGCGCAGCATGTACAGATGAGGACGTGAAAGAGCTGCAGTCAATAAACCAATTATATTCTGCTGCATTGCTATCTTTATAGAGATAAAGAGATAAGATGAGGACTAAATCTCGCTGCACCAAAAAAACAAGGTCACATTACACATCAATTAAAGATGCTTTAACTTTTTATATGAGTCAAAATTTGCTAATGGGTAATAATGGTGAGACACGTATAAAAAAAATCTCCATCCACTATTTTAAACATAAATTGGATATTTTTTGGTTTAAATAAAATAATATTGCTCTAAGAAATAATGTTGACAACTTCAGATATCACAAGCTATATTTTCCCAATAAAATCATGAATTAATTTTTTGAAGTTGGTGAATTTTAGACACCCGACAGTAACAGTTCTGACTAACCAACTTCGACAAGGTTTGATTGCTATACAACTTATTGTCGGAATTAAATCAACTACACTCCATAAAACAGGTTTACTGAAGTGTTTAAAAAACCATATACAAATGGGCCTGCACATTTTCTAAACACGAAAAAATCATTTAAAAAAAAAAAAAGACCCTTATGTACGTTACTGTGCCCGTCAGAAGTCAACATCAACTTGTGAATAAGAATATTCCAACTAAAAACATTAATATAGAACAATATATGTAATCAATCACTTTAATATACAACCCCGATTCCAAAAAAGTTGGGACAAAGTACAAATTGTAAATAAAAACGGAATGCAATGATGTGGAAGTTTCAAAATTCCATATTTTATTCAGAATAGAACATAGATGACATATCAAATGTTTAAACTGAGAAAATGTATCATTTAAAGAGAAAAATTAGGTGATTTTAAATTGCATGACAACAACACATCTCAAAAAAGTTGGGACAAGGCCATGTTTACCACTGTGAGACATCCCCTTTTCTCTTTACAACAGTCTGTAAACGTCTGGGGACTGAGGAGACAAGTTGCTCAAGTTTAGGGATAGGAATGTTAACCCATTCTTGTCTAATGTAGGATTCTAGTTGCTCAACTGTCTTAGGTCTTTTTTGTCGCATCTTCCGTTTTATGATGCGCCAAATGTTTTCTGTGGGTGAAAGATCTGGACTGCAGGCTGGCCAGTTCAGTACCCGGACCCTTCTTCTACGCAGCCATGATGCTGTAATTGATGCAGTATGTGGTTTGGCATTGTCATGTTGGAAAATGCAAGGTCTTCCCTGAAAGAGACGTCGTCTGGATGGGAGCATATGTTGCTCTAGAACCTGGATATACCTTTCAGCATTGATTGTGTCTTTCCAGATGTGTAAGCTGCCCATGCCACATGCACTAATGCAACCCCATACCATCAGAGATACAGGCTTCTGAACTGAGCGCTGATAACAACTTGGGTCGTCCTTCTCCGCTTTAGTCCGAATGACATGGCGTCCCTGATTTCCACAAAGAACTTCAAATTTTGATTCGTCTGACCACAGAACAGTTTTCCACTTTGCCACAGTCCATTTTAAATGAGCCTTGGCCCAGAGAAGACGTCTGCGCTTCTGGATCATGTTTAGATACGGCTTCTTCTTTGAACTATAGAGTTTTAGCTGGCAACGGCGGATGGCACGGTGAATTGTGTTCACAGATAATGGTCTCTGGAAATATTCCTGAGCCCATTTTGTGATTTCCAATACAGAAGCATGCCTGTATGTGATGCAGTGCCATCTAAGGGCCCGAAGATCACGGGCACCCAGTATGGTTTTCCGGCCTTGACCCTTACACACACAGATTCTTCCAGATTCTCTGAATCTTTTGATGATATTATGCACTGTAGATGATGATATATTCAAACTCTTTGCAATTTTACACTGTCAAACTCCTTTCTGATATTGCTCCACTATTTGTCGGTGTAGAATTAGGGGGATTGGTGATCCTCTTCCCAGCTTTACTTCTGAGAGCCGCTGCCACTCCAAGATGCTCTTTTTATACCCAGTCATGTTAATGACCTATTGCCAATTGACCTAATGAGTTGCAGTTTGGTCCTCCAGCTGTTCCTTTTTTGTACCTTTAACTTTTCCAGCCTCTTATTGCCCCGTCCCAACTTTTTTGGGATGTGTTGCTGTCATGAAATTTCAAATGAGCCAATATTTGGCATGAAATTTCAAAATGTCTCACTTTTGACATTTGATATGTTGTCTATGTTCTATTGTGAATACAATATCAGTTTTTGAGATTTGTAAATTATTGCATTCCGTTTTTATTTACAATTTGTACTTTGTCCCAACTTTTTTGGAATCGGGGTTGTAAAAGCACCAATTGATTTATAATTAATTCTCGCCTTGGAATCTGCCTGTTTTCAAAATACATCGATGGTAAAATCAAAGGATCGCTGTCTGTCAGAAAATAACGTACACAAGACTGTATCGTATATCTCCGACCGGCAGAGCACCGCATGATACACAAACCTCCAGGAAATCCACACTACCACAAGTTTTGATGACATCATCGCTTTCCGAGAAGATGGAGAAACTGGCCGCCTGAGCAGCGTGTGTTTGCAGTCTGTCAAGAAAGCTAACGTGCATAATACAAGTATAGATTTGTTCTTCACTCACTAAAAATGAACCGTAGCGATCGGGGAACTGGCTGAAATACTTCATAATGGATGTAAACAAAAATTGACGCCAGTGCAACTGAAAGAATTTGCCGGGAGGGTGAATGATCGTGTGGAATGTGCTGGTCCCTGACGGAAGCAGGAAGTCGCACGTTACAATCTGATGGACATTTCTTATGCATGTTATATTTTGACGTCCCCCAATTGAAGATAAATAAAATTTGTTTTGGGTGTACTTGTCACCATGTCAGACAGGTCTCCTTCTGGAGTCAGAGAGCTTTAAGTGGACTTGTTGGAAAAAGGAAGAGATTGATGGCCCAGAAATATGTTTCCATGGCTGTAATCCAAATTTTAAGTCTCATTTATTACTTTATGGTGCATGCATATTACTATCAGACAGTTCCGGCTGTGTGCAATACTCATGTTGTAGTCTTCATTTATGAATTTTACAATATAATTTTAGTCTTAGATTTCTCCTGTTACTTAAATATTCATATTCCCCTTTCCCTAGTCAGATCTTATAGTGCAATTAGAGTACATTTCAATGAATTCATCTTTGGTAATTTATGTCCGTCGAAAGTAACATGCGTAAGTATACTAACCCACGTGTTTTAATATTGTATTGTTCCACAGAGTCCGGTTTCCAATCCTTAATGTTAATAGTAAGTTACTACTGTTATGTTATGAGGATTTCTTCACAATGAATTCTTGTGTTATGTCGGTTCATAAGTGATAACAGAAAAGTTATCACCTTGGCTCTTGGTCGTGAATCTTTTCACCTGTTTCTTGAATAATTATATTCTCATTTTCTGGAAAGATCTTTGATATTTTCCATTAAGTATTGTAAAAACCTGATTATTTCATTCTTGTATCCATGGAGTTTTGTAAAATAAAGAGAAAAAAAACTAAAAATACTTCATTTTTTTCTGTCAAAAAATAACATGCATAAGCGTAGATTTGATAACTTCGCAGATGATTTTTTTTGAAAATCCAGTGTGATTATCTTTTCAATTGTTAATATGTTTAATAAAATAATAAAAGTTTAATATGATGTAGTTTAATTTTTCAATAAAAGAATATGAATTTTGACATGATTTGTTACATATTACCCATTAGCAGATTTTCATCCATATACAAGTGGGCAACTCGTTTCAAAAATAAATCTTGGACGCAATTCAAGGTCAAAAGTTAATTATAAAGATTAATATGCAAATTAAATTTTCCTTCAAGCGTCTGTAAGCAGTTATGCTGTAACTGGTGAGAATGTCTAGCTCATGTATGCACACAAGTGTACGGTACACTATCTTGACATTTTGAAGTTTAACCTTGATACAACACAACGTACCTTTGTTTTTTTACGCAAGATGTGAAGTAAACAATCAGATGAATAATTCAATGAGCAACCTGTAGTGAGACATTATCGACATGGTAACTATACAGGAACTGTCCACTTGCTTTAGTGTGAAATCTATATAGGCAGATTCTACCGTAACTGGATCCATTAATCACTTGCCCACAAAATAAGAAATTTTTCTTGTCCTTTTTTCAGTGAGGTAATATTTTCAAGATTGAAAATATGGTATTTGGTCTTCTAAAACAGCACGTCATTTAAAAATACACTGAGTATATCAATAAAAGATTTTTAAAGAATAAAGTTCAATTTCTTTGACATATCTGACAGACATAACTCCCATTTTAAAAATCACTTTCATTATCCCTGTTGCTATCGTCAGTGAATTTCTGTCAGATGACCTGACGATAGACTCGGCCATTATGGATCTTTGGTAGTTATCGTGTGGAAGCAGGCTTTATAATTTTCGGGTGTCAACAGAGAGTTGAAATAGATTAACAGCGAAAAAACTATTTCGTTCACGAGAGAAGCCCACAGTTATTTTTTAAAAATGCTATCGTCAGTCTGTCAGTCAAATGCACCTGACAACAGCAAAATTCAAGCCCTCACCACGCACATGTTGACTGACGCAAAGAGGAAATTCTACTGACAGATTTTTGGCATGATTTTTGTGACAGCAGACATTTACTTCCGCACAAGACTTGGAGTTCTGACAGCTAGATTTCATCAAATAAATCAAGGTAAGATTTTCTGTCCGCTATCCTGACGATAGAAATTTTTGACGATAGAAACATTGAGAATATATTTGTGCATTCATATTTAAATTTTTCTGGAGGAAAACTATCGCAAGTTGAGATAAATCAGAGCCATTTGCGACCCTTTCAGCCGACAGGCCATTTCAATGTGTTATTTCCCCGCGAAAGTGACACCGTCGTGTCTATCGTCACTGTTCTGACAATTATTGTTGATATTTCAATTTTGAAAATAAATTTTATCTTTATTTCAATATTTTATTTTATTGTTTGGTTCTAGTGATGAGGTATTTAATATTATTACTAAATTTGTCAGATTAATAATGTAAGAAACAGTTTTGTTGCTATTGTCATCCAGAGCGTCTGTCAGAATATGATGGTAGACGTTAGTTTGTCGGTCAGATTTTGATGATAGAAACCGATGTGTTTCTATTGTCATTTAGCATGTCTGTCATGTCAGACTTTTATTAATTAGTTACCAGGACGACGGTCCTAAAATTTACTGTGAATGTCCAAGACCCCAAATGCTACTAGAAAAACTTAATAGAATGATCAAAATAATCAATTCAGCAATTTAAGGAGATGGGACTTAACTGGCCTCTGTTATGGTAGAATCTGCCTATAGTTTTAAAGTCCCACATTTCTGATTTGTGAGCTCAGAGTATGTTAGGGTGTGCACGCGCATGCATGCATGCTGTTCGTCAGTGCTTTGTTCTCAGTGTAAGCACAGAAGAGTTTCTGAAGTGAACGCAGCCTTAAGAATAAAGGCAGACATACAAGAACAGAACGAGAATCATAATTAACACTTATTAATGGTGACCGTATTTTGTCTTGGAATTGTGCTTAACTTTAATTAAACTTGTAATGCTAATGAAGAGATGTATTTTTTAAAATATATATAATATAAAATCTATCACACATACACAGAGAGGGGGAGAGAGAGCGAGCGCACATATGTAGGTCACTGTGAAGAGGTTAATGCAAAGTACTGCTTGGGTGTGATCCATCATGTCTGTGCACTTCCCTGAGGCATAATTAACATCATTAGGCCCTTTAATGCTCTCCAACGTGGCACAGCTTCTGCCAATCCAATCTGGTGAGAGCACACAGCCGCGACACTCGGGGATCTGATTTATGTAAACTGCTTACACACCGTCGGCCCAGGCTCATTTCCCTGAAGATGAGTCAATGCAAAAACTGTGGCTTTAATCAACGGTCACTACAGCAGCAACACAGGCCTGCTCTAAGTGTACATGTTTTAAAACACCACACACAAGGACCTGATAAAAAAACCTGCAAAAGATTAACAGGGTCTATTAAGAAATGTCTTTCAAATGAGCAAAAAATAAATAAATCAAATCAACTAAAAATCCGTTCTGTGCAGTTTCTTCAATGAATATAGTACAATACAGGATAAGACATGAAGTTACATGCAAATAAACTTATTTCGTGCCTGCAATGTAATTCGCTGCAGCCTGAAAGTCACTTCTGGAACAGCAATTGCGTGTGCAAATTAATATAGCCGAAGAGCAGGGATAACATTTGGTCACGTCTATTACTTTACCATGGTAAAAAAGTTGATGTGTTAGATATTCACCACAAATCATTGGTGATAGCATACCAGGTTCTTAAGGGGTTAGGGCCAGCATGCCTCCAAAGCCTGATCCGCCCCTACGCTCCGGTACTACTGGTTGCCTGGCCCTTCCTTCTCTCTGCTCCTGCCCAGCCCACTCAAGACTACTCCGTCCTGGTTCCCCATCGGTGGAATGACCTTCCCGTTGAGGTCAGAACTGCTGACTCCCTGACCACCTTCAAACGCAGACTGAAGACTCACCTCTCCCCTTCTTCCCTGCCCACTGCGTAACTGCATTTCAGTCTTGACCAACCCATGCTGTGTACGATTGAGCCTGGGGTTAGCCGTTTGAGTTCTTTATTTAGTTATACTTTATATGGTTGGTTTGTTTCTTTGGCTGTTTGAGTACTGGTATTTCAACAGCACTATGTATTGCTGTCACTTGGTCAGTTGGCACAAGGACTTTCTTGTCTAGACGTTCAGCACTTCATGTACTTGACTTTTTCCACTCATTGTACGCCGCTCTGGATAAAAGCGTCTGCTAAATGCCATGCAATGTAATGACGGAACGAACAGCAACAAAGAATGCGATTTTGTAAGAAATGAACATCTCATCTTTGTGAAGTCTGCACAACAACTGGAAGAAAGACCAGGTGTGTTCTTCAATTTCAATAAAACTATTTCCTAAATATACTTCCGTTTATTTTAATTTCATTAATTGGATACAACTTGGGCGGCACGGTGGTGTAGTGGTTAGCGCTGTCGCCTCACAGCAAGAAGGTCCGGGTTCGAGCCCCGTGGCCGGCGAGGGCCTTTCTGTGCGGAGTTTGCATGTTCTCCCCGTGTCCGTGTGGGTTTTCTCCGGGTGCTCCGGTTTCCCCCACAGTCCAAAGACATGCAGGTTAGGTTAACTGGTGACTCTAAATTGACCGTAGGTGTGAATGTGAGTGTGAATGGTTGTCTGTGTCTATGTGTCAGCCCTGTGATGACCTGGCGACTTGTCCAGGGTGTACCCCGCCTTTCGCCCGTAGTCAGCTGGGATAGGCTCCAGCTTGCCTGCAACCCTGTAGAACAGGATAAAGTGGCTACAGGTAATGTGATGAGATGGATGCAACTTACACCAGTTCAACTGTATATGTTTTAAATATCACACAAACTATGTTTTAAATATAATTTTTAAATATCATTGTGATTTAAATATCACAAATATCCTTGTGTAATATTTAAAACATAGTTGAACTGGTGCAAGTTACATCCTATTAATGAAATTAAAATAAATGGTCTGGTCATTTTTGGAAAATATTTCAATTTGAATTTTTGGCTCAACTATATTTACATACTTGCTGACTGGAAGTTTGATCATCCCCTTGCACGTGTGTGTTTATTTTGCTTTTTTTAAATTAATTTTACCATTTAAATGAAATTAACTTGACATCCAGCCATTTAAAATAAATAAATAAAAACCCATACACATGTCCACTAACCAAATTAACCATGCATGTTATTTACCAGCTGGGAGGTCTAAATTGTGAAATACCATGACCGAGGTCTTGAAAATACTGACCGAGGCCTCTGGGCCGAGGTCACGGTATTTCACCATACGGACCGACCTTAAGCTGGTAAATAATATAGTTATTTTTTTCTTTACCAAATTCTAACAGAAAATGAGAGCGCCTGAAAGGGAAAACAAAACCAAGGCGAGCCAGCATTTTGAATCCTCATTCACAACTGTAATGCAAATGGATTCCTCCTCGGTATACAAGTGCACTTCCATAGCAGGGGAAAGAAAAAAAACCCAAAAAACAAAACATTTTGCCATCTATATAGTCCTTTATTTATACAACTTTGAGTTATTCACGATTCAGCCATGTTTTTGCTCGGCGTTAGCCACAGTTACAGGTTTTCGGCTTTCTCCTGAAATGTTCTCTTTTATTTCGTCTTCATCAGGGTTGTAAAACTCACGTTCGCTGTGAACACTGTCATTATCGCTATCCATGCTGTAAAATTAATGCCATTATACTGAGAAATGCGAAAATAAACTTTGACAAAAAAAAAATTGCTACTACGTTGTTTATTGTGAACGAGCGAGTCACCAAAGGTCCGTAACCGGGATCTGTATCGTAGGACTCCGGACCGCTTGCGAGCCAATCAGAGCGCACGATTTGATGGAAACCGGACCGCGAAAAAAATAATACCCATTACTGTTTAAGCCATTTGATTCAAGTACAAAATGAACAGTGTGTACACAGACACATCTGATTCACCTCAGAACTCAGACTGAAAAGGTTTACATTTCCATTACAAACACAATCACATCAGATCAATTATTCATAAATGTGGCAAGAAACATTTAAAACCTCATTTAAGTATTGTTTGCATGCTACATTATTTATACAATTACTTGGTACATGCACAATTTATTATTCTGCACAAACAATTCTTATTACGTCAGGGATATTTGAGTTATTATTGCTTATTATACAACACAATCCCCAAGCTCCACGATACACTGCTATTAAGAGAAAGCACTTATTAGAAGAGCTGGTTCAGGATTTGAGCTAAAAGAAGCCTGTGTCGATTAAAGTGTGCTTAATAGACCTGGCATCAGGTTCCTGATGGAAAGTTCTGAATCAGGCAGGAAGTCAGCCGTGTGCGTATGGGTGCGCGTCTCAACATTAGCTAAAATGTCACTAGGAGCTGTGCATGTTTGTTTTTGACCATGAAAGTTCATAAAAACCATCCGAATCTGTTCTAATCGAATCTCGGTTCCGCAGTTAAAGCCAAACACAACTTTGTGGTTATCGAAAGCATTCTGCTGCAGTGCATCATACGGAATAAAAGCACTTGGCCGTATACCGCTGTAGGAAAATAATCGATGCTGGGGTGGTGTAAAGCAACATGATGCTCACAGCCCATCCTGAAGTGTTTTATTCCTTATATACCACAGCAAGTTCCCAAAGATGTTTGTTTTTTTAATTTGTCGAAGATGGACACATTATGCTTTTATCAATCTTTTGTATCGAAAATCACGCGTGCTGATTGGTTGAGAAACTCTGACTACTTCTCAATAATCACCTCGAGCGACTCTGCAAAACGCTGGCCAATCGCTTCGTCACCGTAAGTGAAGAAGAATTATAAATTATGAAAGAAAACGCTGTTCCTAAAAAATGTTTCGAAGTTTAGTTTAAAACTATTCAAAGGTAAGGTGGAATTGTGATTTATTTTATGTGACTCAGTGTAGATAAGTGACAAGTCTGTGCCACGCCTTTATTACATTTGCATGCTGCTTTTGAAGTTTGAAATGAATTTTTTTTTTTTTTAAATACAATTTTTCTTCTTTGAAATAATCATCTGTATATTTACACTAAAAACAGTGATCTGCCTCAGGCTCAGTGAATAATAACCTTGAATTTGTCTCGATTATTATTCACCGATATTCACATCACCTTCAGCAAATAACTTGGCTACTTTTAACGTCATGGAATGTCTGTGAAACAAGATAGTTCCCGTCATCACTTGTGGGTAATTCTGCCCCAGATCACCAGATTTAGAAAAACATTCGCCACTGACCATCTCAGATTTGCTTCATACTTTCTGGAAATATTGTCTGTGTGCCCAATAAATAGTGTGCAAAATTTTAGGCTTGTACCTTCATTAGTTTCTGAGATATAGGGGCTTCAAAAAAAAAAAAAAAAAAAAGGGACGTGGCCCCAATTTCACTGTTAAAACGCGTGCTACAGAAAACGGACCTAACTTCCATAAGTCATTACTTTTAAACTATTCACGCAAGATACATGAAATTTTCAAGGATTGTTCTTCAATGCAAGACGCTTTTAAATGCTAAAATAGAAAGTTCACAGTTCAATATTTGCCAGGTTATGGCTTGCTGAAAATCATTAAAAAAAATGTGCTTTGGAGCAACTTTAATGCCCCATATCTCAACATTAAAGCACACCAGATCTTTCAAATTTTCTCATTTATTACTCATGTTATAGTACTCTTTAGGCAACTAGGTATGTGTTCAAAAGAAATCAAACTTTGATTTATTAGGCTTCAAAAAAAAAAAAAAAAAAAAAAAAAAAAGTGCGCCTATAATTCAAATGCATGTTACAAATGTATGACAAGGTCTACCATAAAAACAATTATACCACTGGAAAGAGCTTGTTTTGGTTAGCAAATGCACAAAATATGAAGTTGGTAGCCTGGGCCCGCCCATCCTAAGTGTGACGCAACACGAGGGCCTGTTGCGAGCTTAGTCTGGCAAGGCAAGCTATCTCCAGCTCTTCCAAGCTCCCGAAAAATCGGGAGCCAATCAACTTTGAGCATCTCCAACGGCCCTGGGTAGAGGCGTGTTCAAGGCAGTGACGTAGTAGAACTGCGACCGGAAGCCATAGATTGTTTACAGAATCTATGCCGGAAGCGCTTCATTCACTAGAAACATTACTAACATGGAGCAACGGCAAGCCTTTGACACAGCGGTAGATGCTGTATTGAAAGCATTCAACGGGAAGTTCTCATTGAAAACGGAGCAAAGAGCAGCCCTGGAGGTATTTATCTTCTTCCTGTTACTCAAGTAGTTTCCGTCGCGTCACACACGTCAGAGGAAAGAGTGATGTGATTGGTTTAAGCTTCGTTACAGCCTTTTCTGGCTTCGACCAGTAGCAAACTGAGGCATTTCAGGGAGGCGGGTCAACCACACCTTTGGGAAACGGTTGGGCTTAACATCTTTGCCAGACCAAATGCTCGCAGAGCTTTGAAGTCGCGTTAGCCAGACTATGAAGCTGGTACCCTAAACCAAACTATAAATATTAAGGTATCAAGTATGGCATGTTTTACGATAGACGGAAATGCTGTTTTAAGGCATGTTACAATACAATTACAAACCTACAGTGTAGGAAAAATAACCTTAAAAATACTTTATTTGAAGCAGGGCTTTGAACCGGTTCAAGGAACGAAAACGAAAACCGGGAACTTTTTCTATTTCACATGGAACAGAAATGAAACCAGAAACTTTATTATTTTTTATGTTCCGGAACAGAAACGCTTATTAAAAATAATGGTAACCGGTTAATACCGGTTTTTATTTCGTTCCTCAAAGTTTCCGTAGCCTACAAATAAAAAAGTCATTGTTCTCCTGCGCAAGTTTCTATGACCCGCTGGGGTTCACTTCCTGTGTGACGTTCGCTGACTGAATGGAGAGAGCGGGAGGGTGGACTACTATCACATCTCCACATCTTAAATAAGAGGTAAATATTGCAGTCTATCATTATTCAAAAACGTCAATTTCAAACACGATATCAATATATTTGTCCACGTTAATGAGAGGCTCGCGAACATTAAATGACGTTAACCTCTGTTAGCCTATCAATGCATAGGGCCTGACTAGCCTTTGGTAACACACTCAACGAATTATCTTTCATTTTTGGCACTTTTTCTGTTTGTGTAGATGGGAAGACATACTGAGAATCCAAATCGCCAACATTTGAAATAATAACTGTTTTGAATTATTTCTTGTCTTATTTAATGAAGGTTGTAATAGAATTAGCCTACATTTGGCTTAAGCTGGATGAGACAGAGACATAATTTTATAGCCATTTGTTAAACAGCTGACAGGGAACGTAATTAACCGTTCCGGGAACGAAATTTTTTTTGTTCTAACCGGTTCGGGAACGTCTATTTAATGGTGGAACCCAAAACCGGAAACGTTAAAATTCCGTTTCTGTTCGGAACGAACCAATAGGAAAAAAATTCTGGTTCAAAGCCCTGATTTGAAGAGCTTAAACAATGTATTGATTTGCTTTTCCACATCAGATGGAAGTTTATACCGCCTGCCAGTTGATGCAAGTGGGGCATCAATGATTTTCATGACATGCACCAGAGGGACCCAACAGTTATCCTCTCTCCTGGGCCAGCTGCAAGTCTGAGAGGGACCATGAGGATGCATAAATGTTAAGCCTAGGTCACAACCGGACGTACGATTTTTTGGCCGTGCGATTTTTGGCGTTTCCCAAATCACTGCTTTTTTTTTTTTTTTTCATGGAGAAAGACGCACGTTGGCCTTGTCTTGCAACCTGAAAAAACCGTAAGCGCCCATAGAGTTTGTTTGACATGACAAAGAACCTCTGCGGCCGGTCTGCGGCCAGTCTACGGCTCGAAAATCAGCACGTCACACGCGCGCCCTCCATGCGTTTCTTGCACATAGACCGGTCGTAGGAGCACGTACGGCCGGTTGTGACCGAGGCTTTACTTATACATCTTGTTCCTCCTCTGATAATGCAGGAATGTTGCCTATCCACCACTGTCTGTCATACAAACATGCAACATATTTACCAGGAATTGTATCTGCCAGAGACACTGCTGATTTAACAGGGGTTTTATGCATTACTTGTTGCCGATTCCCACTCATATCCACAATGAAGCTAGGACCACCTGACACCCTGCTGACCTGCAGCTGGTTGGACATGATTGGAATGAAAGAGTGTTTCTCTTGTTCCAGGAATAGTCGCTGACCTTGAAAATCTTGTCTCCAATGCTTTTCCACTCTCCATAACTTCCCCTGTACCAACCCAGATGAAATGGATGTTCTTGATATGTTTTTCTGCCCACAAAAACAGATCAGATGGGGTTAGTATGTGATCACTCGTGACTGCCTGTAAGCTAGCTCGAACTGCTGACCGCTTTACAGTGCCTCCAATACCATCACAGGGTGATTTACCATGAGAAGTGACAAAGAAATGCCATTCTGCCAAAAGTCCAAAATTGTCTGCATGCTTTATTAGATTTGTGAAATTTTTATAGTTTTTGTATTAGGCTGCTGATCCGTCACTGAAGTAAATTACCTTTTCCAGCTGGGGATGTAAATGGCATACATATGGTAAAACTTTTTTTAAGAATGCATGCACAGCCACCATCATACTTAAGGCAGGTCACTTATGAAGATAGAGATGCATTTCGTTACTTTTGTACCATCTTCATTCTTTGCTCTAATGTACAATGCAAATGGATGAAGAGTGCATTGGCTGTTGTCCCAGTGGTATCCCTGGGCAGAATCCTGTACACAGAATGAATAGTTTTTGGCAAAATCCAAAAGCATAATACATTCATCCGCTGACCGATTTTTCCTTCAAATTCTTCAAATATCCACTCTGGTGTTTGGCAATGAAATGTTGTTTTGCTAGTTTGTCTGCTAGTAGATTATATGCCTTAAAACAGCATTTCCATCTATCGTAAAACGTGCCGTACTTGATACCTTAATATTTATAGTTTGGTTTAGGGCACCAACTTCATATTTTGTGCAGTTGCTAATCAAAACAAGCTCTTTCCAGTGGTATAATTGTTTTTATGGTAGACCTCGTCATACATTTGTAACATGCATTTGAATTATAGGCACAAAATTTTTTTTTTTGAAGCCTAATAAATCAAAGTTTGATTTCTTTTGAACACATACCTAGTTGCCTAAAGAGTACTATAACATGAGTAATAAATAAGAAAATCTGAAAGATCTGGTGTGCTTTAATGTGGAGATATGGGGCATCCAAGTTGCTCCAAAGCACATTTTTTTAAAATGATTTTCAGCAAGCCATAACTTGGCAAATATTGAACTATGAACTTTCTATTTTAGTATTTAAAGGCATCTGGCATTGAAGAGCAATCCTTGAAAATTTCATGCATCTTGCATGAATAGTTTAAAAGTAATGACTTGTGGAATTTAGGTCCGTTTTCTGTAGCACGCGTTTTAACGGTGAAATCGGGACCACGCCCCTTTTTAAAAGTCCCTATATCTCAGAAATTAATGAAGGTACAAGCCTAAAATTTTGTACACTATTTATTGGGCACACTGACAATATTTCCAGAAAGTATGAAGCAAATCTGAGATGGTCAGTGGCGAGGCCTCTGGTGATTTCACATGGATTGACCCTTGTGTTAAAAGCAGCTATAAATGGTCTTTCCTCACGAGCCCCACCCCTGTACTGTATATTTAACAATACTGTGTAAATACTGTATATTTAACAATTATTTGCCGAAGGTAAAGTGAACATCGGTGAAGGTCGAGGTTATTATTCACAGAGCCAGATAATTGTTTTAGTATAAATACACAAGTGATTTAATATAACAAAAAAAAATAAAAAATACCCACAACCACAATTCCACCGCACCTTTGAATAGTTTTAGACCAAGCTTTGTAGCCTCTTTAGTGCTTTTAGAAAGAGCATTTTCTTTCATAATTTGTAATTCTTAGTGACAAAGTGATTGGCCGCCATTTTGCCAAGTCGTTGAGATGATTACCGAGAAACAGCCTGAATTTCTCGACCAATCAGCGTGCACGATTTTCTATAATCACCTCTGTATTTATACTAATATAACTTGATGCATGGTATGTGGTTGCTTCTTGCGAATGAATGGAGACTCTGCATCCTTTACCCAAGACAATTATTCCAAAAACCTCACCGGGGGTGTGTGTAAATAAATAAATAAAATAAAGGGCAGCACATAGCATAGGATTACATACAGAAGGGGTGGAACCCCTTCTGTAAAGAAGGTCTACAACTCCACCAGTTAATTTACATGTCGTTGATCACTGCAACTTACAGCAAAACAACAGACTTGCGTCCCCTGAACACTTGACCCGTCTCAACAGTAGGAAGTCAGACCTTTTACGCAACTCGTACAATATCCATTCTTCGCTCATTATTCATTTGTATGGAAAGTTATCCTTGTATAAGCATTTCTTGATCCCTGTATACATTTGAAGCCTTCGAGTCATGTCACTCAAGCACCTCAAGGAGGTTATTGATGCACATTACTCAGACATCTTCATAATTACGCACTTCTCTTTAAATTCGTACCGTCAGTCTAGAGTTTTAACCCAGCAGGGCATGTAGCTGATAAACAGGCTGTCAGAAATCAAGATTAATTGCTGTTCTCTTAAAATAATAGTTTAAATAACTGTGCAGCTGTTATGCTTTAAACCCATTTCAGCAGAGGTTAAAAAAAAAAAAAAAAAAGTCATGTCACAGCTGGTTGCAACAGTTTCATTGTGAAACGAAGAGAAAGGAGAATTCCTAAATAAGGAATGAGATCCGTATTTGGCGCGCACTGCAAGATCTGATTCTGATGCGGATAAACTAAATCCGAGCTTAGCTGTGCTACGGAAAAGGAAGAAATGAAAAACTACCAAGTGTGGAATTTTCTATCTTCGCTGTAAACTGATGAAGTGAGAAGTGCAAATTTAAATAAATAAATAAATAAATAAATAAAATAAAAAAATAAGAAAAATAAGAAAAATAAAAAAATAAAGCAGCAACCTGCACTCATTTGGTCCTCACCTCGGCCAGTTTATAGGGCACGATGAGCTTTTCTCCCACTGTCACTGTCTTCCGTGTCGTCAGGGCTTCGAATAACATCTCCTCTTTCACCTGGAATGCAGAGCAAGAAGATTATCCCTGTATATTCTATCCACATTCACTGCATATGAGCAAATCACGCGCTCTGATTGGCTACTCTACGACAAGGCTATCAGCTCATACACCGTGAGTAGAGAAAAACAAAATGGTGGAACATGCTGCTGAACCAACCGAGGATGAAACTACTCGAACGCCTCCCCACCCCCACCCAAAAAAAAAACCCACCCAACTAACAAAACATAAAACGAAAGTAAGAACATATCTTTATTTTTCATTAAAATTTGTTAATTTTTTTTTTTTAAAAAGACTGGTTCAAAAGCTCAAAGTTGTTTAAAAATTACAGAACTGAAATGTCCGAGGAAGAATTAAATAAGTGTCTGAAGATATTCTATACCTTGGCACAACAGCAAGACAGCACTTTCAACAAAAAAACCCCACGAAAGTCAATTCGTGCAGCCGTCAATAGGTTAAGAAGTTCGCCCACGAAGAAATGATTGTCAGACATTTTGTATCAAGTTATATATTGAATTTGCAAAAAAATAAAAATGCTCCGTATCTCAAAATCCAGCAAATGTGGATAGAATAAAACAATACTCAGCTATCAGCTCATGTATGATTTCGTGGAATAATTGTTAAATATTTCAGTTAATTCACCATGAGAGCTTGTTTAGAACTCAAAAATTCACCAAAAAAAACCCTATGAAAGTCAAGCCATGATGTATTTTTCATTTGGATGCAGGGCTCAGAGTTTAAGGCTACATCCACACGACAACAGCAACGAGATTTTTTTTTTTTTAAATATCGCGTCCACATGGGCAACAGATCAGTAAAATATCAGGTTCATATGGCAATGCAACGCTTGCTGAAAACGATGCAATACACATGCCACACCACTACGTGCGCTGTAAGACGGTCCCATCGGAGACACCAGAACAATAGAAGTAGACGCATTCGCATAACTGTGCATGCGCACAGTGACTATCCCTGTCACTGTCACACGCACACACTTTCTCACTCCCTATCCTATGGATATAGTCCCTTTAAATCAGGTGCTCGTTTTTTGAATGGAGATGCAGAAAGAGGAATGAACGGGGGTAGATGGAAGCCGGTACGCCAACATTCTGATATCCTCCAGAATTCTTTAATGATCCGGAATAAATTGAATGCTACACGTTGATGGATTACTTTGTTCTTCTACGCCCTTTTTGAGGAATGTATTGTCGGACTTAAACCAACATCTGAAGAGGTGAGATCGCTCCTTTTTTTCCCCATTTTTGCTGGCGGGATTGACTCTGCCCTAAGGGCTACTCTCTCTCTCACTTTGCACCATTACACAATAAATATTCACAGTGAAAATATTTTGTAAGCGCGTTTCATGAATCAAGTTATAGGATTTGTTGACAACTCGCATCGAGTTCGTTACACTTCTACCTGGCGTGAAGCACATGGTTGTGATGTCATCGTAAACAAATCCGTTCTCCTCATCCAGACGACTTCGCAACGGCGCCGTTGCCAGATTTTTCCACTCTGGAACCCGTTCTCAAAAGATTTCGTTTTGGGGCACCCAAAACACTGGTGCCGTGTGGATGCCAGGCCGAAACGATAAACAATTTTATCAGATTCACCTGAATCCGTTGCCGTGTGGACAGAGCCTAACACTTGCACCCTAGCTTCCTAACAAGACAGACAATAATTCCACCGTCCACTGCGCCTTTTTGCGTGACAATAACTGTCTTTTTGTTAAAAGTAAACGTGTAAGTGACCTGCTAGTGAAACACAGTGCAGCTGAACGATCATTCTGGTCACTTTAAAATGCCGGAGTACTGCTTTGATCTACTGGTCAGCTTAATAAAGGCATGTACAACTTATCAAAAGTAAAATCCAAGCATTTTAATAACCAGAACAGCAGATCATTTTAGGTCAAATGCTGCTCGTGTTGCACTGGCTGTCGGTTTGCAATTTGCATTTCTGGCCTCGTTTCTTTCTGCAGAACCGGCAGGAAACACCAAGTCCTGTATCCTTCATTTCCTCGCCAAGTCATATTAAACTGGCACCCAGCCTTGTTGAAACACAAAATCGGTGCGTAATTATTTCTTATATTTTCTGTCACCTGATGTCAACCTGAACCTGTGAACACCTTTACACTCAATCAGCAGCCTCACACATGTCGTGAGATAGTAGACATGAGAATTTCTTTCCAATAGCGATGCTGAAATATACTCTACAGTGATATACAAGATACACAGGCTGCTAGTTCACACATTTTATGCATTCCTGGTTAATTATCACATCACAGGTCCCATGTACCCTTCTGTTGACTTGCAAAAGCAGTATAACCTCCCTAAAGGCCCAAAGAATGGGATTTCACATGTCAGCAAGGTTATTATTTGAACCCAATACTGTTCTGGATTTCTGCTTCAAAGGCTCCCAAAATGTGATCTCCATCCATTACAAAACTACAAGTCAGTTTTTAACGCTCCAAATGTTTTTCAGCCTCATCTTTACAGATTACATGACAAATGCGTGGGGCAAATCACAGACACAAGAAATCTGATATATTGACATTAATTTCTTCCCAGTATTTTATATCTTTCTCTTTTTTTTCCATGTGTGTGCACGTGTGTTGTCTAGCCCCAGATAGATATGAACACTTCATGATTACATAGAAGCAGCAATCTCTTCCAGAGTTAGTTACCACATTTAGCTACATAAAAATCAGTTTCTATTCTCCCTGATAGGTTTTCACCAAATGATAGTCAAATCTGTTTGTTTCCTGCTCATTTCAGAAACCATGCCCCCCCCCCAGTGGTCCAGAGGCCCTAAAATCACTGTAAGAAACGGCCCTGTCTGTTTTCTACGGAAGTGTATTGCTGCGACACCGGGGGGGGGGGGGGGGGGAGTAATGTGAAAATTTGTTATAAATGTGATGACTTGGTTTCATGTGACATGATAAATTTGAACTCGTGCTTGAATGAGGTGTGTGGAGAATAAACTGGGTAATACGGCTCATTTACACAATTTAATCAAGTTCTGTTTCATGCTTGGGTAGAACTGCGGTCAAGTTTGAAATATATTTACAGGTTCAAACTTCCCAGATCAATAACTCTTAAGCAAAACGTCGTTATAAAAACACAATAGACGCCCCTTTCCGGCTGAAGACAACGAGCTACAACATGATTTTAATCAAAACGAGTCGTTCTCCAAGCTGGACAAAGAACAGTGGTCTCTGTGCAGCTGGCCGAGAGACCGGTGCGCAGGGACCGTCTAAAAAGTGCAAGATCGAAAAGAGATGCTACAAAAATATTCAATAACTTCACCCTTATTCACTGTCTTGTCAACAAAAATCACTGCAATCAACAGTGTCCTGTTCGTAACTTTACTGTTATACAGGGATCAGGACACTTCGTCCAACAGTTGAGACATTTCGTCCAAAACCTTTCATACGCACCATCAATTATTTTATAATGTGGTAACAATATGTGCGACAAGATCGAGACAAACCATAATTTCATTTAAAAAAGTGCATTAAGCAGGTTTATGATTGCGTCTTCCCGTAATAAATCGAAAAAAAACAATTTTTGTAAAGCAAACAAGTGCCGTAGTACGAGTACGTCGACACAAAAGAGCAGTGCAAGGGGCGTAAACAAGTAGACCCCTACCATTCCAGGCTGCTCTTCGAGCTTTGAGTCCAGTGGAGCTGTTTAATTCATCATACAGCCAGTCTTAATAAAGCAAACAGCCTGAATTAGCAAAATGCTTCAATAAATATTTCATTTAAATATTTTCTTCATTTAAGGGAGTGCATTAAGCAGGTTTATGACCGCATCTCCCCATGATAAATGGAAATGCACGCCTAATGATAGTGAGGTGACAATGTGTGCGACAAATTGCTGTATATTTTTAAACCAATCCTAAAGAAGAATTCTCAATAGAATTTGACCGAAGCAGAAAACACTGTAAAACAAACGAGCGACCCTTACCATGACAGGCTGCTCTCTGAGCTTTGAGTCTGGTGAAGCAGTTTAATTCATCATATAGCCAGTCTTAATAAGGCAGGCGCGGTGCAGTCCAGAGTGCGACAGAGTCCTGTACGAGGAAGGAATTTTTGTCGGATATTTCTTGGATTTTACATGAATACTAGGTAGGAACCCGTCGTTTTGAACACACTCGCCGAGAAAGGAGAGTGTGGGGCGATCTTTACTTGCCATTAGGTTTCACAACTTGCATTTGGCGAGTGGTTAAACTACACGCTGCAAAAATGTGTTTTGCTTCGGTCAAATTCCGTTGAGAATTCTTCCTTTTTTCGAACAAACAAATACCTGAAATATAAAATAAATTGATAGTGCGTATGAAAAAGGCTTCGGACGAAATGGCATTGGATGAAATGGTCGTTGGACGAAGTGGCCTGTATCAGTTATACACTCATCTCATCTCATTATCTCTAGCTGCTTTATCCTTCTACAGGGTCGCAGGCAAGCTGGAGCCTATCCCAGCTGACTACAGGTCTTTTGATTTTTCCGTGAGGTTTGCCTTATGCAAAGAAAGACAGCATAGACGTTTTTTCCTCCCTATAAGTGGGGGGGACCGAACGAGGTGAATTTAAATCTGGGTGGGACGAGTCCCACCCTCTATCTGCGCCCGTGATTATGCGCCATGTTGTTGTAACTTTTTTGAGAGACCCGCCGCCTACTTCAGCGCAGAATAGTGACGTTTGTGGCTTGTTGATGACGTGTAAGTCGGATGAATGCGACCTGGCGGTTCAGACTGAAGTCGCATATGAAAAGAGCGGATAGGAATCGGAATTAGGACCACATATCCAAACGGCCTGGGTCGGATTTGAAAAAATCGGATCTGTGTCGTTCATATTGTCAATAAAAGATCGGATACAGGTCACATATGGGCGAAAAGATTGGATTTGAGTCACTTCAGCCTGCAGTGTGAACGTAGCCATAGACACAGACAACCATTCACACCTACGGTCAATTTAGAGTCACTAGTTAACCTAACCTGCATGTCTTTGGACTGTGGGGGAAACCGGAGCACCTGGAGGAAACCCACGCGGACACGGGGAGAACATGCAAACTCCGCACAGAAAGGCCCTCGCCGGCCACAGGGCTTGAACCCGGACCTTCTTGCTGTGAGGCGGCAGTGCTAACCACTACACCACCGTGCCGCCCCAGTTATACACTGTAGTGTCAAAGTTATTGAATATCCCCCCTCCCCCAATAAAAATTCCCAAAATTACACAAAAGCACATTTTCCCAAAATAACTGTTGTAGTATAACAAAACAGTGGGCTGTTGATGTGTGCAGTGATTTTGAAGACGCGACAGTAAACTTTTCACAATGGCAGCAATACGCTTCCATAGTTTTCAGTAAAAGTACCAGGGCTTGGATTTAATACAGTATAATGAAAAGCAAAGAACTTGGTTAACATTCAATATCTCCTCAACAAAACGTCAATGACCTGATTTTGAGATCCTTAAAAAGAACATTTCCTCCAAAGGCTGTGCGCGTAGTGTCTACGTTTAAGACACAGACTGCCAGGGCTCAAAAGCCAAAATGTACACTTTTGGTAAGATTTAAAAACTTTTCCAGACAGACAATCTGATTTCAGAATGTTTTGGGGAGGGGGGAACAAAAAAAACAAACAAACAAAAATGATTCACAATATTGCCAAACAATGACTCTGGCCAGGTTCTTCAACTCAGAGTTGAATCAGATTCACATTCTGGTCAAGAAAATATTATTCCATTTGGGATTCCTTGTGAACTCATTTACTTCCTGTTCTCATCCTTCAGACCTTTCAGCCACTCCTCCCATCTCTGATTCATTGGAGCATTCACCTCCAGTTCTCTTTGCAGAACAGAAAATCCTTACTGCCAACATCAACCCAACCAACCCGTCCTTCATGTTTTTCCTCTTATATCTTTTAATTCGTTCTGTACAAAATAGTGACAAAATCACAATGCCACATGATGCCTAGGTGTTTATTTTCATGAGAAAGGGGGATTTTGGAGAGCAGGCATACTTCTAATACCCTGTCCACACTGGGGATTTTGTACCGATACGAAACTACTTTCGTACTGCAACACCTGTCCACACTAGCAACTATACCGGTACTGTAGCGGTATAACTGTATCGGTACGAAACCCACAAATGTATGGGTTTCGTACCAGTACAGTATCGGTACTGTAGCGCTTCGCGTAGTGTAGACAGATGAAGCGGCTCTGTACCGATATAAATATAAATGTGCATGCGCAAAGTCACACACCTCAATCGATGTCTTCGCTGAATAAAATAGTGAAGAACGAAGATTCGTTTGTTTCTTTCTCAACTGCCTCGCGCGTCTTATACGATTCGACTGAATAAATGACCACCAGAAATACAGACTGTACATCGACAACAAAAAGCACACACGCGTCGTTTCATCCGTACGGAAGCCGAGAGAGGCCCTTCATATAATCCTCTTTTTTTTTTTTTTTTTCACCTTGTTATCCCGAGATAACGACATAATTAATTCAGGATCTCGAGAAAACAACACAACTAATTCGAGATCTCGAGAAAACAAAACAATTATTTCACGATCTTGAGTAAACAGCTGAGAAATGGTTCATTCAGGTACACCAAGAGACTTGTGATATGCTGACTTTGGGGCTGTTTCTCATTCTGTATAGACGCAACTTTGGTCATTAGAACGTCTGGAATAATCGATCACCTAATAAGGCAATATTTTGATCAGGGGTTGACGCAGGGAGAGATTGCATTAAGTCTTTTAATAAGGGATAATTTCAAAATTAGTCCGCGGCACCTCCGCAGAAGACTGGCCCGGCTTCGTCTCTACCGACGGAGATACAGTGATCCAGCTGAGATCATGAAATAATTGTTTTGTTTTCTCGAGATCTCGAAATAACAGATGCCATATATTCTCGGAAGGAAGTTACTCGGTAACCACGGAAACATTTCGCGCACGCGCATTTCAACTACCGTCAAAGAAAACCGCAAACATTTCTCGCTAGTGTGGACAGATGCACTAACTGTACTGGTATACTTTGTATCGATACAGTTATACCACTTTCGTACCGGTATAAGTGTGAACACAGCATAAGAGGATCTCTCCAGGTGAAAAGTTTGTGAGCTTTGTCTGATCGCTCATGCAGTATTCACACCCCTCCCTCCCTCCCTCCCTCCCTCCCTCCCCCATACAACTGATCACAAGTGATTAAAGCCTTGTAGCGTGAGCGCTTCAGCGATTCTGAAAGCTGTGCAGTGGGCACTTGGCTTATTGTGAATCGTTACAGAGTCTGACTCAACAGCCATTAATTCTCGGAAGCCTGAAAGACCGTCGGCTTTGACTTCATCCTGAAACGAGCAGGATGCGTCAGCTTTAATGAAAACTTTAGAGCCAGCACAGAATTGAGAATGCGAACGTGTGCCTCTGTGTGCAGAAACAGATTCTGGTAAACGTGCACACTGCAAGGAACTCCCAAGTCTCACCCTTTCTTCAGCGAATAAGATAACGTGGATACTGTAAAACTGCCACTATGGGAATTAAACTGACTATAGAAATACCAAAAGAGGACATATACAATACATGAGCCAAAGCAGACATCCTTGATACCTCCAGCAGCTCTGAAACGATGGGGAGAACATCAGGATTGCAGATATCAATGGAATCATCTCGGTACGTCTTCTTCTTGTATCGGATGTTGCCCAAGTGAAGGATGGCTGACAGCAGAGAAAAGATTCTGCAAGGAGGGGGGGAAGAAAAGAAAAGGACAACCAGTTTAGTTAAAATCTATGTGAATACATTTTGATCATTTTGAGCAGGAGTATGAGATGTAAGCGACTCACTGTTTTCGTGTGGCTGGCAGGAACCCCACCATCTCCATGGCCAGCTGCAGACGCTCAAAGTCGTGCTTCAGATCCTCTCCTTCCACTGTGAAGCAGTCCTGCTGGTTTCAAGAAGCAACGAGTCACCGGCCATTAAACGCTTCACCGCAGTGCGAGGTTTCCCCAAAGGTGCAGTTACGCGGCGCACCTCCATTTCGCTACACGTTGTCGCATTCCAACTCAAGCATGCACAACACGTACGCTGCATTCACGTGTCCAGCAGGGCCTCTCACACCAACACGCAAAGTGTTTCCATCCAAATGTTTTTACAAATGTTCAGAGATTTATATTTGCTGTCAGCTCCACAAACGTGAAAATGTTTCCATCCACTATGGTTACCAGAATATTAAGAGAGGCAAGGAGAGGATTCCACACAATCCTGAGGGGACTGAAACACGCTTCTGTATCATTTATTTAAATTTTCGTCCCTTGTCAAATTTACCCCAAATCTTAAGCTCAAAGTTGAGTCTCTGCATTTATCCAAGCTCTCCGAACACGTGGGCGCAAGCCGCATCGCTAGCAGTGAGCTTAAAAAGCGTTGCTGCTTTATTACAGTTTGAAATTAGACAAATCAGAATATAACTAATGAACCAGCTTAATTTCGTTTCCATACAACACCGATAGTTAGAAATCTGTCTCATGTACCTGCTACTAACAAACTCCTAAGATATGCAAGATTTAAAAAAAAAAAAAATCTATACTGTACATGCGTACGTTTTAAGGCTGTCTCAGTCTTCACATCAGTTAAACTGTACTATTCATAATTATGAAAAGACTAGCAATCACGCACGTCACTTTAATGTAGTTTTAATGGTTAGCTTGATCTAAAACACAGTTTAAAAAAAAAAGTTTAGAAACTTGAATACTCCTTTATCATCTTTGCTTTTGCCACAGCTAGATTTTTCATGAAGCCACCAACTTCCAGGATCTAAACCTGATCAACTTGATGTTCAGAATATAACCTATAGAATGAGCATTTTATTATTGTACAGTAGACCCCCGCCTATTCGCGGTTCAGTATTCGCGAATTCACATATTCGCGGGATTTTATGTAGAACATATCTCCTATACTTTCACGGAAATCTCAGCGATTCGCAGTCATTTGCAGCGAACATATCGAACGTTTACGCACTGCTACATTCTCGGAGCCGAATGCTCGCTCGCTATTGGCTGAAGTTTGAATGGCGGCCTGCTGCTCATTGGCTGATACGAATGAGCGCATTGTACAGTACAGTCTCGCGGTTCCCGTACTTCAGACTTGTTCACGTGTTGTGTGTTCTTGGTATTTTTGAATAATTTTTACGCCCTACAACGGCTCCTAAATGCTCTGCATCTTTTAAGGCTCCTGCCAAGGAACCTAAGCGCCAGAAGAAGGTAATGACGCTGCAGGAGAAGGTAGGACTTCTCGATATGGTAAAGGAAGGGAAGAGTTTTGCGGCAGTGGCTCATCACTACGGCATCAACGAGAGTACCGTGCGCTACATAAAAAGCAGTTTGGGGGGGGGGGGGGGGGGTTACAAGTATTCGCGATTTTGGCTTATTCACGGCCATGTTCGGTCCCTAACCCCCGCGAATACTGAGGGCTTACTGTATTGTCTGCATATATTAACAGTATTAACACCATCAGTAGGGGAGAGCTCGGAGACTTGGGGCAAGTTTTCAGCTTTTGTAGACTCTGAAATTCTTTGCAGGTAGCGTCACATTCATATTGCGTTAGGGAGCATTTACTATACCCTCTTACCACGACATTAGTTTCTCAGTTGTCTCATATACTTAGCCTGGGCCCGCCCATCCTAAGCATGACGCAACACGAGGGCCTGTTGCGAGCTTAGTCTGGCCAGGCAAGCTATCTCCAGCTCTTCCAAGCTCCCGAAAAATCGGGAGCCAATCAACTTTGAGCATCTCCAACGGCCCTGGGTAGAGGCGTGTTCAAGGCAGTGACGTAGTAGAACTGCGACCGGAAGCCATAGATTGTTTACAGAATCTATGCCGGAAGCACTTCATTCACTAGAAACATTACGAACATGGAGCAAGTTCTCATTGAAAACGGAGCAAAGAGCAGCCCTGGAGGTATTTATTGAAAGGAAGGACGTTTTCGCCTTGCTCCCGACCGGCTTCGGTAAGAGTTTAATCTACCAGTTAGCCCCGTCGCGTCACATACGTCAGAGGAAAGAGTGATGTGATTGGTTTAAGCTTCGTCACAGCCTTTTCTGGCTTCGACCAGTAGCAAACTGAGGCATTTCAGGGAGGCGGGTCAACCACGCACTTTGGGAAACGGTTGGGCTTAACGGTTGGGAAGTCGCGTTAGCCAGACTATCATATACTGGCCTTCAGATTTCACTTTTTCGGTCATTATTTTTTGCAGAGACATGGAACAAAAATAACTAGGCCTACATGTTTAATTTTTATTTATGATCAAAATTTGTAACATATGAACTAGATGAGAACATAATGCTGGGACAGCGATAGAAAATATCAGTTTACTCAAAACCTAAACAAAACCGTTCCATTCTCAAGGAATGAATGAAATCCGTTTAATCCTCATGCAGGGACACGCCCACAATGAACTGTCCCAACTCTCCCTATCTGGCCATTTCATTTATTTATTAATTAAAAATACTTTTTTTTGGGGGGGGGGGGGGGGGGTCATTTAAATGGTTTTCCCTCCAGAAGTTAAGTTTAATACATTTTAAAACTTTATTAATATTGGACTGTTCTCCCTCCTGGCCCCTGGAAAGAGGTTCCGCAGCATTCGGTGCAGGACCACCAGGTTCTATAACAGCTTCCCCCCCCGCCCAGGTCACCAGACTGCTGAACTCCAAATCCAAACTCTAAACTTCTTTTTATACTTGAATAATTCCTAATTCCACAGGTCACTTGACACTATTGCACTTTATATTTTTGCTGCTGCATAATTTAATTTAATACACTTTATATTTAATTCTGTGCTGAGCCAAACTGCAACGAAATGTCCTTGTGTACACTTGTTACATACTGAATGACAAAGGTTGTCCAAGTCTAATTATATATGGCAACTCTAGGCTACATACTTTAACTCTTAACAAACCCTGAATTCACCGGCGTACATTACACCATAGAACGGAGGTGAAGTAGAAGACAAGTTCTGGCTGACAAAAATAGTAAATTGCACAAACCTTACTGCAGTGTCCAGCTTCATAGCTCCAAAGGAAGTAGGTTCCTCTAAAGGGGCAACATCTAACTTCTGACGTAATCTAAAGCCCGATTGTTGAAATGAATTTCCGGTAATACAACAAACCGTCCCAAATCTCGCCGCTCTCCCGTACGGTCGGTCATAAATTGATACGGTACAATTCTTGCATTTATTTTTTTTTTTTAATTATACACATTCACATGACTCGCACCTCCATTTTGTATTTGTCCATTTCATGTTTTTATTCTTCTGTATTTATTTAATTTTATTCAATGTGCATTTTATTTTTAATTATTTAACTGACTGCTTTTTCCCTTGGAGCACTTCAAGTTAAGAATTTCTCACCTTTTATACTTTTCCATCACCTATTGTTGGATAAATTGAGACGAATCGGAGACTTCACTCGAACACATTGCGAGAGCACTCATTTTTATTCAAGGTTACTTCTGTGGGCACAAACCTCAGTTCAATAGTATTTAGGTTAAAAACAAAACGGATGCATTTTGAGGCATCGTTTTGCATTTCGTTAGTTGGAGGCCTTTTTCTAATTTGCAAACAAGTTTTTTTTTTTAATAATATTTTTGCAGGGAATGCATTCCTCAATACTGAAAAAGGAGGATTGTGACTCATGGTGTCCCACTCAGTCAGGAGATATTCAGGTTCAAATTAAACATTTGCATAAAAACAGATGGATGGAAATTCCACGACTGATAAACTGCCCAGTGATGAACAGTAATAATCGCACATGTGAATGCGAAGCTGCTCATCGTCTTTCTCAGTATTGACACGGAGTTGAGCTGAATAACTCGAAACACCGTGTCATTATGAACTTTGGCCCAATCAGGGATTTTCCGTGTTGGAAATAAGGGGCCTGGTGAATAGTAGCATATGCATGTCCTGCCTATGCAGTGGAAAATTTAGTGTTTTAGCGGAAAATCTGGCACATGTGCAAAGGCAATAAGGGAAGTGGCAATTTATTACTTAATACTTTGAATGAAATGGAGCTGAGCAGCGGCGTGATGCATGCTGGGCCTACAAAAAAGGAGCAGGTAATCCAAATAAAAACAGAGTATAAATTCAGGGCCATTTTTTGAAGTAGCGCGTGTAACAGAGTATGAAATGTAATGGCTCCGAGCCCAGATGTAGCAGAAATTCAAGTTTGTAGGAGTCACTGAATAGAGATTGGTTCTGTCTCCTAAACTTGTTAGGCTTGGATGAGTCATAAAGATACACCTTGTTTTGGCTGTACGTTAGCGCTCCCTTTCCTCCCGGTCTTGATAGTAAACGGTGTGGGAGGTATTGAGGCCCAGAGGGAGTGTGCGCGCGCGCACGCGTGCATGAGGAAAACTGTCACTGACAGCAGAATTCTTGAGCTGGCACTGAAGGAATCTACCTGCTCATGAAAACACGGGCGCATTTACACAACGTCCGCCGTGTAATGAGACAGCGTCTCCTTCACCTCCCACTTCGGTCATTGATCCTATAATTATGGCATACCAGAGTGATGGAAAGGCAAATAGCTCCGAAACATAATCAGTGCCACGCTTAGACCAGGATCCAGCCTGTTAGCATTCACGTTTCCAGTGTAGGAATTGTAGAAGGGGGCAATTTCTCATGTTAACTGTCACTGGGCTTTCCAAGTACAACAAATTCATGGCTACAGGAAGGTGTTTCAGGGTTTTAGCTCAAAGTGGTAGGACAGCTATTACAGAATTGCTTGCGTTCAGAGGATTAATATTTTGGCACGGAGCAGAAATTCACCAGGGTCCTTATTTCTACTGGTATTAACATTCCAGACTCTCAGCGAGCTTTCACAAGACTGTAAATAAAACTTGGAGGGGTTCACTTTTTGGTCAAAATAAACATATTGCAACTGCATTCACAAATGTGGAATTACTGCATGAACAAAACAAGGCAAACTCGCCAACACAAAGCTTTTTTACGTCACTGATTTTGTGCATGACAAGCTCCAGACCCTGTGGTGTGGTCATTACACAAAGCGGTCATGCAGTTCACGGTTTAACCTTTAAAATGCACCAGATACTCATTCTGAGGTCAGATGTCAAGTTCAGGAGCAAGACAACTCTATCAGGATGGCTCAGATGACTGGTAAAGCGACTACTGCTAGGCCAAGTCAACAAATAGAGCTGGGAAAACTACTCCCAATGCAAATAAGTGTGTGTTTGTATTCTTACTTATCAACCACTTGTTCAATCTTGTCAGTGTTTGCTACCAGATAGCCTAAGATCTGACCCAGAGTGAACACTACAAACACACAGGCAAGAGGCTTATACAATACACTAAGTAGGACCTATGAAGCACAGTGACACAAAAAAAAAAAAAAAACCAGAAAGGGACACCCAAATCAAGGGGGGGGTTGAGGAAGCCAGCGAGCCGCATCCCTACAGCACCAACACACACGCTGTATCACACAAATACTGACCGGTTCGCTCTCATAATAATATTCCCAGTGCAGTTTCTGTGGTTTCTTTGTCATCTGGAAGTAAGGTACACGAGGTTAGGCAACATTCAGACATTCCACACACTCAACATGCGATATTAGTGAGGCATAAAGACTCTTAACTTGGACACACATGCATGACACAAGATTATACAAATAACGACATCTGTGAAGAAATTCAGTAATCTGTATTGCTCAATTTAAAGAGGTATTAGACACACATGGGAATGGAAGAGGAAGAATATTCAGTGAATACCCAAAAAAAAAAAAAAAAAAAGTATACCGTTTTCAGACCAAGTTTGAGTGAATGTTTTTGCGACTCACTCATCACAATAAGTAACTACTTAGCTCCGTTTATGGTTTCCTGGTTTAAATAATAATCGTGAATAGGGCACACATGCATGTTCATACTAAGCAAGTTGATTTAAAAATCATTAGCCAGCTACAGTTGTGACCTTGTACTGAGTAGAGCTGGCCTGATCGCTCGAAGTGTGTCACCTGTTCACTCGCACTTGTAGTATAGCAGCAGTACGCGATAGTGGGGCACGTTTACAAATCACGAGAAAACGAGCATGGTGTCAGAATGGTACTCGATATCAATGTGGCAAAATCCTCCTAGAAATGGAAGCAACAGGCCAAAATTGTATTTGAGCCAAAGTGAAGAAGTAGTGCCTACACCTAAATGGGGTCCAAGTTAATATAAATAACTTATTTATTAGGGCTGTCAAACGATTAAAAAATTTAATCGCGATTAATCTCAGGATTTCATATAGTTAATCGCAATTAATCGCTTTTTTTTTTTTTAAATCTATGTAAATGAATAAGGCTTTTAAAGTGCTGATGACACGTTTTTGACATCTTTGGCGATGTTTTATAACATAAGTAATTCCCGATGATCCATATATTAATTCACGAAGAGGCCTATTTTACAAGTTATGATGATAAACGCGGCTATTTGGGCAAATTTGACGGGGCTGCAGCACCCAGGAGATGAAAGAGAAGGAGGAGCTATATGATGTCAGCGAAAGAACCTTCCTCCTAACTTACCAGTTTGTTGTTGATGCGACAGGTGTTCAGTTTGTCATTATTAGTATTTTTATTAGACATTATATATATATATATATATATATATATATATATATATATATATATATATATATATATATATAGAGAGAGAGAGAGAGAGAGAGAGAGAGAGAGAGAGAGAGAGAGAGAGAGAGAGAGTGTTATTATGCCTTCGCGTTGTGTTGCTGGCTTTTGCTCCAAAACCCACAAGGATGGGGTAAGTTTATTCAAGTTTCCCAGAGATCCCGAGCTGCATGCGAAGTGGATGAGGCAAGTCAGGCGCACTCGTGACAAGTGGGAGCCCTCACCAACATCCGTCCTGTGCTCTGAACACTTCGATTTGGATCGTTTTGACACCCTTCCCAGCTTAAAAGAATCTCTTGGGTGTTCAGTTCAGCACAAACGTGTGTTACTACCATCAGCAGTGCCTACACAGTGTTGCCAGATTGGGACATTTCCCGCCTAGTTGGGCGGTTTCAAGTGCATTTTGGTGGGTTTTGAACATATTTTGGGCTGGAAAACGTCAGCAGTATCTGGCAACAGATACTGCTGACGTTTTCCAGCCCAACAAAACCCACCAAAATGCACTTGAAACCGCCCAACTGGGCGGGAAACGTCCCAATCTGGCAACACTGCCAGTATTCCGGAGGGGGTCTACTAGTAGCTATGCCGGATCCAAAGACAGTCCTCCTGTCAGAACATGTGTTGTGAAACGACATAAGATAAAAGGTACGTAGAGCTATAGATTCTACATGATAATCATAAATGTAATCATAAAGTCGGCGTGATATCAGTCATGTATTTGCTTGTGAAAGCTTGCGGCTTTCATGTAACTGCCGCCTAGCAACGAGAGGCAAAGGGTAAAGAGGGTAGGCTATCATAGATTCTATTCGGAAGAGATCAACACAATTCTAGACTCCCAGAAGAGGAAGAGCTAGCACTAGAGAGTTCACCGGCGTTTTCATGCGCCATTTCCATTGAGTAGAACCAGAGTAGAACAGCCAGTGAACTGCAGCGTGTTCTCCCGCTGACGTCACAACATGGCCGTGAGCCACGGACCCAGTTTTCTTGCGCTGTGCAATTAAAAGTTGGATATTTGCGTAACAACAGCTTCTTTTCACGTAATTATAACAGAAATCTAACATGTTTGCCATGTTATATAGTTTATTTAAGAAATTGCATAGAGTCATGTTCGTGTCATCAGCACTTTAAAGTAAAATGTTACAATTAAAATGGTGAACACATTTTATGCTAAAAGTACTTGTTAAACTGCTGGGACAAGAGAAAATGGTAAGGGAGTTTATTCACTCACATACTAGGCAGTACTGAACATAAAATCCAATTTTGTGTTTTGTGTGATGGATTAGGGAGCTGTAGTCTCAAATATAAAACATGTAGTCACATACTACTGTGTCTCAGTTCAGACATGTGTGACAAAAGAAAATAATGAAATAAAACTTCAATTGTGCCGGAGTTGTATTCAGTCACAGCCTATAGGACTTCACAGTGCTGGGCAAACAAAAATAAATTGCAGTTGGACTTCAATAAAGACATTTAGTGTCATATCACAGTGCTACAGCATACTGAAATCTCACTTTGCAAAAGTATTTTAGAACTGCAAAGTGCATACCAAAACCAACTCAATCACACTACTTTTGAAATGAAACTTCCCGTTTAACAGACCTTTCTCCATCACTCACCATAGACATATAAACAGACGCCGCATTGAGCTGGTGGCCCGTTGCTGGGATACGTCAGAGTGTACGCCATATTTGATGTGGCAAATCTTCCCCGTAAACCAATGCAAGTAAATGGACTGAACTTCATAAAGCCCCTTTCTACAATAATATTTAACTCGATGCCTTTTATTCACCCATTAAGACACACACGTATATATTTAGGAAACAAACAGGCATCAAAACAACACGTATAACTTTTAATGTGATGGTTATAAACAGTGTGCGAAATACCCTGTACACTGCAAACTAGCGACAGATACGCGATAGATAGCTCAGGTAAGCTAATCAGTCAGCATACCGTAGCAAGCTACCAAAACCTGAGGCCACAATAACCAACCTACAAGACTGAATATGATAAATGATGGAAATAGTGGAAAAACTGGAAATAGTGAATGAAAATAAAAATTTACTGTTTCATTTATTGAGTCACCACACAGACCTACTCTCGCTGAATAAAGTGAGCTGAATGACCGCCAAACTGAGTTCGGCCAGGTTCTAACGCCATACCAAAACAAAATACATCACTGATTCCTTCACATTCAGAAAGGTTAAAACCGTTCATCATACGTTCAAAAACGTTCATCATAGTGTGGCACTGTATTCTCTAATTCTCACTGCTTATAACTCTACACCTACCCGGTGGAGATGAGCTGGGAAACTGAAGACTGAAGGAACAGTATTGAAAAGTATTTTTCCAGTCTCACCTGTGAAAGGTAATCCCATGTGATCTCGTTTGGACGGTAAACCTGTTGGTACAGCTAAACGCAGCACATGAATGAGGCATCTTTATTCTCGGCTACTGTCTAGACGCTATACCAGAGACGGGTGAAGAATCTCCACTTTGCCACATCCAATATGGCGGCGAGGATGACGTATGATTCTACGCAGATGTATGATTCACTCACATTGAAGTAGCACGCAACAAGCCTCAACAGGAACTACGGGTGACTCGCAGGGCCAAATTAGAATTTGCGTTAACGGCACTTTTTTTTTTAATCGCGATAAATTGAGATCGCGTTAACTTTGACAGCCCTATTATTTATATAACTTATTCTGTATGAAATGTTATGAAGTTTGGTTAGCATCTGTAAATGTGCCTTAGAACTGCCTGAAGCCATGGCCTAATGGTCAGAGAAGCAGCTTTGGGATAATAAGGTTGACGGTTTGATTCCCTGGAGCAGCAGGAATAGCGGAAGTGCCCTTGAGCAAGCTACCGAACCCCCAACTGCTCCCCACACTGCCCACTGCTGTGGGTATGTCAAGGTCCTGTTGTACATTGCTCTGGATAAGAGTGTCTGCTAAACGCCTGTAATGTAATCAAACGGCAGTCGGTTAGTTGGATAGAATTCACATTTTCGTTTTTATTTATTAAAATATCCAAACGACATTTTTAATGAAAACTACTTGCTGTATTGCCCAAGTATCCATTGACTGAATCATTTACTTAGATATTATGTTTAATTAGTATATCTTTACTCTTACTTTACTGCTTGTAAACTTGTGTATATATATGTTAGATGGGGAGGGCCAATTATAAGCCATTTAGGCTTCCTCCCCTCCCCCCAGCATGTACTTTGTACCTCAACTTGCAATTTATTTATTAAAAACTGTGCAAATATTGCGACAAATTAATAGACGATCCCTCTGCAAAATGAACGGTATCTCTACAAATTGGTACAGTTTTGATTTGACGTTTTAAATGTTGTAAATAAATTGTCTGGACAGATTGGTAGCCAGGGAAACCGCGAATCATTTACATCATAATCTGAGATTTGTAAAGAGTACTTGGAAAACGTAAATGAGAAACACTGGAAATGTATTGAAATAAAAGCACAAGTATAAAATGTGTTCATGTCAAGTATACTAAAGGCCTTGACACGCTTAAGACGCAGAATTGCGAATTTAATATTTCACGTTCTATTTCTTGCTGCGATTGTCAGTCGTGTCCTGAGTGAAATGATGGAGTCATCTAGTAGTGACGAAGACAAATTATAGACATGCTCTCAAAAAAGAGAAAGTTTTGCAAATTGGTGGAGCTTGACAAAGATCTACAGGGGAACAAGCACCGTATTACTCAAATAAGAATGTTTTTCTTGAATGCCTGTTGCGTGCTATCCATTTTATTCCTCCAGGTCTTTCAGTTACATGAAACCTGCGATGGATAACGTCATAGGCGCCCAAATTAAAAAGGCGCCCAAATTAAGGTCAAGCGCCCAAAATATGCTACCAAAAGTAAAAACACGAGATGTTGATTAAATGAACTTGGCTGCATGAAACCCAAAGTCTTGACTTTCTTCTTTAAAAACATCGAAATTAGCAAGAATTGGCATGCGTTTCTCGTAATTGACGCGAAATCCGCACCATTCCGTCGTTGCGCCGGGTTCGTCGAACTAGCCGTAAGCCTCGTGCAGAGCACGAATTCTCCATCAACAGTGATCGGCATGCCATGATTTCATGGAGGAGCGAGACGCGTGTACCAATAACCAGAGCGGGATTTCCACATTAGGTAAATCAGGTAAAAGACTGAATAAAAGAGAGCTATTCAGGACACAACTGTGTGTATTTAAGATACAGCTTGCATCTTAAATACACACAGTTCTGTAAAGTGTGGGTGAAATCAGTAACTTGGAGCTTGGTCCTCTTCTTGTTGATGGTCTTAGACACTGGCCTTTCATTTAAACTAAGAGCTTTAACCTGACTACATGTTGTGAATTGCGCTGCCAGTTGTTCTGACGTGACGGAAAAACCTTTTGTGTCGCAGGTCTGCTACAGGTTTGTCTTTTTGATGGCAACAGCGCAGAACTTGCTTTTTCATTCACAGGCTCCTTTCCTCCAGGCTCTCCTCAGGCCCCAACACATCGTTTAAATACTAACTGCATTCTAATTATTTTTGTCGGGTACATCAAGAGGGATTAATGCTGCAGACATTTCGCAAGAAAGGTAAAAATAACATTCATAGATTTCTTTATTTATTCATAACTTTGTAGCTAAAAAAAAAAAAAGCAGCAGCAGCAGGTTTAAAAAACACAGAGCACTGGGAAAACAGCACTTCGCACGTGCAGAAAAGCCCAAATTGCCCTGGATCATGACGGAAAAAGCCCAAATTCAGAAACACAGGATGTAGCCCAAATTATGTAAATCAAAAGGCCTGTCCTCAGTCCTGATTTTTACCTGGACTGCTGCAGGCGCACTGGCTACAACATGCACACTGCTGTGTACGGACCCAGACCACAAGGAAACGCGCACTTCAGCGTGCATTTTTGGTTAAACTGCGTTGCTTGATGTTGCAGATTGGAGGGGGCAATTCTTTTCCTGTTATCAATCTAAATTAATCCACTACCAAATACAGGAACTTGTTAAAACTTGAATGTGAGATTTTACTGAAGCACAGCAGCGCCCCAGTAAAAGAGCTTGAACAATGCTCATGGTTTTGGGTAAACCCGACAAGGAGGGTTGAAATGATGTCGTTCTCGAGTTGCAAAAATGGATATTGGGCAACATGATTATTGAACTCGCTCACTAATTTTGTTGGCTTATCGTTTCATTGTGAGACATCAGTAGAACCTGGTGGAAAATCCTCATTTTGCCCAGGTAATCATTTTTCACGTGTGAAATTCTGCAACAGTCAAGATGGATCCGTACCGAATTTTGTTCTTTGTTTGCAAAAACGTGTACACACACACACACACACACACACACAGTCTACCTGTAATGTGCAATTTTTCCGAGCCTCTCAATAAGGCAATTTTTCTATACTTTTTCACGGTAGATAATGCAAATAGCCCTCTGTATTTAATCCTTCATTTGTCTAATTTTTATTTCAGTTTTATTTGTTATCTGTGACATTTTCTTGCTACTGTAACACGTGAATTTCCCCGATGTGGGATGAATAAAGTGAATCTAATGTATTTAATGACCTGCTGTGAATATTTAGTCCGAAAATTCAGACTGCGTTTTCAAGGGACAGCACAATTACACACACACACACACACACTTGCATACAGGTCTATGCTTTTCCCCCAATTGCTGCTTGAACTCCATCAGATAACACATCCTGATGTTCTTTGCGGAATGAACTTACAGTATGTATCGGACAGATGTCACACACTTGTCGTTCACATACCAAGAGTGAATTCTGGGTAAAGTTCAGGCTGAGTTCAGTGGCAGTGGCTTTAAAAAAAAAAAAAAACCCTGGTCAGATGTTTTTAAAAACCTCAGACGCCTATTCTTTAAATAAACAGAAACTGACAACTTATTCAGGTTGGAGCGTGCGTGTGGAATTCTGGGCACAACCTGTGAAATTCTCAACATTTCTGCTCGTTCCTGGGAGTGTCATCTGAAAGTTGATCTGAATGTTGAGAAAGAACGAGTAGAACTGTGACAGCGCTCAGGAAAAACGTCTGGAATTCGCCACTAACGCACACTGGCTACTTTGAGGACAGCTGGTAATCTCAGACATAAATCTTCTTGTGATTATTTTCCACATATAACCTCAAGAGCAAAAACAACATTTACAGGAGCAGTATGAAAGCCAGCATTCTGTCTGAATGGGAACGAGAGAAACGGGTGAGCAAGCCATAAAAAGACAGACTGTTGGCGGAGTTCACACCCGAGCTTTTGGGGCTGCCAAGTGACCATCACATGGTTGTGTAAGACCAGTGTGCGCGTGTGGTTAGTTTCGGAGTACGTGTTCAGTGCATAAACTAAAATAGTCACTGCAGCAATAAGAGAAAGTACATTTAAAATACTTTATATTAACTACGCCGTTATATGCTTGGTTTAAACTGCATCATAAATGAATTTAAAGCAGCAATCATTTAAAAAATTTTAGTCTGCCAGTCCCTTCCCAGTCCTCCACCTCTCTTATCCCACAACGACCAAACAGGGAGGGTGAGGGCAAACACGTGCTTCCTCTACGACTGCATCTATTCAACGCTCACATGGCAGGGCAGCTGAACACTCAGAGGAAAGCTTTATCCACCCTTTTCTCCATACACAAGCTCACAGATGCACACAATTGGCTCGCGTCCCTGATTGACGAGGACGAGAGTGTAACGCCATCCATTGCACCTGGACCAAACCAGTTTTATTCTTTCGGATTCCTGGATGGAGCAAATTTTAATGATTCCACTCAACAGCCTATTATTATTCAATATTAAGTCACTTTCTCAACTGGATTTGAACTCTTGCTATATTGAACCTGTGTCTAGCAGGGACTCCAGCAGTAACTGAAAAAAATAGAGGAATGTAAGAAACTATCACCGGGCGGTACGGTGGTGTAGGCTAGTGGTTAGCGCTGTCGCCTCACAGCAAGAAGGTCCGGGTTCGAGCCCCGTGGCCGGCGAGGGCCTTTCTGTGCGGAGTTTGCATGTTCTCCCCGTGGGTTTCCTCTGGGTGCTCCGGTTTCCCCCACAGTCCAAAGACATGCAGGTTAGGTTAACTGGCGACTCTAAATTGACCGTAGGTGTGAATGTGAGTGTGAATGGTTGTCTGTGTCTATGTGTCAGCCCTGTGATGACCTGGCGACTTGTCCAGGGTGTACCCCGCCTTTCGCCCGTAGTCAGCTGGGATAGGCTCCAGCTTGCCTGCGACCCTGTAGAACAGGATAAAGCGGCTACAGATAATGAGATGAGAAACTATCAGCAGGGGTCAAGGGGGCTGCCTGAAGCTGTTGAGATTTTAACATTTAAAGATGCTATAGAACACATTTTTTACATAGATTTAACATAGAAAAGCAACAGAATTTAACCATAATGTGTATCTATTTGATGCCATATTTTGTAATCAATCAATGACATAAGTGGCAAAAAAATTTTTATAAAAATTAGACGAAAATTTAGCTTTGAAGAATATACTTGCCTAAATATTCCACTGATTTTGTTATAACAATAGTATCCATAGTTCTCATTTGTTTATTTTTTTTGTTTCAAGTTAATGTCAAAACTAGTCTAATATAAGCCACATTCATTTTTCAAAAATCATGAATATGAGCAGAAATCAATGATTCAGTAATATTAGATATATACACACACATGTACAGCAAATACTGGAGATATTTGATTTAAACCTCTCTTTTTGAAAGGTTTCACTGCAAAGGAATTTAATGCTCTTTTCTGGGGTGCATTCTGTCTTTCCTCCAGTTTTCTCTGCTTTTGTTTCTCTGATCTTTCCTTCTGCTTTTCTGATGTTCCTGCAGTGCTCTGAATTAAGTTCAACGCATTAGAAGCAAAAGCACGAACGGAGTTAAAACATGTTTTCTAGCAAATGGGCGCAGCCATATTGTTTTCTTGTTCTATCGCGTACAGTCTCGCGGTCAGTGTTGCCAGATACTCCTGACGTTTTCCAGCCCAAAATATGTTTAAAACCCCCAACTGGGCGGAGAACCGCGCAATCTGGCAACACTGCTCACGGTATTTACATCAATTTAACTTCCGAGTGTTCCCGAATGTCAACGAGAACAAACGAAGCTGACAAAAACATCGCTAAACAAGCAAACCAAATCAGAACGTATTCTGCTGGTCATTTTACTTAAACAAACATTTTTAACGGATATACAAGAGATTTAAAAAAAAAAAAAAAAACCACCACTTTGGCTAGAAAAATAGCAGAATTCCGCTAAATAGCGGACGTCTGGGATCCCTGGTCTAGACAGGCAAATACAGCACATGGTTAAAAACCTGAATAAAATGGATAAGAAAATCAGAATTTTATGGCCTTAAATTCCATCAATTCATCTTTGACGAACATTCGTTACTGCGTTTGGCCTGTTCAGCAGTTCATTATCTATATAATAAGCGGCAAAGGTTAGTTAGTTAGTCTTGAGCTAATGTCGCCATTTCTCTACAGATTTTCACCAAATTTAGCAAGTAGGTCCGGGGATAACCCGGAATTTTGCAGATATAAACAAAATTTATGTACGGGCCCCAGGGAGTCCACGATGGGCCCCTGGGTGGTGGATGTTTGGATTGTTTTGTCTTGGGTTAACATCATTTCTCGACAGATCTTCAGATTTGACATGGAAATCTGGGGGCAACCCAGAATTTTGCAAAACCCAGGCAACGCCAGGTAACCTGCAAATACTATACAGACACTCATGCTGACTTCAGCTTCTTATCCTCAGATGTCCCGGGAGTCCCCCGCAAGTTGATAGCGGCTCCCTGATGCCCGCAAATTACATACAATCTCACGGAATCTAGAGCAAGCGAGCAAGCTTCATCCCGAACCGACCAGATGCAAACTTGTGTACGTCACAATAACAGGCCCACGCAGCCTGTGGTGTGCTGGCACACTATTGAGTAGGGTAGAGTACGGTTTGGGATGTGGCCAATTTCACAACACGTATTTCCGGTCTCATTCTCATCATCTGTAGCCGCTTTATCCTGTTCTACAGGGTCGCAGGCAAGCTGGAGCCTATCCCAGCTGACTACGGGCGAAAGGCGGGGTACACCCTGGACAAGTCTCCAGGTCATCACAGGGCTGACACAGACACCCATTCACACTCACATTCACACCTATGGTCAATTTAGAGTCGCCAGTTAACCTAACCTGCATGTCTTTGGACTGTGGGGGAAACCGGAGCACCCGGAGGAAACCCACACAGACACGGGGAGAACATGCCAACTCCGCACAGAAAGGCCCTCGCCGGCCACGGGGCTCGAACCCGGACCTTCTTGCTGTGAGGCGACAGCGCTAACCACTACACCACCGTGCCGCCCTCGTATTTCCGGTTTAAGAAGAAATTAAAAAAAAAACCACACAAGGTGTATGCACATGCCCTCTGGTGGTTCATGTGTGCACGCACTTGCAATGTGGCAGTGACAGCGCGTGAGGCATGTTTTCTCCCGCCTCTGCGTGCGCTGTTTGGCCAAAGCAGTGGAGAGGAGCAATAAGATGAGATGAACTGGCCGCCATATTCTGCACGCTTCTCCCTCTAACGATGATTCAGTCAATCAGTGCATAGGAGCAGGAGCGTCATGACAGAGGCAGAGTGCTCCAAGAAACAGAAATATAAGGGACACATTTTACATCCGACTACACAAAAGTGTACCCTTGTCTGATAAGCGTAAAGAATACTCTGGCTGTCCAGATTCAAATCAGTAAGGAGCTTAATGTATGGCACATTGGAGTTATCATAGTTTATGGGGTTGGGGCAGCTACTGTAAGTCCCCAAGTCAGGGTGTCCGCTATGAATGAGTGAATTCAGGTATTGTTCATCTCCAAAAGGCCACCAGAATGCAGGAAATCACATCAACCAAATCCAAGATTTTCTAGGGGAGTACCCCCATACCCCCCAGCAATGTATTTGTCCTAAAAAAAAAAAAAAAAAACTACATAAATAACTGAACTGTACCTTGTACAATAAGGTGCTGATTTTGATGGACTGTGGATTATTTATTACCTGGAAAGCTTATTTTAACAATTTTTTAAAAAAATTATTAGTGTTGTCAAAGTTAACACGATAATAACGCGTTAACGCGATCTCAATTTAACGCGATTAAAAAAATATATAGTGCCGTTAACGCAAATTCTAATTTGGCCCTGCGAGTCACCCGTAGTTCCTGTTGAGGCTTGTCGTGCGCTGCTTCAATAAGAGTACGTGTGAGTGATGGAGAAAGGCACAGACATATAAACATCCTCGCTGCCATATTGGATGGGGTAAAGTGTAGATTCTTCACCCATCTCTGGTATAGAGACCAACCTTTTTATGCCCGAGATCCCTAACCTCTGCCTAGATGGCAAGCAAGATCTGCCCCTTGAAGCGTTGACAGAAAAAGAAATCCAGACTAGACTGTTTCAAGTTGAGGCTTTTGATTTAGCCTAATTTTAACTGAATAAGATTTAAGACCCTGGTCCAACTTTTTAATTTCTTGTGAGAGCTGACTAAATGACTTAATTTCAGTACAACATACAATGGAAATTAACTATACACAAAAAAATATATAGGCCTATATCTGTAGTGAGCAGAATGAATGAACCACCAATGACTCAGATTGTTATTAATATCAACTAATAATATTGTAATGAGAAAGCTGAACTGTTAACATCAGTTGCACTGTCTTGTTTGTATTGTAACACTAAATTAATTAATTTCACAGCAACATAAAATGGAAATTGTCAACTGAAATTACAACACACCAGTGATGATATATCACAAATTGTAACTTAAGTGACAAAATGACAACTTCAATTCAACATGAACTGATTTTCTTTAACCATACATACACAATAAAGACAAATATGAACTTGCAGTGATGCTACTACCAATGACTGCTGTCATGCTACAGAGGTTACAGTTCATCACGCAACTCAAGTCAATGTGATGGCTGTGACTGAACACGGTCAGTGAGTGCCTTATAGTTAGGTTCATATCACGTATCATATTACGGCAGGAACAAGCAGTAGTAACATCCATGACCTTGCACTTAAAGCTCGACAAAGGGAAAACTTGACAGCAAGCTAATTAGCATTTGTTACCGGCTACAGTCGGTACTCGGCACGTTAAAAGTGGGTCAGCATTGTAACAACATAACGTTACTGTACAAGCAATATTTATTTAACGGTAACAAACTTGAGCCCTATATATTGAAATTCCTCTCTTATTCGTTCGTTAATTTATCACACAGTCTTACCTCAGTCAACTTCTTCCCTCCTTCTGTGAAAATTCAACGTCTCAGACGCGGACACGAGTGGGTGGGGGATGCGTTTGATTAAGTCTCCTGATTGGCTGGTGATAGATTGGTGGGCGGGGGATGCGTTTGATTAAGTCTCCTGATTGGCTGGTGATAGATTGGTATCATTATAGCGCGTCGGAGTGGCTCATGCCAGGCTCGAGTCCGATCCACCACTCCGCGGAAACACTTCAAGAGCTACAGTAACACTGACAGCCAGGTTATATCCTCACGGTTTTATAGGCAATATCATGCTTCCTTTTGTAAAGGGGCGGCAGAAATTAAACGGGGGCGGGAATCACAAAAAGGGGGGAGGCCTGCACCTCTAAAACCCCTCGTGGAGAACCCTGAACTGTATTGCGAGGCTATCACCATGGTGACGATGCTCAGAGACGTAAGCAGCAGGAGTTAAAAAAAAAAAAAAAGAACCCTGCGACACAGAGGGGGAAAGCTGTAGTGGGCCTATCGGAAGACATGTAATATGAACGCCAATCAGATATACTGCAGTGCATTTCTGTATAATCTTCCAATTTCTTTCCTCATCCTCCAAGATTGACTGGGAAAGCCTCCGAGATCGACCAGTCGATCGCGATCGACGGGTTGGTGACCTCTGGTCTAGACAGTAGCCGAGAATAAAGATGCCTCATTCATGTGCTGCGTTTAACTGTACCAACAGGTTTACCATCCAAACGAGATCACATGGGATTACCTTTCACAGGTGAGACTGGAAAAATACTTTTCAATACTGTTCCTTCAGTTTCCCAGCTCATCTCCACCGGGTAGGTGTAGAGTTATAAGCAGTGAGAATTAGAGAATACAGTGCCACACTATGATGAACGTTTTTGAACGTATGATGGATGTTTTTTTTAATCTGTTTTTTCTTCTTTTATGGCAAATACTTCTCTTCAAAAGAAACTAATGAAGAGTAAAATAAAACTTTTTTTTAATTTTCACAGTGATATGCACTTTATTTTTCATCCCTTGGTTTTCTCATCTAATATGGAAGTTATGGATGTCAGTGGTTGTGACAAGACGTGTTATGCTCTGCAATTTAAAAAAAAATAATAATAATAGGTACAAAGCAAGCCCATTCACTTTATGCTGATAAGAGAATTACAATGGTTTTTCATGTGACAAAAATGTGCGATTAAATTGCGATTAATTGCGAGTTAACTACGACAGTCGCGACATTAATCGCGATTAAATATTTTAATCGCTTGACAGCACTAATTGTTATACATGTTACATCCTGGGTCTGAATGCTGTTTGTGCTAATTACCAAGTTGCGTTCTTGGCCAGTGCTCGCATGCAATAGTGACTACCTTGGTTAAATGAAGGCTAAAATAAATCAACTTATTTAGATGGTCATAAAAATCTGTCCTGCTTTACAGACCGCTCGAAAGGTCATTCAATAACGGAGCTTTTTTTTTTTTGGTGCAGAGTGGGAAGTTACGCCTCCTTTTCTGGATGAAGATACAGAGAAGCCTCGACAGAGAGAATCAGCATTGTCTTATACGTTACATCGTGATCTCAGAGGAATGTTTCCACCCAGTGTGGAGGTGTATATGAGAAAAGGAAGATGTGACAGAAGTACTGCCAAGAAAATGAACTGTCAGATGCACAACACGCAACAAATTATGAGCTGTACACATGCATACGCACTGCTCAATACACAGTTGTATAAGTAAACACGGGACATGGTAACAACAAAGGGCACATGCACAGAAGACTGAAAAGTGGTGTATTCGGGAAGTGACAATGGTTTAAGAGCTGCTTTTCTGTGAGAGATTAGCTTTTCTATGCGAGACTACAGCAGGAACAATAGAACAGGTTTCCTCTGCACTCAGCTTTCCCTTCCATCCGGTTTGGGCCTCGGTGAATAGAACACTGGTGCATGCATAAACACACACACAATCATATGTTCAGTGCTTCGGTGAGCATGTGGTTACCTGACTGAGGTAATGGTATTCTTCAGGCTTGAGGAGGTGAAACATTGTCCTCTCCTCCTCACTTGCGCCTGCCAGCAGGTAATAAAACACATGGTAGTTCCTGTAAGAAGAAGAAAGGAAAAAAAAAAAACAAAAAACAAAAAAAACAGCTGGAGTCAGGAGCAACAAATGCAACACTTTTTCCACCGGTACAGGCAGACGACAGACAGACAGAGAGGAAAAAAAAAAAAAACGTGTCATATCCCCAGCAGAGGGTCAGTGAGCAGAGTGTGCCGCTGGAGGTCAAGGGTCACAGAGCAGCTGGAGCTGGAGGGAGTCCTTTGCTAAACAGTGGGAGTTTGATGTCAGCAATCTGTCTCAGTAAGTGACCGTGACAGCATTAATGCATATGCATGCGCGCACACACACACACACACACACACACACACACACACACACACACACACACACACCCACCCACCCCTTACTGGCCACATAGAACAAAAGATTAGAGAAAATATACTACAAACATAAAAATGGCACGAGTCTGTGAAAGTAAGTTTTCAGGACAGAGCACTTTGTACGTTCCAGTTTCTCCGTAACTGAACTAAAATTTTTTTTGGTCTTATTAACATTAAAAAAATGAAGACGCTTGAAGGTTTATAGCCGTTATAACTGTTTATAGCGATAACAAAAACTAACTTCTCTTGTGGTCATTCCACGGCATGAGATGCAATTAGAAACATTTTAACGTACGACGCGCCATTCATGAACAAACTGCACTCACTGGAAACCGCTAAACTGAAAGAAAAATCACATCAACCAACGAGTTATATTCAGATGAAATGTTTTCAAGCTATATTAGCTGCGCATAGCCGTGTAGGCTTTCTGATCTCCGAGGTCTCTTCTTGTGTCAGATCATATCTGATACAAACTAAATGACTGCCTTCATGGAGCTGAAACTCCACACCGTCAGGAAATGATGGTCTGGCACTCAGAAACTGCTGGTTCCTTCACATGCCATCAATGTTAAAACCAGACAGATTAGCTTTTCCAATCACTGTGGGCTGCTTGGAGGGCGAGTTCTGTACGTATGACTGGGAGGCTGTTGTACGCGGCTTAGACAACGCAGCCTGTGTGGCGCAATCGTTCCCACATGTGACCTTTTCAACACAAAAGTGGATTTATTCACACTGCAGCCACTGTGTCAGAGCTGAAGCCAAATACAGGATTTATTTTGTGCAACACAGGCTAATCAGTGAATCAACAAGTATTGTGTTCAGCACTACCACACACTGCTGGAGACAGAAAACTTTTTTTTTAAATTTATAAATCAAGAGGTTTCTACCTTTCGTTGTGCTCCTGATAGACAAGCCGAGACTTCTCCAGCAGGTACTTTTCCACATAGGCACTGGAACAGAGGTGATGAAAATATCAAAAACAGTGTTAACATAACAAAAAAAAAAAAAAAATTATATATCTTTCTTTACGGCCAAAAAATGGTGAAGGAACAACTGTTTATAGCTGCTATAAAGAAAGTGATAAAAGGAAGTAATTTACTTGTATTATTTCAACACACAATATTTTATGTGTTGAACACACACACACACACACACACACACACTCTCCACATTCACTGGCTATGAGCAATCGCACGCTCCGATTGGCTACTCTACTACTAGGATATCAGCTCATATACTGTGAGTAGAGAAAAACAAAATGGCAGCACACATCAAGTCAGATACATCACTTTGTTACCAAGTATTTAAAAGAAACAAAAATGCTAAATAAAAGAATATAGCGCCCCCCCAATATCTCCTGTTCCACACTCCAGAACAGTCAAGCTGGTTTGCCAACCGCCCAAAAAAAAAAAAACAAAAAAAAAAAAACGGTGAATTGTGTTACTGAACCAACCGAGGACAAAATAAAAACTCTACTTGAAAACGAACCCCCCCCCCCAAAAAAAAGGTGCAACTAAATATGGAATAAAAAGTATTTGATGGCAAGAATGTAGCTTTATTTTTCACGATTTATTGCATTTTTCACAAATTGCTCCAATCATTTTGCCCATTTGTTTACATTCTACGCGTACGTGATTTTGTCAGACGTTTTGTGTATAAAAAAAAAAAAAAAGTTATTTACCAAATTTGCAAAAAAATTTTTAAAAAATGCTCCGTTTCTCAAAATCCAGTGAAATGTGGATAGAATAAAACCATTATTCCGCTCAATCTCGTTGTACATGGCTTACAGTAGACTCAGCTTGTCGGCCATCAGCGCATATACAACTCGATTTTAAGGAATAATTGTGTTCTATACATCAATAAGTGGACGATGAAAAGCAACCCCAAGCATGTTATGAAGTTGTACATTGATCAATATTCTCATCTCATTATCTCTAGCCGCTTTATCCTGTTCTACAGGGTCGCAGACAAGCTGGAGCCTATCCCAGCTGACTACGGGTGAAAGGCGGGGTACACCCTGGACAAGTCGCCAGGTCATCACAGGGCTGACACAGACACCCATTCACACTCACATTCACACCTACGGTCAATTTAGAGTCACCAGTTAACCTAACCTGCATGTCTTTGGACTGTGGGGGAACCCGGAGCACCCGGCGGAAACCCACGCGGACACGGGGAGAACATGCAAACTCCGCACAGAAAGGCCCTCGCCGGCCACGGGGCTCGAACCCGGACCTTCTTGCTGTGAGGCGACAGCGCTAACCACTACACCACCGTGCCGCCCTGATCGATATTCTATTTATTGTATTCCTATAAAATTTCTATAAAACAGAACTGTAAAAATGGCCAGATTACTGAACGTACCATTTGCAAAAAAAAAACAAAAAAAAAAAAAAACACCACGCACACACAGTTTAAATGGAGCGACTGACGTCAGGAGGAAACACAGCTACACACTCCACTCTTCCTCTCTACTGGGAAGCAAATCAAAGGATCCAGACATCAAAAGCAGTTGCTGATGTCTATTTTTATCTTGGCATAATTCAGCACAAAAACAACTACTGCTGGTTTATGAACACTGACTAGGGACTAGGATGCAGGTTTATCTGGACTGCAGGCTAATGCGTGCCAACCCTGGATACTTTCTTTTGCTAATGTATCAATAATGGTAGCGTCAGGATATTTCTGTGCCTAGACGTTTAAAAAAAAAAAAAAACACAAGTAATGGGACGGACATGTATGGTTCTCCAGTGTGTTTAATTGGACAATCGTTATTGAAATTCTGAAACATTTTCCCAGAAGTAGCAAGCAAACAAAATTTAAATGAGAATCTCTCAAATTTTCCGCCTCAGATACATTACTGTATTAAAACGTTAATTACACTGAACAGGTACAAAAAGCTCTGACAATACTCTGACTTCAGAAGCACAAAAATTCCCCATTTCTTTATAAAAGATTCATTGAGGCTAGAAAATGGTCATAAAATGAATCTTTGGGGGGAAAAATCTGAACGAGGGCAGTGTAAAGCCATTACAGAGCTGATATCATTTTGACCACAGAGTAACAAGGTCAAACAAGTGATTTTATAAACATGAAACAATGGTTCCTCTTGTCCGATCAGGCTATGAGGAGAAAACCTGAGCGTTAGAAACTGGTGTGCGCGCCCATTCCTGTAGGATTATCTACACTACTAAAATGTATCGGGTATTTTAAAATAAATATTTGAATATTCTGCTATAAAATGAAAATCCTTGATCAGTGCACCACCACACTGACTGCTGTTCAACAGCAGGACAAAAGCGCTCTCTTACCCTCGGACAGTGCCGCTCTCCTGATAGTTGACTTGGATGAACTTGCCGAAGCGGCTCGAGTTGTTATTGTGGGCCGTCTTTGCGTTGCCAAAGGCCTGGGAAGAGAAGAACAGAAGGCGATTGTTGCAAGTGGTGCGGCGGATTCAATTTGCAAGAATAACGGCATACAATAACGACCGCATGTATAGAAACTGAGGCCAAACAATAACGGTTTGAAGAGACAAGGACGCTGTATTTCCTGCGTGTGGCTAAAAATAATACATGCAACATAATATATGGAAGGGAGACGAGCAAAAATATCACTAGCTCCCAGCTAAAACCATTTGTTCTTATTGGAAGATGACTAACAGCACTTCTCTGCAATAACAGACTTCTGTCCTCATCGTCCATGGAGTGTTAATTTGGCTTTATTTTTTAATAAACTGAACTCTTGTGAATACTAGCTCATGTTGTTCCAAACTTGTGTCGAGTCTGTTGTGGGAAATTTTAGGTTTATGCACATTTTGGCATGGACAGCTACACGCCACACCACACCACGTGCACTTGCTTGTTTTCATTTGAATAACAGACAGATACTCTGATGAAGGACACTCATCTGAAATGGCTTAAACTGTCGACAACTCGAGTTGAGAGCCAAAAGCATTATATAACCGTGTAATATTTTTCACCCTGCTTCAACAAGTGGTCTGTTTTCTGAAACGAATGAGATAAATGACCTGTTCTCATTCTTGCACCCTTGTACCTCATATTTACACTATATGGCCAAAAGTTTGTGGACACTTGACCATCACACCCATGTATGGTTCTTCCACAAAGTTGGAAGCACACAGTTGTACAGGATGTCTTTGTATGCTGTAGCTTTACAACTTCACATCACTGGAACCAAGGTGTCCAAACCTGTTCCAGCACGACAATGCCCCTGTGCACAAAGCTCCATGAAGACTGGTACAGAAGAACTCGAGTGTCTTGTACAGAGCCCTGACCATAACCCCACTGAACACCTTTGGGATGAACTGGAACACTGACTTCACCCCAGACCTCCTCGTCCAACATCAGTACCTGACCTCACTAATGGCCCTTTTCCACTACCCTTTTTCAGCTCACTTCAGCCCGACACAGCTCGCGTTTCGACTACCAAAAAACAGCACGACTCCGCTCGCTTCAGCCCTGCTTAGCCCCTAAAACTCGCACCGTTTTGGAGTAGGGCTGAAGCGAGCCAAACCGTGCCGAGTGAGGCTAGGGGCGTGAGCAGACACTCCCCTGTGCACTGATTGGTGAGGAGGAGTGTCCTCACATGCCCACACACACCCCGCGAGCACGCTGGGATCTGTAAACACCGTAAACCCGGAAGAAGGAGAATTACGAGAATTATGAAGCCTTATGCGCCTCGCCTCATCTATACGCTCTTGCCAGTATCTGTTGGCGTTGTCGGTGACAACAAGCCACAGCACCAAGACCAGCAACACTAACGACTCCATGTCCTCCATGTTTATTGTTTACTATTCGGGTCGTGAGACTACCGCTTAAAAGCTCACTGATGTCACTGTTTGCGCCGCTTAACGACATCACGTGACGTCCACCCACTTTCGCTAACTCCACCCAATGTGTCCACCCACTTCCAGCCAGCACGATTCAGCGCGGTTGTAGTCGAAATGCAACTCCAACAGCCCCGCTCAGCTCGACTCAGCACGGCACGGCTCAGCCCGACTCAGCCGCGTTTGTAGTGGAAAACTGGCATAATACTCTTGCGACTGAATCAACACAAATCCCCAAAGCCACGCTCCAAAACCTAGTGGAAGGATTTCTCAGAACAACAGGAGCAAAGGGGGAACAAATCTGGAATGAGATGTTCAACAAGCACATTGTCGTCAGGTGTCCACATTTTTTCTTTTTAAGCCATATCGCGTGTACGTGTTTGTCATCTCCATTCTGCACATGTTTTGAAGCTCAGTTTATTGCACTGCCTGTATATTCAAAACAAGAAAATTCCAGCAGGCAGAAAGAAAACAATAGAATTTTACCACAAAACACACCTCCATGTTACAACAAAATCATAAAAACAGCACATTCTACTCTGTGCTTTTATTAGACAGCAGACCACAGCCCTGCCCCCTCGTTTTCTAATGGATCACAAAGCCAATGCTCACGATTCACGATAGCTCAAAGAAAGCCAGAATAAACCGAAAGTAACCTTGACCAGAGCCAAGTACGCATCTTTCATGCCCCGTTTCCTTTTGGCGAATTCACTTTCTTTGCCGGGTGAATTTTATTGCATTTGTTCTGATGGCTGCTATAAGCTTAACAAGTAGAAAGTACATAGTTTTCAAGTGTCTCTTATATTGCCATAGCATGGAGTTAAAAATATAAATAAAAATACTACAACTAAACTGTAGATGCCATGTTACACATGTTTTTTTATGATGCTTGTAGCTGCTTTTTCATAAAACTTATCCTGGGGAATTTCTGCCTGAAATGCATTAAAAAAAAAAAAAAAAACCACGACTGTGGTCAAATGCCATCTGATTATTATTATGATGGGACCACCAAAATATGAGCCACACCTTCCTCTCTGGCCTGTGTGTTGTCCAGCTGCCTGGAATGGATAGCAGTCCTTCGGTGTATAAACGCCACAGTTATTTGTAGCTGCACCACAAGTAAACAGATTCCTCCACGGGTCGCTTTGGGCTGCCTCTGTCCGTCTGGAGGACGGCGGGTCCACTCCCTTCCCTCCCAGCAACCAGGCAATCATACATTCACTGATGCAATGGATCGCACACAAGGGATTACCACCACCCAGTTCTGATTCCAGATCCGGGGTTTTGTGGCACGCCAATGCAGACACTCTCTCTCCCTCCCCATACACACACACACAAAAAAAATGGAGTTAAGTCATCTCCTCCAACAGAGGAGAGATGGCCAGAAAAGGTTACGTCAAAACACAAAGATTATAGTACAGATGGCTGCCGGATTTAGCCCAACAAACTAAATATATAGCTCGGCTCTCTCTTTGGAAAGGACTGGAGAAGCCAAACATTAAGCGGATGTTGCACAGCTCTGTGTGCGACACATTAATAGGAGGCTTCAAGACTCCTGTTGGACACAGCTTGGCAGACGCATCCAAGGGGAAATGTCACACAGGGACTGCCAATTCTGCCATTAATATGTCAAACTCGGTGTGGTTAAGCAAGCAGAAGACAGAAATGCTTTCTACCAGTCAAAGTTCTGACTGAAAATGCAGAGGGGTTTGGGGCTTAAAAGAAATGATCAATGATCATTCAAGGTGCTTTTTGATTCAAGTATCGTGGTTTTTTTTTTTCTTTTTCTGGCAGCAACCATTGAATTATTGTGTACAATTCCACCTGGAGTATGTGAAATCATCCTACATTTTTTTTTAAAGCAGGTAACTACAAAATGTAAACCGCTCTGGCTTGGCTGACTTCGTATCTGCATTCTTAAATCTAAACATCATATCACATCACGAGAGCAGCTGCAGTTTTTGTCTAGGGTAAAAGGGGTTGTAACGCAATGAAAGGCAGCGAAGCAGCGAGTCCATCAGTTGTTCATGGACAACGTGACAGTGTGGCGCACGTGACATGATTAAATGCAGAAATATGACCGTCGTAAGTCTTCTCAGCGCTGAACATGAGGGAATGTTTAGCAAAGGAGAAGCAGAAGGTCTTTTCATGGTAAGGAAAGCAGAAAACTGGCCATCCCTCCCACAGGCCCAATAATCTGCAACAGCTCAAAAACAGCCCTGTGCTGACTGTATAACCATCTTCATGTGTGACGAGCGGGCGACTGAAATCTTCGCACACTGTGTCCTGATCTGGCCTCGTTTTGGGAACGTGGCTAAAACGTTATTAGTGTCAGTGTCCTGCCTGCTGGAGTGAATCTCTGTTCATCTACTCAGCATCTTCAGAAGGGAAGAAGAGCTATACATGTGTAAGAGAGGACTGCATTCCGAGAGTACTTTACCATTACTCATGGAGTTCTCCTCTAAAATGGCCCTTAAAATTACAGAAGTGCTTTTCTTGGATGTGGGTGTTTAACTTCAGGCCAAGTTAAAGAGGTGCTTGAATCAGAACCTGGTTTAACACCAAAGAAGGCGTATGACAGTTACTTTAACCTGTACGGGATATGAACAGCAATCGTACATAGGCACAGACCAGAGACAAATCAGAGAGGCCACTATCCTACTGAACACTGAAGGGAACACATCCTGTCCTTCCTACACCCCTCACAAGGAACCACAAACATGCATGTATTCACATGTCGGGGCAATTAAGCAGGGTTCCCGCTGGCGCTCTTCACGCTTACCATTTTCACGAAGAGAAAATTACTAGCAGTCGTCAGAGTGACCGATGTGCTCGACATCTTGATCAGTCATCTTTTCTAGAAATCCGTCCACAAAGCCAAAATCCAACCGCAGTGAAGAGACGGCGGGAAGCCAGAGTGTAAACAATGAGCACGTGCTTGTGAACAATAAATTTAAAAATAATAATAATAATAATAATAATAATAATAAAAAAACCCGACTACAAATAATGACCAAATGAGCACCAAGCTTTTGACCAATCAGTGCGTCTTAATCAGCCTGGTGTGGTGGTGTAATTATCTCTTTGTGAACCAAACAATGGCGCAGTCAAAGATGAGGAAGTTTTTTGGGGGGTGGGGCTTCTTTGAAGAACAACTTTATTCATCACACGCTTGTGAAATTCCTCTCTGCATTTAACCCATCTGAAGCACTGAACACACACGTGAGCAATGAGCGCACACACATACCCATGCTAACAGCACCCAAGGAGCAGTTGGGAGTTAGGTGCCTCGCTCAAGGGCACCTCAGCCCAAGGCCGTCCCACATTAACCTAACCGCATGTCTTTGGACTGTGGGGGAAACCGGAGCACCCGGAGGAAACCCACGCAGACACGGGGAGAACATGCAAACTTCGCACAGAAAGGCCCTCGCCGGCCACTGGGCTCAAACAGAGTCGAGAAGAGTTTTGGACCAGCCAACAATGAAGGAATTCGAATTTCCTGTCGATTTATGAACCAAACACAGAATGACACTGCATTTCTCAAACCCAGAACCTTCTTGCTGTGAGGCGCCCGTGTTAACCACTTACATCACCGTGCCGCCCAAGCACTGAAGATGATTTAAGGGCTGAAACAGGCACGGGGAGACACACTTGGAGCCCCTACCACCATCCCTGAGCACATTGGACAGTGTCAGTAATACAGGAGTCGGTTTAAAAAAAAAAAAAAAAAAAAAAACCCCACCCACACCAGAATGAAAGTGCGGTCAGCCGGCAAGCGACTGAAGGGAGCCATCTTTCGGACAGTGTAGCATGTTGAGTCCCCTGGCTAGCGTATGACAGAAAAACGCAGTTTCCTCTTTGTTTGGTTAATAAATCGACAGGAAATTAAAATTCCTACATTGTTTGCTGGTCCAAGACTCTTCGACTCTGTTCAATTGTAAATCAAGTTTTGTGTTGAAGTTAAAAGGTAAAGGGAGTCCGAATACCTCTTTTGAATAATTCCCTGCTATAACCACCTTAAAAGCAAATACGCAGAGCCATGGCCTCACTTTTGTTTATAAATGCCTTGAGACCTCAAGAATGGCACAGGAATAGTTTTAAGCGTTAATAAATCTAATATAGTCATTTTTACGATTAAAGTGATTTATATAGGTCGCGGTCTGAGTGAATGACCTTGACATCCGTAACGTCACAGCGGGAAGTCCATCAGTCTCATCGCCATTTCCGCTACACAAACACAGAGCTGACTACAACTCCGACCCTCCATTTTGAGCTAATTTAATCACCATGCCACGTAGATGTGTTGCTGGATGGTGCAGCAACACGACAGAAGGTGGGTTTAAGTTGCATTCATGGCCCAAGAATGCTCAAACTGCAAAGATTTGGACGCGTTTTGCAAGAAGTTCACGGGCACATTGGACGCCTACGAAGTGGTCTCTCCTCTGCTCATTTTACTGAAGACTCGTACGAGACCTCTGATCTGTTGAGGAGCGTTGGCTATAAGCCCATATTGAAAGAGGGTGCAGTATCAACAATTAAAGAAAAAGAAAACTACAAGAAAAGGAAAGTATTTAATTTTTAAAGGAAAGCAAGTTCAGTTGCACCAGTTCTCCCGGAGTGAGCCGAGGGTTGTTGCTAAAACCCGGGATGGAACAGGACGTGACCATATCGCTCAGGCAGTGACCTCCCCATGGTCGTTGCTGAAACCAGTGACATCCCATTCTGTCCCGGGTTTTCGTAATTGCCTGAGCCCAGCAGTAATGGCAGAATACACAGTACGAAAAGTGAATGAGTGGAGCAGCCGTCTTATTTCTAAACTGGATATTGCTGCCATCTCGCCCTTACGTGGAAGCAGCGAATGAACAGAGAACTGAACGAACAACTGAAAGTCAGATTGTTTCAAAAACAAATCGGCCACAAGATCGGCCTTCAAAAAGCGAGAACACAGACAGGTAAGCGCCGACTCTCATTTGGATACAAAACACGTCGTTTACCTGCATTTAGATTAATACATGTAACTTGTAGTGTGTGTTTAAGTTACCGGTATAAGATTATTTAATTTGCTTCAGAATGCGATTGTCTCAGTTCATCTGATTATTTAATGAGCCTTTTACATTTTATCAGTGAAAATGCATGCATGTACATGTATGTTGCACAAGTTACAACACCCATCTTGTTTTAATGAGAGTCAAACCACAATCAATGAAGTCAAATCAGTCTTAGTTGAGCAAGTCGGTAACGGGATTTCTTACTTCATCTCATCTCATTATCTCTAGCCGCTTTATCCTTCTACAGGGTCGCAGGCAAGCTGAAGCCTATCCCAGCTGACTACGGGCGAAAGGCGGGGTATACCCTGGACAAGTTGCCAGGTCATCACAGGGCTGACACAGACAACCATTCACACTCCCATTCACACCTACAGTCAATTTAGAGTCACCAGTTAACCTAACCTGCATGTCTTTGGACTGTGGGGGAAACCGGAGCACCCGGAGGAAACCCACGCGGACACGGGGAGAACATGCAAAGGGATTTCTTACTTTCACCATAAATTTTTATTTATATGACGTTGGTCTATAGCGGTCAAAGGCCTCGGCCTGAAAACCGGTTCCCGCTGTGACGTCACACACTCGGGGCTGGCTGGCTCAGCGGGGCAACTCGAATGCCAACTTTGCGGTCGGTTTTCTCATCTCATTATCTCTAGCCACTTTATCCTGTTCTACAGGGTCGCAGGCAAGCTGGAGCCTATCCCAGCTGACTACGGGTGAAAGGCGGGGTACGCCCTGGACAAGTCGCCAGGTCATCACAGGGCTGACAGACAACCATTCACACTCACATTCACACCTACGGTCAATTTAGAGTCACCAGTTAACCTAACCTGCATGTCTTTGGGACTGTGGGGGAAACCGGAGCACCTGGAGGAAACCCACGCGGACACCAGGAGAACATGCAAACTCCACACAGAAAGGCCCTCGTCGGCCGCTGGGCTCGAACCCGGACCTTCTTGCTGTGAGGTGACAGCGCTAACCGCAGTCGGTTTTTAACACTCAAAAATATACATTTTTTAATTCCCATTTATGCAGCATACAAGAGTGAAGGATGGAGATATTATCCACTCAGAAATGCATTTAAAAATAAAGGCTCTGTGTATCTCCTTCAAGTAAGCTCACACTAAGAGGTTTATTTTAGCTTGATGGTGCATAGGGCGCCCAAAATCAAGTCTCTCTTATGAGAGGCTGGAGTGGAGCCTACATTTTATATGTCATGAAGAGGCCTGTACAAATATTTGAGTTGTACCAGTTTGGTTGGTATAAACCTGTATTAACTCCACTCTGTCTGTAACCAAGAAGAAGGAGGGGGGGAAAAAAAAAAAAAAAAAAAAAAAGGTCAATTCTACTTTGACTTAATTTTTCAAGGAAAAAAAAGCTGAGAATATTTTTCAGAACCCAGGAGGAGCACTGATTAACCAGAGCCACTCCACCCATGGCCCTGTTTTTGGGAGGGGTGAGGAAACTGGAGGACCCTGAGGAAATTCAGGAGAACAGGTGAAACCCCAAATTAGATAACCTGAGATGAGAACCTGTGTAAGCAGCAATATTACTCACAGCACCACTGTGGGACACTACATATATTCAAAAAATCTGCTCTACCCCATACCACGTAGTGAGCATACAGTGAACAGGAAGCTGCTTACATATTCTTGGTCCAACTATTTATTAACCAGGGCCAAACTGGTGTATGTGTGCATATTATAAATTTTATATTCCAGCATGAGCATGTCCATAGGTTGCATTATAGTATAGTAAATTATTACACTGACTCTCAGCTGTTTAAAAGACAAACAAAAAACCTGCAAAGTTTAATTTGTCTTTTTAAATAAATAAAATTTGCTAATTGAGGTCTTCCTCACAAAGATTGTACCATCATAGCTGGTAATAAACAGGAATGTTCCCGTTGCCACTTTGAACATTGATGGGTACTGAAATGCACGAGTTGCCGAGAACCAGAACAGTCTATTTAAATGGTATATTCCTGATTAAGTAATCAGTAAAAATCTAGCTACAGTTCTCACACTTGGCTAACTACAGAGTTCATTTAATCAATCCTGTCAACTAACAACAAAGCCATTTTGTTCTCAAGCACATTGGCAGAAAATCAGTGAAAGCTCAAATATGGATGTTTGCTTGAATTATTTGCACATTTCGGAAAACTGCAGTGATCGAGAGTGATCTGCTACTGCTGTTTACTCTCTGCAGACATTTCGAAACACCACGACATATTTCTGTAATCGTAAGCACACAGTTCCGTGAGTCGATGAGCGCATGCAAAGGGCCTTTTCGCAACCATAAAAATGGTTGGACCTGCTAGAACAGTTTAAAATGTTTGATCATGAAAGATGATGAACACCATATACACAAAGAATGACTGCATTATTCTACAAACTGTATTCGTTAAACAGCAGATGACCTTCAGAGTTTCCCATCAATGCTTTTAAGGTTCAGCAAATGATGGAAAATTCTCTTAAAAACGCAAAACCCTGGGTCAAGCCATGCAAGACACTAGTGGCCTTTTCTTTGCTTATGAAAGATTCAATTTCCAGCCAAGTGATATTTTGTCAGACTACTGCTCAAGTTACCATCGTCTCTGGACATATAATGCATTTTTTAAAAAAAATATATGAAGTGGCGGCACGGTGGTGTAGTGGTTAGCGCTGTCGCCTCACAGCAAGAAGGTCCTGGGTTCGAGCCCCGGGGCCGGCGAGGGCCTTTCTGTGTGGAGTTTGCATGTTCTCCCCGTGTCCGCGTGGGTTTCCTCCGGGTGCTCCGGTTTCCCCCACAGTCCAAAGACATGCAGGTTAGGTTAACTGGTGACTCTAAATTGACCGTAGGTGTGAATGTGAGTGTGAATGGTTGTCTGTGTCTATGTGTCAGCCCTGTGATGACCTGGCGACTTGTCCAGGGTGTACCCCGCCTTTCGCCCGTAGTCAGCTGGGATAGGCTCCAGCTTGCCTGCGACCCTGTAGAAGGATAAAGCGGCTAGAGATAATGAGATGAGAAATATATGAAGTATATTTAAAAACACCCATTTGACAGTTCCAGCATGAATCTGTTTTCTAGGTCATTAAATGAATACCAAGTCTTTCTTGCTAAATTATTTTTATTTATTTTTTTGTGAACTCCAATTATGATCAAAACACCCCAGTCCAGCCTCACCCAAGAATTTAAAGAGAGCTTTAAAGCTGAAACAAAACATTTGCAGAAAATCAGGAAGGTAGAAAAAAAAAAAAAAAAAAAAAAGCTAAAAACAGCAGCACAAACAGCATCCTCAACTGTTGTGTAATTAAACAAATTAAATAAGGAAACGTAAGCTCCCAGCTTTAGCACCAGCCTCTGGATGCAATTAAAACCTCCACCCGGAATAACACATCACACATCCGATATAGTTCAGCACAAAGTATTTATCTGAGGCTCTTTGCACGCAAACACATCTGTGGGGGGGGGGGGGAAAAAAAAAAAAAACGACTTTCCAAAGTACTGACCGATGCCAGAAGCAACAGACGCGGCCTAATTAGGATTTATCTGGTGCAGGAATATGCGCCAATCCAACAATGTCCAATTACAACAAAAAATATTAATTATTTCAGCTCCATATCAGGGTCAACTAGTACTAACTATAGACCTAATGAACAAATGGCTAGAACAGAAAGATGAAATGATGTGAGGCAGAGCGAATGGAGAGAGAATTTTGAGCAGAGCCCCATGTTAAAACTGCAGTGCCTCAGAGCAATTCGTGACCGATCCAAAAAGGAAAGCTGGTCTCAGGGAAAGTAATCATGTGCCCTATAAATTGTTTCGATGAGCTGGATATGAGGGCCATGTTTCACTTCGTGTTAGCCTTTAGGTATTAAAGCAGATGGGGCGGAAAGTCAAACTGCTGTCAGCAAGCAAAAGTGAATCAATTAGATGCAGGGAAAATAACTCCATAGGATCAAAGGTGGAATAGGAAATTATTTACAACAACTTTATACCTACTGAAACGAGCGAGCTTGGAACTGATCGTTGACTAGCTGCCTCCATGAAGTCTTGCCTTCCAACAAGTTTCTCTTGTTCATATTTGTATCTTCTTGGAGCAGATTAATCTAGTTTTTTTTTTTCTTGGTCTGCATTGACTTCTTCCAAGAGTCGGCTCCCACAACACCAGTTTATGAACTACTTCATCCGTTTTTCTCCAACGGCGACCTGCAAATCTCAATCTCCGCTTGCGGATGGTTTCCCTATGAGGTGGTAGATCTTTGTATAAATGCATTGTTTGAGAGGTTTTGCTGCCACGATACATTGAGAACAATTCTGAGCATTTTTGTGCAAGTCCCATTGAGCTTTTTCTCAAGAGCTTCTGTTAGTGTCCAGCATTCGGCTCCATATAACATATGTCAAGTTTATTTGTATTGCGCTTTTAACAATAAACAAACATTGCCGCGAAGCAGCTTCACAGAATTTGAACAACTTAAAACATGATAATTTTATCCCTAATCTATCCCCAATGAGCAAGCCTGTGGCGACAGTGGCAAGGAAAAACTCCCTCAGACGACATGAAGAAACCTCGAGAGGAACCAGACTCAAAAAGGGAACCCATCCTCATTTGGGCAACAACAGACAACATGACTATAACATTAACGGTTTTAACATGAAGTCAATTTCGTTGATGTTATATTTCTTCATTGATGGAAACTTGAGTGCAAAACTGTTCATGACAACTGCAGTCCTGAAGTTAGCAAGTCAACTGTAGTCCTCAGCCATAAAAGCATTACTGTAAGTGTAAAGAGTGTCTTCCAGGTGTGACTTTCAACTGTCCATATGGGGCCGTCCTCTACAGGAGCGATGCGATGAGACTCCAACCAGACACAGGGCACCAGGATGGATCAGGCAGGTCCGAGAAGCTGATTTTCACTGCTCGACTAAGACTGGACTTCCATATCAATGGCAATTTCTTCATGGCTGCCTATATGCTAGTGCAATTCTGACTTCAACGTCTTTACTGGAGTTGCTAATCCAAGACCCCAGGTACTTCAAGTCTTCCACACAGTTCTTCAGAAAAGAAAAGCACTTCATAAATATTTTAAGGTTATGTAAGGGTGAAAACTGTATTCTTGCTTCTTGTTCCTATCTTCTGCTACAAATCTCTAACAGCTTCTTAGAGTGATTTTAGCTACCAAGCCACCAGCTCCATCACTGGACAAAACCTCTTAGCGTAACCACGATTGAAGAAGCACAAGATGGTACTTTAGTAAAGCTGACCGCATCAGGAAATATATGTTCTCTGCCTTACCCCATTCCAGTCACTTATCAGTCCTGGTTTCATTCAGAAAGTTGGGAGGAAGCTTTCTGTCATGAGTCAGTGCCCACTTCACCATCCGTGACGCATCCTTCCTGTCCATCATTTCATTCATTCTCTTCTTCTGACTCAAATACCCAAACATTCCTGGCATCTCATGCATGCACTTCATGCAAACAGAAGACCAGTCATCTTATTCAAACCCAAAGTTCTCACCTGACTTGTACTGTAAGAAAATTCTTGTCCATATCTAGATAGATGATAACATATCAGGTTGTATCTACACGCAAGAGTAGGGAATATTTAATCCCAACACTGTACTTATTAGTATTTGAGCATAAATACAGAATTAAAAAGCGCGATTCAGATGTTATTTGTATACTCAAGGTTCTCACCAGTGAGACTTTAATCCCATTTTTAATTGTGTGATACGAGCTTGAGAGCATCAAGTTCCGTACCAGTGTCGGACAGTTTAACGTAACCGCAATATGATGTAATGCTTGGGCTGTAAATACACTCAAAATATATGAAACATTATTCAAGACCGATATTAACCAATTGTGTCAAATTTATGAATTTAACAGTTCTGTCCCTTTAAAGGCCACATTTATTTGTTTAGCTAGCTAGCTTGCATGGAAGACGAGAAAAGAAGAGCTCCAAAAGCCAGGCGCACATGGGTGATTTTCCGTCGCTTGGTCGTGCGACTTTTTTGATGCAAGCGTAAAACTGCTTTGTATGCAGATATCTGCAACAGTGATTTTTGGTTGCTTGTGACAGATTGCAGATATCCAAAACATGTTTGATATTCTGCGCCAAAAAAAAAAAAAACACACACCAGTCACTCATTTGTTGCAGAGATATCGCTGCATGTGTGTCTTTGCAATAATGAAGCGATCACCTCCAAAGGCTAAGCCAACCCTCGCCTGTGAAATAGTCACGTGATTTCCACGTGACTTACATCCCCCTCCCCGAATTGCCCACTGGTCAGCGATAACATGCACACACAGCTACCTGAGAGGGGAAACTTGCGTCCAAAAATCACAACACACTTGCAATGAGAAGTCGCCCGTGTGCGTTGGGCTTTAGTCAGATGTTCCTCATCTCAAAGAGCAAATTTTAATGGATAACATTATGAACTACATTTACTTAAAAAAGTGTAGATAAGCACTCAGTCAGCTTATCCTTCAAAATTCTTTAGACGGAAAAAATTTATTTTTTATATTATATATGGGCTGTCGAAGTTAACTCGATAACGCGATCTCAATTTATCGCGATTAAAAAAAAAAAATAGTGCCGTTAACGCAAATTCTAATTTGGCCCTGCGAGTCACCCATAGTTCCTGTTGAGGCTTGTCGCGCGCTGCTTCAATAAGAGTACGTGTGAGTGATGGAGAAAGGTCTGTTCAACGGGAAGTTTCATTTCAAAAGTAGAGTGTGACTGAGCATAGACATATAAACATAGCCTTCTGCGTAGAATCATACGTCATCCTCGCCGCCATACTGGATGTGGCAAAGTGGAGATTCTTCACCCGTCTCTGGTATAGCGTCTAGACAGTAGCTGAGAATAAAGATGCCTCATTCATGTGCTGCGTTTAGCCCTTTGGTGACTGACCCCTTGAAAATCGTTCCTCCAGGAACGATGACGTTTCAGTTGTCAAGACAACGGAAAAACTAAAATACAAGAGCATTTTGTTTTGTGCACAAGAGCATTGTGACGTATTTTAGTTTTTCCGTTGTCTTGACAACTGAAACGTCATCGTTCCAAGACAACGGAAAAACTAAAATACGTCACAATGCTCTTGTGCACAAAACAAAATGCTCTTGTATTTTAGTTTTTCCGTTGTCTTGACAACTGAAACGTCATCGTTCCTGGAGGAACGATTTTCAAGGGGTCAGTCACCAAAGGGTTAACTGTACCAACAGGTTTACCGTCCAAACGAGATCACATGGGATTACCTTTCACAGGTGAGACTGGAAAAATACTTTTCATTGTATTTGGTCATTATAACGTAATTTTACGAACAGATTTTCCTGACTTTGTGGCTAATATGAAGTCTCGCGTATAATAGCCGCTCGGTGAAACCTGTCTCCAAACAACGAAGTATTTCCTTCGTAACTACGCTGATAACACTGTTTTTGTCAAACATTGGAGCTTTGTATTCATTCTGAAGGTTTATTGTTATTAAATATTGAATAAAAAGTAACTGGGATACATCATTTTTAATCATCATTCAAATTTTAGGTAAATTATTTTAATTTGCATCTTATACGGATTTTATAAGGGAAATACGGATTTTGGAGGTTGGTTATACAGGTTTGATTGACCAAAAGGTTGACATGTATGTTTATAACCATCACATTAAAAGTTATACATGCTTTGATGCCTGTTTGTTTCCCAAATATATACATGTGTGTCTTAATGGGTGAATAAAAGGCATCGAGTTAAATGTTATTGTAGAAAGGGGCTTTATGAAGTTCAGTCCATTTACTTGCACTGGTTTACGGGGAAGATTTGCCACATCCAATATGGCGGACACTCTGACGTATCCCAGCAACGGGCCACCAGCTCAATGCGGCGTCCATGTTTATATGTCTATGGTGATTGAGTTGGTTTTGGTATGCACTTATACTTTTGCAAAGTGAGATTTCAGTATGCTGTAGCACTGTGATATGACACTAATGGTGATGATACACGGGGCAACTTTTTGGGCAATGTTGCCGAGCAATGTTGCTGGGCAATTGCGTTTTGACTCTTTTCTATTGAGATTGGGCAACATTGCTTCTTTCTGAATGGTTTTGATAATCTCTGGCAACTTTTTGAGATAAGCCAATCAGAACGCGAGTATCGAGTCATGTGACCTCCGGTGAGGTTCGGATCAGAAATTTCAAACAAATATGGCGGCCGCTCAGTGTCAGTGGAGTGAAGAGATGGAGAGACTCCTCATCTGTTTTTACGCCGGTAAGTTATTTTAATATTCTATATGGAGGAATTTACCTCACCAAAGCTCTAAAAAACAACAGACAGATTGATTAAATGGTCACAGCAAAAATTAAGACATTGATTTTTTTTTTAGCTAACTGTAAACTGCCGTTGCTAACTGTTGTTGCCCTGAAAAGTTGCCCTGTGTCTCACCTAGTTGCCCGTTGCCAGCAACTTTGCTCGGCAACACTGCCCAAAAAGTTGCCCCGTGTATCATCACCATAAATGTCTTTATTGAAGTCCAACTGTAATTTATTTTTGTTTGCACAGCACTGTGAAGTCCTATAGGCTGTGACTGAATACAACTCCGGCACAATTGAAGTTTTATTTCATTTTTATTTTCTTTTGTCACACATGTCTGAACTGAGACACAGTAGCATGTGACTACATGTTTTATATTTGAGACTACAGCTCCCTAATCCATCACAAAATCCAATTTTGTGTTTTGTATGTTCAGTACTGCCTAGTATGTGAGTGAATAAACTCCCTTACCATTTTCTCTTGTCCCAGCAGTTTTTAACAAGTACTTTTAGCATGTGTTCATTTTAATTGTAACATTTCGCTTTAAAAGCCTTATTCATTTACATAGATTTAAAAAAAAAAAAAAAATTAAATTAATCGCGATTAACTATATGAAATTCTGAGATTAATCGCAATTAATTTTTTTAATCGTTTGACAGCCCTACAGCCCTAATATATATATTTTTTACCCTACACCCTGTAAACAAATTATTTCATGACCTCAGGTTTGCACTCTCATTGCTTCATATAAAAGAAAAAAGCTAAATAATAGCATGTGCTGGATTAAGTGCTATTTTATAAGCTGCTGAATAATGAGGGATATTAACACAACTCACTCAACAACAAAAAAATCTGAAACTAATGGATTAAAATTATGAAAACATTTGGAAAGTACAATTCATCAGAAAAAAAAAAGATTTATGTTGTACAGACACTCCTCTTTCTTACAAATACAGGTCACTTCATGATGAGGAAAGGAAATCCATCCTGGAAATCATCCAAGGAGACAGAAAACCATTTGCTTTGCTTTACATGCTAATACACTTTTACAGCAGTAACCCCTCGATCTGTATACGTACATAATTTGATCATTTTAATAGCATTTCAAGCGATTAAATCTTGAAGCTGAACTTGGCGACGACTTTTATAAAGTCACATTAGACTCTGGGGGTTCCAAGGTTTAAAAATTCTTTTACCACGGCGCTACTGGTGCCTACACACACTAAGTTCACAAGCACAGAGACAAATCATATAGTCAACAGCCCAGTACAGGTGACATTTCCAGTCCCAGTCATTTCTTATTGAGAATGCCCTCCAGTCTCAGGCTGAGCACTCACCATGGCTCAATTTCACTATAACTGGAACAAGTTTCCAGTTTTCTCACTATACAGTGATTTGTTTGCAGGCTCCGGTTACAAAGACTCAACTGAACCATGTGACTGAGACCAAAACCAAAGTCTTCGGTGCAGGCGTGAACTCTTGACTCCAAGAGTGTGTTAAATGAATCAGAGGCATCATATATAGGAGCCATTCGAGTGGAAGACCTTCAACTCTCCTAATCCTACACGCAGCCTATAGAAAGTTCAACAAAGCAGATTAAGCTTGACAGTTGGAAGAGTGAGGGAATAATAAATGACGATGGCGTCAAATCGAGCAGAGGCTCATTTTTTTGGGTCCAAAGTTGCAAGTGCATTCCTTAGCACACAATGGTGTAGTGTTTCCTTGAGGCACTGTAACTAAAGCGAACTTCGAGGTTTCTCTTGAGAGTTACAGAGAGCAGAGGAAGAGCAGTTTATCCGAGCCCACTCAGAACAGACTGGTCTTCTCGGTTTGATCTAAACAGCTAAACTTATGCTTTCAGGGAGAAGAAAAAAAGGGGGGGGGGGGGGGAACAAAAAAACGTTTTACCATCGTATGCTCCGATTTTTTAAAACTATTAATACAAAACTACTAAGCACAATTATAGTAATGTACTGTATACACACACTACAAAACAGAGCTCTGATTAAAGAATCCCCACCTTATGTACAGCAACACATCAAAAAGATGAAGTCAGTTCATGTAGATAAACATCACATGCGATGATCCAACAGTTTAGTGGCTGACTAGCAAGGGTGACAAAACAGCTCAGGAATTTGTGAGCAATAACACATGAAAGAACTACAACATGCCGCCAAATCGCTCGGGGGGGGGATGCACATTAACTGTTGAGAGAACTGTTGAACCCCAGATCTCCGTCTTAATCCAGTTGCTTCATTAAAAAGACTGGATCTTCCTGCTGGGAAGATAAGCGAGTCATGAACCAAAAACCTCACGAGACACATTAAAGGGGAACTGAAATCATTTTTAAACCTGCTTTATTTCTTAATTAACATGTTATTCAATTACGTTTCCGGTTTTATTAACCTTATATCATGACTCGTATTGCCATATTATTATATTACACTTATCGGCCTTTAGCCATGTTGAATGTAGTTCGTTTGGTCCACGGCAGGCGGCGCTTATCCACACGATCATCATGAGACTTCAAAACGTGAAGAGTAAGCACCGCCATTTTGAAAACTGTTTACACAGCGGCCAGATCACCATATCATTCCAATTTAGATTAATTTCGAGATTTGTCAGCTTCATCAGTGATGGAGATCATTCCACACGACTCCGAACCAACATGAGTTGGAAAGACGACAGGATAAGGACTCTTCTGTCGTGCTGGTATTTACATCATTACTGTCGCACAATTAAAACGTGCCAGATCAGGCGGCTGGTGGGTTTTCAAAATAATAAATACATGCATGTATTTGTGTGATAAATACATACATATATATATACACATACATATATATACATACACATATACACATATATATACATACACATATATATATATATTATACTGAGCGCATTTCCCACATAATCCTCACTAAGGTTTCGGACGGCACTACAAAACGCCGTCCCCACCATATAGTGAGTAGGGAGCGATTTCGGACGCAGGGAAAACTTCCGGCTAGATTACATCAGCATTTGAAAGAGGGCGCGCGCGTCTTTTGCCAACGTTGACAGATGTTGGTCGCTTTGATTTCCGCTGTACGTTTTACTTCCGTCCTACGATGTCTCACACAGGTCTCAACGAATCTCGTTGACAGCCATTGCTTTGACATATGGACTGATGTATTACATAGCATATTTCAAACACTCAACTTGCTATAGCAGCGACAAAATAGCTATCAAAAGTGCATTCCGATATTTAATAGGATGAGAAATAGAATTTTGAAAAAAATAAAATAACCTTCAGTTCCCCTTTAAGTGAATGAAACCAAATAAAGTAAATGAACTGATGCGATTAATTTAATGGTGTGGTGCTTTCCATCATTTCTTACGTGAATTTTTAAACCGTGAACAAAAAGGAACGAACGGGAAAGCCAAAAATATTGAGTTTTAGTCCATCAGTAAAAGACCTGGTTTTAAGAAGTCGGGCTATGAGACTCGTATTGACTTGGAGTTGTCTCAGATTCACATTTATACTTGGACTTGTCCCAGTTATGGGGATCGGTCTCGCTAAATATCGTCTTGGTATTAATGTGCATCGTCCACACTTGTCCTGTGCAGTTACACTATACAGCTGTGGTGCAGCTGTTGAACATTACGTATGGAAAAGTGAGGGAGAGAGACTTACACTTACACACACACACACACACGCGCAGATGCAACCGACACATGCAGCGGTGCAACAGGAAATGGGAGTGGAGGACATAGCTGAATAGTGATCTGGCACTTTCTCTGTGCTGAGAGTCATAAAGAGAAGAATGAAGCCCATTCAGATGATTCATGAGTCTTCCAGCTCACGAGACCCTCCACACGTTCTCATACACACCAACCTGACCAACGCACCACAAGAGCGCTGTGTGATACGACAGCCGCAGCAGCGCTTCTTCAGATAAAAGCAGTGTGGAATGCTACAGAAAATCTCTGAGGCATCTCCGAGTCATTGCTTCGTCATGCTGAGCACAGCCGCGAGATATTATTATTATTATTATTATTATTATTAATAAATCCAGCAGTGTGCATTTCCCCCCCTCAGTGTGGTAAAGACTGATGTTTTCTCAAATTACAAAATGTGAAAATGAGATAGACATGAAAATCTATATTGGTTCTGCACGCCATATATGCATATATCAAAATAACTGACAGGAAATGTATATAATCGGAGCAATTACACAGGGGCCAGAGGAAAAAGAAAAAATAATTGTCAGTTTATATTTCCTCACTGATACAAATGTGTGTGTCCTGTGCATTTAAACACCATGTCCAAACCTGTAGTGTTGGAGCTTGAACACAGATCATTAAAATCTATTATTTTTGGTGTCCGTTTCCCCCGTTAATTAGCTACATTTCTATAAATGTCAAGCTATTTAAAAATTATGGCTCACCATTCTGATGCAGCACCAAAAGGGCAAATCGGAGCCAAACTAAACATCACTTTCACAAAGTAAGAAAATATATCCTTGCCACAAAAGATGGCCACTAAAATGACATTTAAAAAAATTAATTAAAAAAAAAAAAAAGACCCCCAATCACAGGATCTCCCATGTTTTGCAATAGTTGCCCTGAATACATTATTCTTTATTAATAATAAAGATAGAAAGCTGTGGAGACAAAAGGCTGTTGCAAATGTCAAATCAAAATCAAGTGTTTTCTTTAAAACAACGTATACCATAGCAATTAAACCCGATAACGCCGATCATTCAATTTCAAATCGCTGCAGCGCTCATTGTTTGCTCAGAATAGACCAGACACTAAAATGCTCCCCTGCAGCACCAAACAGTTGCTTTTTTTTTGCCCCCCCACATAAAATGCTTCTGCAGCTAATCTTCATCCTGATCCAGTTCTCAGTTCGCTGCCATTTTCTTGCATTCATGAAACCGATTCTAATGAATAGGTTTCATGAGTTATTTTTTATCCCCGTACTGTTATCTCGAGATCTTTAATTTTCATGAATTCAAGACTTTAAAAAAATAAAACAAAGAATAACCATACACACATTACATCGTGTTCACCAGTAGCACATCACTTGTTGGCATTATGGCAATTCTACAGTAATTACATCCTATTTGAGAAGATTGATGGTTTTTTTAAAAATTCCTGAGTCTCGCAAAACATTTACGTTCGACAGATGCCACACCATGTGATAATTGTGGAGACGTCTGAGGTCCCGCAGTGAAACTCATCACCTGTTCAGGATCACAACACACGACTGTATAGTGACACTGATTTTGAAACTGCCCAGAGCTGGCTGGCTGGCACGCGCACACACACACACACACACACACACGTGTCAGTCCTTGATGAAAGTAAAAACAAAATGTGGTCATTCATGATGCACAGCAAGTCTGCCTAATCATGCATTTCAACATCTTCGGGGGGGCGGGGGGGATTTATTGTGAGAAAACAACTTTTGTTAACTTGATATCACAATCGGGGGGGGGCAGGGGGTGATATCAAAAGAAGGCACAAATAAACACACACACACTTAGTTTTTGGACTTCCAAATCTCTCATTTTCCCTGCCCCCACCCCATATCAACAAAAACATTCCTCAGGAAGCACACTCTCTCTCTCTCTCTCTCTCTCTCTCCCCCCATTCCTTCTTTCCCAGCTGTGCAGAATGGCCGATTGTTGCCTGTTAAACATCAGCATCAGGTCATGTGTCAGTCAACCATCAGCGATATCCGATTACGACCCAGGTCGAATTCCTTCCTCACACCCAGTGTTCCTGGGATAGACCCCAGATCCACAGTGACCCTAACCAGGAAATGAACATCGAAGAACACATTCTGAAATGTCAATTTAAAAATAGAGTTACAGGAACAAAAGACATTTAAAACTAATCTGGACTTGAAGCTTCACAGTTGGCAGCATATTGACCTGAACCTCATGCACAGTGTCTCACACACACAATCCATTACACCGAATACAAAGCTGCGCAACACAGATGGGTGACAAAACGCTAGTCCGTGCCAGGATAAATTGGTGGGAGCTGCAACCTGGTGTATCGGATTTACTATAAACGATATAAAAATACGTCAGCATCCGAGGAGGGGATTGTAGATGAAACTGTGACAGCTCTCTTCCTGTGGCTTGAGACCGGGTTCATCAGCCTTCATCAGTCTGTTCAGGAAAGTTGTCTTAGGGCAGGCTTGGCTTAATGCCAGGGCAAGGTTCAACCCACTGAACCTGCAACAGGCAGCAGGTTTCCAGCGGCCTGTGTATTCATGCTTAACACACACACACACGTACGTAAGAGGGAAGCTGGCAATTAACACAGAGTGACGCCATCTTTTCTGTTTAAGTACCAAACTACAAAACAGATCAGGGTGGGGTGGGATGGTCTAGTCTGATGGATATGATGTTTGCTCGCTCAGTCTCAATGAAAGCTTGGGGGGGGGGGGGGGGGGGGGGGAGCCCAAAGGTCAACCTCAGATACAATAACACCAAGAAATACACTGTCATTTGAAATCTCCCCATTTCTTTCAGCCAGGGCCGATTATATAAACGAGCACCAGCAGCCTGGACTCACTCAAGAGCTTTATACTACTCCCATCCTGTGCGTGCTGCTCCTTTGCTCAGTCTTTAGTCAGCAGGCGGTGCAGAGTGAGGCTTCCCAAGCTCATGCAGGAATGAGACAGTCACTGAATGATGGGAGAGAAGAGAACAGCAGCAGCAAGCACTGCTCCACGTAACCCGTTCTGACCAACACAAGACTGGACATGAGCTGTAAACTGAGATTTGAAGGGAGGGGGTTGGGAACAAAAACTCCACACACCACTCTTGGATATATGATAAAATGTTCAAACCTACAACTAGACAAGATCAACATCACTCATGCTCTCTTAAGTGGCTGTTTCTTTTGAGAAAAAACAAAATGCACACAAAAAAAAGGGGGGGAGGCATGCTCAAGCTGTTGATTTGTCTATCCATCCATCCTCTACTGCTTATCCAGATCCAGGTCGCAGGGGTAGCAGCCTAAGCAGAGCAGCCCAAACTTCCCTCTCCCTGGCCACCTCCACCAGCTCTTCCAAGGGAATGCCGAGGTGTTCCCAAGCCAGCTGAGAAATGGAATATCTCCAGCGTGTCCTGGGTCTGCCCCGGGGTCTCCTCCCAGTGGGGCATGCCCAGAAAACCTCCCTTGGGCGGTGTCCAGAGGGCATCCTAACAAGGTGCCCGAACCACCTCAACTGACTCCTTTCGATGTGGAGGAGCAGCGGTTCTACAATCAGTCTCTCCCGAATGACCAAGCTTCTCACCCTGTCTCTAAGGGAGAGCCCAGCCACCCTGCGGAGAAAACTCATTTCTACCGCTTGTATCCGCGATCTTGTTCTTTCGGTCACTACCCATAGCTTGTGACCATAGGAGAGAGTGGGAATGTAGATGAACCAGTAAAATTGAGAGCTTCGCCTTTTGGCTCAGCTCTCTCTCTACCACCACAAACTGGTTTAGCGCCCACATCGCTGCTGACGCTGCCCCGATCTGTCTGTCCAACTCCTGCTCCCCCTTACACCTCACTCGTGAACAAAACCCCGAGATACTTAAGGCGTATTTCACACCTACGTTGTTTGGTTCGGACCAAACGACCCAAATTTCCCTTGGTCCGGACCTTTTGGGTTGGTCTGAATACAAACCACCGAACTCTGGTCCGGACCAAACAAGCGGACCAAGACCGAGATGCAAGGTCGGACTCAGTCCGGACCAAAGGAATCCTGGTGAGGACCTTTTGGAGGTGTGAAAGCAGACCGGACCTAATGCGACAGTTTTGCTTTTTTGTACCTCGGGAGCTTCCGTCGTTTGTCGAGCATTATGGGAAACAGAGTCTTGACACTCCACTGCAAAGTGCAAACACTGTTTCGGTTGTCAAGGGAACCTTACAACAGTCGTTCAGTCATTCAGACCAGTGGTAGGCTAGACTACAGAGTACAAAAAATGAGTAGGGGGCAAACGTGGGCCGAGGAAGAAACACGTACCCTTGTGGATATATGGGCAGATGTCCACATATCGGAGCTTTTGGAGAGAACAAACAAAAATGCCAACGTGTTTGCTGTATTCAGTGAGAAAATGAAGGAGAAGGGGTTCACGCGCTCCCCAGAACAATGTCGGCTAAAAGTGAAGAAACTCCGTCAGACCTACATCAAAATCAGGGACATTCTTTCAAAAAGTGGTGGTACTAGCGACTTGCGTGAAGAGCCAGAACTGTCACAACATGATGTGCGCTCATCAGCGCTATCCTCCGTGACTACTTTTGAACTTAACGCTTTGTGCGCGTGTCGTCTCTGACCAATAGCTGAACGACCTCAGGGCGCATGGCTTTGTTGACAGATTTTGGTCCGCTTACTAAAATGTAGTGTGAAAGCGAACCGCACCAAAATGAAAAAAAAAAAAAAAAAAAACATTTGGTTCGGACCAAAGCAAGTGAACTATCGAACTATCCTGGTCTGAATACACCCTTAAACTCCTCCACTTTAGGTAGCAACTCCCCCCGTCGTCCATTTATTTAAATTTAAAAAAAAAAAAAAAAAAACCACACAATGCATGTGTGTGAGTGAGAGAGCGCGCTACACAAGTCTGTGCTCTGCCTGGAGACGAAAGTATCATACCAGAGCTGTTGGAGATTGGACAAATCGAGAAAACAGATGTCTGATTGTTGTCAAGTCAACATGCTTTAGTGCTGCGGAGTGAAGCACTAAAACTACTAATGTAAACATGTTTCAATCCCTACAACAACAACTGTACCTGGTTTCTGTCAGAGCAAATCATTCATTTGTGGTTTCAGTGGTGTTTGGACTGAATCAGTAGAAACAACAGAGAAGAGGGAGGAGTCCTGACCTGCGCTTTCAGTGTCTATTTATAAGGCCAAGAGTCTCACTGAGGAAACAGTGCAGCAATATCGATCATTATTATTGTAGATCAGAGTGTGTTGATCAGAGTGGTGCTCCCACAGCGGCCAGGGACGTTTATCCTGACAGAGACAACGCTTGGTTTCCTGCTGCTAGCCGAGGGCAAAGGGATAACGTTACACGCATAAAATGGGGGGGGACTTGACCAGAATCGTATTAAAAAAAATAAAAGGAACAAAAAGGAATTAGGATTAGTTTTACATGAGAGTTTAAAACTGATCCTAATTCCTTTTTAAATTAGTTTTGCACTGTTATTGGAGTTGCTTTTAATCTCATTGTACATGTGTATAGGGACAATAAAGGCATTCTATTCTACATTGAGAGGTGGGGTAATCGAATTACGCTGCATTAACCACCCTGGAATTGGGAAGTCGGAACTCAAAATTATGCCATTTCTGATCTTTAAGCGTTTGAGCTACAAAGTGGGAAACCACCAAGGACACTTAAAAATAAAGAAAATGGCTGTGTTTACAGTTGATGCTATGATCAGTTATTCTGATTTTACATCACTTGCTAAACCTGGGGTTGAGGAGAGAGAAAGAGAGAAAGAAAGAGAGAAAGAGAGAGAGAGAGAGAAAGAGAGAGAGAGAGAGAGAGAGAGACCTTCAATCAAATGCAGCATTATTATTACTGGATTGCCTCTTGGATTTTAAAGGAGAACTGAAACCAATTTTTTTTTAATCATCAAAATTCTATTTCTCTCATTTTATTAAATATAGGAATGCACTTTTGATAGCTATTTTGTCACTGCTATGGAGCACTTGCATGTGACGTCACATCCGATCCAGATTGTAAACAGACGCCACCTTGTCGGTCAAACGCCATATTTCCGCCTTCTACTTCTACCTTTTCTCCTGGAAAACCCTACTATATACAATTCTACTACGTCAACTCCGCTGAAAATCAATAAAACGTAAGACGAGTGGAATCCTGTGTCCGAGTCCTTCCCTTTCAAGTGTGGGAAACCCATGATGCTCACATACACTTGACAGTAGGCTGCCACGGGACCCTGACAGGCGTGCAAAATGGATTGCTGCTATCAGGTATACCATATATACACAGTAATAGTGATAGACTACTGATACTTGATCTAACTGATGATATAAAAATATTCAACCATAATAGTGGATATGGCGGCACATGATGGGGATGCTGCGACTACAAGCTCTCCCTACCTGTGCACGGTTTTTATGTTTTTTGTGTGTATTTTTTGCGTGTTGTTCGTCTGTACCGGACTTCAATATCCACTACAACCGTATGGACTTACTGGACATTGGTTTCCAGCAGAAAATGACGGTTTGTAGCGATTTCCATCGCATGCACAACATTCCAGACGAGATAGCAAGACCAGCGGGGTCTCAATACTTAAGTGACTTACCCGTCCAATGAGGATTGTTATTTTCTTGTTTACAAGATGCCACATCTGAGTCGCTGACAAATCCTGAATTTCTGTAAAGATAACTGTCCAGAGATTTATAAGCACGCAGTGCTTCACCACTGAACAGCGAGGGAAAGTTAATGAGGTAATTATAAACATCTGGGTATTCCACCTCTGGCAGTTCAATATCCACTGACACGGTCGTGAAAACTACGTCCGGTAATCGATAAGGGTCACTAATCTGTAGGTCGTTTATTTTAGACATAGTATATCTAGTTATCTGTTCATTAGAAAAATGAGCCGTGTAGTCCGTCGGTTGAAATTGATCCATTTTGTACACGAGTGCAGCAGTATTCACCGGTGTTTTTTACCAACAAGATGGCGGCTGTTTACATTCAGGTCACGTGACTGCAAGAGGTCTATAGCAAGTTGTGTTTGAAATATGCTATGTAATACATCAGTCCGTATGTCAAAGCGACGGCCGTAAACGAGATTCGTTGAGACTTGTTTGAGACATCGTAGGACGGAAGTAAAACGTACAGTGGAAATCCAAGTGACCAACATCTGCCAACATCGTCAAAAGACGCGCGCGCCCTCTTTCGAATGCTGATGGAATCAAGCTGGAAGTTTTGTTAGTTTTGACAGCGATCAGGAAAGTTTGAAAAAAGTAGGCAATAATCGTCATTTAAACTCGTTTTTGTGCAATATTTCGTTTAGAAAACAGTTTTCAAAATGGCGGCACTGACACCTGGCTGACACTTCACGTTTCGAAGTCTCACACAAATCTCGTGAAGATCGCGTGGATAAGCGACGCCTATCGCGGACCAAACGAACTAAATTCAATATGGTTAAAAACCAAATAGGCCGATAAGTATAATATTTAATTGCAATTAGTTGCCAATACGAGTCACAATATAAGGTTACTAAAACCGAAAACGTAATTGAATAACACGTTAATTAAGAAATAAAGTTAGTTTAAAAATGACCTCAGTTCTCCTTTAAATCTTGTCCTAAACAGTGTCTTTTTTTTTTTTAGATGCTGTGTGCACGTCTCTGGGAAGATTAGAGCGTAGTTTACCTTCAATCATGACTATATCGTCAATATGTACAAGGAGTTAAAGACTCGTAACAAATGCATTCGAACTAAAAGATCTAAAAAAAATTTTTGAAAAAATAAAGCGCATTACACTACTATAATGGATAAATATAAAAATAAATGAAATTTAAAAAAAAATGTCGCCAAGTCAAAAATATAACCAAACGCAATTTAACTGCATTGATCACAAATATTACATTTGCACAATGGGCCCCTGGTAAGATTTGTTTTCTTTATAGCGCATTTAAACTTTGAGAATCAAGATGTCTCAGTTCCTGTAGGAAGATTGTTCCACATACGAGTCACCAGATCGATAAATGATCCGAGAGTCCATTTGCTGTTCATCGTGCTTGTCGGAGGTTAACGGCTTTGTTGTATTTGAAAGGTTAGAGAAAGCAGCCTTGGGCCCAAAGGGTTGCTGGTTTGATTCCCTGGACCAGCAGGAAAATCCATGGCTGAAGTGCCCTTGAGCAAGGCACCTAACCCCCAACTGCTCCACAGGCCCTGGGTATGCATGTGCACGTTTTTGCCCTCACTGTACATCGCGCTGGCCAAGAGCATCTACTAAATGCCTGCAATGACTACGTTTACATGCACATCCAAATCGAGCTGCTGTCGGTAATCGAGCTGAAGGTCCCAGCAGGGTGCCAGAGAAATCCAATCGTACATGCACACAACTGAAATCGGGCTATTGTGTGAGGTGCATTGTGCACCCGAGCCACAGGTGGCGCAACACGCCCCATCGTGTTGGTACACTTCCGGTTGTCGTCATGAAGAGCTATTCAAGAGTGTAAACAAAGTTATCAATTCCGTGTTCTCCATTGCGCGTTTTTCTCCCGTCCATGAATTTTAATATATTCAACTCCTTAAGCTGAATGAGCATGAAGTCTGTCTCCTCATTGCTCCAGAAGTGCACGTTTCTGCTTGCCTGTGGCAGTGGGGGCGTGGTCAAGCGCCGGTCTGTGACAGGAGGGCGGAGCCAGGGAAGGTGAGTGGCAGAATAACTACACCTGACTGTAATTAACCTGCGTTTGTGTGTCTTCCCAGTAATCACACCCTATTTAAGGAGGCAGAGGGAGAGCAGAGGGGAGAGCTCATCCCGGGACTAGAACAGTGCGCGCGTGCTTTTTATCTCAAGAATAAAAGTAGGCTGTTAAACTGAAAAGTCTGACAATAAAAAGCCTATTAGTACCAGAAGCTTTGTCCTGCCGTCCTCTGTGCTCCACCCACACTTCAGAGAGCTCTACATCGTCATTTTCTCTTCTTCGTTTGTTCCTCCTGACCTCTTCTGCTGCTCGCTACTACTGTTGTCATGCCAACCGAGGCTGTTGTGTTTCCCGCTTGTGGTCTCGTCACTCGTCACTTCCGGAAGTAGCTCGACAACTAGCTCGATAGGGTATACATGCACAAAATAGCTCGGCAGAAATCGCATAAACTAGGTCGTGTAGCTCGATTCCGAGAAATCAAGTTCGGTTCAATTTCAGCCGAATTAAGGTGTATACATGGCATTTTGAACTTCGATTTCAGTCGAGCAACGGCAGAAATTCGATTCTCTCTATGTGCATGTAAACGTAGTGAATGTAATATATACACATCCTGTTCAAACTGAAATGCTGGTAAAGATCCTGCCATCCTGTAGGAAAAGAAGTTTCGTACTTTTTCCTTCAGTGTCATGCTGCATTCATACTCATTTGTCTCAACACATGATTTACTTCAGTATAATAAAATGCATTTGAAATATAGATTCTCATATTTGAATAAAGTGTCAAAACTGGTTCTTTGATGTACGCTAAGTGCCAGACTTCGTATTCACCATTAGTGGATTCGGACTGCCAGCTAATTGTACTAGCTACAAACACTGGTCTCAGTTACTTCCTTCCAAGCTCATTTATTTATAATGTCTATACAAGTTGTTCATGACCGGACACACCCAAAATAAATAAATTTAAAAAAAAAAAAAAAAGACACCCCATGGTTATAAATTTATCTTCCTCTTTTTTTTTTAAAGTCAAGCAGGAACTAAGTACAGGTAGAAATTAAAAGTAAGACAGGAAATTTAAAAAGGAAAAAAAAAAAAGGGAACCACAGGCAGGCACTGTAGGATTGGTTCAAGGAATCATTCAAGTCAGTGGCTTGAAATCAGTTACTTTACTGCCTTATACCTGATTTACACGAAGCTGAGAAAACTCAAGCCGTCTTTTCCAAACCAAATGCACTCAGCTTACTGCGTCTTCATCCTTGCCAACTGGTTTAGTCCTTGAAAATCTGAGATTTTTGCGCTCACGAGGAAAGTATTTGGGCATCGCTGCCAAATCTGGTGCACTTTATCAACTCGCATAATTCTCCTGAGACTTGTGTGCTACAGCTGCTGAAATTAGGAGGCTTGTCTCTGCGTCTTGGCTTTATCAGCTATAACTTATCTTCATTCATCCTTAATAGTGCATTAAGAAGTCAGGATGAGACAAGGTACTGTATCATGATGAAGACTAGTCGCTTCATGAAGGATCTCCGACGTCTAGGTTATCTCTCGTCCATCATGCGGGCAGTTTGGTTTACTCTGGAACGCTTCCCTGCGTATCCCAACCCTAAATTTTTTTTACCAGCATTCCTAGGTGGGCAGAAGTTAATCTATGGCCAAACCATAAATATTTCACAACAGTCATTTCCATCTTTCATAAACAGTACAAGCTGCCAGAATGGGCTTTTGCAATGCAAAAAAGTTGACTATTATTGGCAGAGAAAAGAATATATACACACGTGTGTGTGTGTTGCTCTGTGTGTGTGTGCGCGTGCGCACGCTCTGCTATAGTTATTGTAAAAGACTGACACTTGGAAAAGAAAGTAAGATAACAGGTGTTTGGAAGGACAGAGCTGCATTTGGTTGTCACATGCCAGGCATTAGCTCTCTAAACAGCGTGGGGGAGACGGACTTCACTGAAAGACGTCCCACCTGGAGCTCTCAGAAAAGGAGGTCAATCTGATTAGCTCGGTGACGAAGATAAACACAGGGGTTCCCTCCCCTCCCTCTCACCTCCTGCTGAGCATTATAGATACTTACCCACTGCACTTTTAACCTGGAACTGCCCTGCAAAGGAATGAAATCTGTCCCCCCCCCCCCCCCCGTGTCTGTCTTGCTCTCCCTCCTGCCCTCTCTCCCCCATGTCTGTCAGTCTCCCTCTCTCTCTCCCCCATGTCTGTCACATAGTTTCTCTCCCTCCCTCCCCCCGTCTGTGGCTCTTGCCCCCCCCATATCAGTCTCCTCCTCCCCCCATCTGCCTCTCCCTCTCTCTCCCCTCCCAATATCAGTCTCCCCCCCCCAATATCAGTGTCTGTCTCTCCCTCGCTCACCTGAGACTCTCTCACATACACCCTCGTCAGTCTCTCCCCCCATATCTGTCTCTCCCTCTCACCTGTCTGTCCCCCCCTCCAGTGTCTCTCTCACCCTCCCCCCCTCTGTATCAGCCCCCCCCGTCAGTGTCCGTCTCTCCCTCGCTCGCCTTTGACTCTCTCATACACACCCTTTGTCAGTCTCTCCCCCCACGTCAGTGTCCGTGTGTCCCCCCCCCCATATATCGGTCTCTCCTGTTCACCTGTGTCTGTGTCCCCCTCCAGTGTCTCTCCCTCCCCCCTCTTCGTATCAGTCTCTCCCCAAGGTCTGTGTCTGCCTCTCACCCATGTCGGTCCCCTCCCCGTCTCTCTCTCTCTCTCTCTCTCCCCTGCCCCCCCATGTGTCTCTCTTTCACACTCTCTCCCTCCCTCACAAAAAGTGATAAAGGAAAAAACACTTGCATGTTTATTAGTAAGGTGCTGGGAAACAACAAGCCACCAGAATGCCTTTAAATGCTCCCTGGCATAGATTCTGGAAGTGCCCTGATGAAGACCGTTCTTACAAACTATCTTCGTTCATGTGGTGTTTTTCTGGACAGTGTGATCCAACAAATCTCTCATAGCTGTTCAAAAAGGGTTGAGAGCTGGAAAATGAAGACCATAGCATATAATTTACATCATCCTCATCAAAACCATTCTCTGAGCAGTCATGCCCTGTGGATGGGGGTGGAGTCATCCAGGAAGAGACCGCACCCATTAAACAATAATGATCAATTAGAAGAACTTTGTATTGCTCTGCAGTGACAAACCATGCATGTCATTTCCAGTCGCTACATTTCTCCACTCTTATCCAAATTTGCTTGGTAAATACGCACAATTTAAAAATCAAAAATCAATCCCACACCACAGTTCACTACCAGGAAGCAGTTCACGGACAAGAGGCACAGATTCCATAAAAGCTCAAGTGTTCTAGGGAGGCGCAAATCTAAGTAGCGATCGCATCACCACTGCCGCCTTCCTTTCGGCTTTTTGTTGTGTACAGTTCATAAATCATTTACTATGCCACAGGCAACATTCCAGAGAGACAAGAGCTTTATTCTTAGCGTGGCTGCAATGCTACTCGTCTTTCAGGCGCAGTATCAGAGCGCAGTTCAAACACTCACATGCCAGAGTGAGGCAGGGACGGATGTTGGGTTCAGGAGCGAGGCTCAGGGGTTGAGTATCAGCATGGAGACCAAACTGTACCCAACAACCAGTTGGGGGATAGGAAAAGGGGGAGAAAACACAAACAAACCTAACACCCAGTGACAATGTGAGGTGACTTTTTGAAACTGGTATTTTTTCTGTATAGAGAGTTCCATTAGTCAGTCTAGTGATCCGTCCATCTATGTCCACAGTCAAATCAATCACTTAACCATATACCTATCCACAGACCCTTCAATCCCACCCCACTGACCCTTTTGACCCACCCACCCATATGACAGCCATCAATCTTTGTCTGCCTGCCTGTCCATGTACAGTGAATATAGAAAGTTTACACCCCCCCCCAATAAAATTGCTAGTTATTGTGATGCAAAAATCTTTTTCCACCTTTAAATATCTTAAAACAAGGAACTTTCCAAGCAAAACTTGTAGGGGAGTGTTTAAGCTATTTCTTAGCCATTTAGCAGAAAGAAGCTCAGAGCAGAGACTAGCAACATGGCTAGTCAGACTTTTATTCATTTATTTCACCTGTCTGGTTTGATTCGTGAAATAAAATCTTACTTTAAAAAAATATGGTGAAACAAAGACAAAAGGGACAGGGTGTTTATACTTTGCTTCTAATTCAAAATTTGATGCATCGCGTCTATCCACAGTGTGCGGAGCTGATCAAATATGAGCCCATGAAATGCCAGTGCAAAAAAGGGTACTGACTGCAAAGTCATCTGAAATTAAAAAAAAAAAAGAAAAAAAGTTCCACATCCGGCAAGAACGATATCATGCGGACATGTGATCATTTTGATGTGCTGAGGGTCGCTTTCCTCCATTTTGGGACCGAATATCCTCCCTCTTAGAGCTAAAGCATGGCCCTGCGGAAACAGCTGAATGCGAGGAGCTTTAATTAATTAACATAATTAGCGAACTGGGTCACACCAAGATGGTGACGCGTGTAAAACATGACTCTGCATCGACCTCGGGGGGGAATCATAATTGAGTCATTCAGGATTCAGCCATGTTTTTGCTTGGCGTTAGTAAGTTAGAGGTTTTTTGCTTTCTCCTGAAATGTTTTTTTATTTTGTCTTCCTCAGGGTAGTAAAACACTTTCACTGTGAAGACTGTCGTTATCGCTATCCATGCTGTAGAATTAATGCTGTTTTGAATTCTCATTCACTGCTGTAATGCAAATGGCTTCCTCCTCAGTATACAAGTGCACTTCCACGGCAGGAAGAAAAAGAAAAAAAAAAAAAAAAAAAAACCCATTTTGCCGTCTACGTAGCCCCCTATTTATACAAAATTGAGTCATTCAGGATTCAGCCATGTTTTTGCTCGGCGTTAGCAAGTAACAGGTTTTTAGCTTTCTCCTGAAATGTTTTATTTTATTTCTTCTTCCTCAGGGTAGTCTTCTTTCACTGTGAAGACTGTCGTGATCGTTATCCATGATGTAAAATTAATGCTATTTTCCTGAGAAATGCTGGCAAAAATTTATAAGGATTTTTGATCATCTTAAAGCTTATTTAAAAAAAAAATGTTGGCAAAAAATGCTATGTTTTTTGTTGTTGTGAACGAGCGAAATCACCAGAAATCCGTAACCAGGGTCTGTACCGGAGGATACAGACCCGCTTGCCAGCCAATCAGAGCGCAGGATTTGATGGAAACTACACCGCAAAAAAAATAAATCTATACATTTCCCCTAGCCTGGGCCCACCCATCCTAAGCGTGACGCAACACGAGGGCCTGTTCCGAGCTTAGTCTGGCCAGGCAGGCTATCTACAGCATTTCCAAGCTCCCCAAAAATCAGGAACCAATCAACTTTGAGCATCTCCAATGGCCCTGGGTAGAGGCTTGTTCAAGGCAGTGACGTAGTAGAACTGCGACCGGAAGCCATAGATTGTTTACAGAATCTATGCCGGAAGCACTTCATTCACATCACGAACATGGAGCAGTGGCAAGCCTTTGACACAGCGGTAGATGCTGTATTGAAAGCATTCAACGGGAAGTTCTCATTGAAAACGGAGCAAAGAGCAGCCCTGGAGGTATTTATTGAAAGGAAGGACGTTTTCGCCTTGCTCCCGACCGGCTTCGGTAAGAGTTTAATCTACCAGTTAGCCCCGTCGCGTCACATACGTCAGAGGAAAGAGTGATGTGATTGGTTTAAGCTTCGTCACAGCCTTTTCTGGCTTCAACCAGTAGCAAACTGAGGCATTTCAGGGAGGCGGGTCAACCACGGGCTCTGGGAAACGGTTTGGCTTAATAGCTTGGCCAGACCAAATGCTCGGAGAGCTTTGAAGTCGCGTTAGCCAGGCTACATTTCCCCCCCTCCATTACTGCTTTTGTGTAATTGTTTCCTTCTCTGCAAAATCAAAATATTAGGTGTGTCACTCCACACTCAGACCCCCCAATCAAAGACAAACGCTGCAAATTCATCAGGTTTCGTCCTTCAGTTGATTCCAGCTGTCGATCCGTTCCTTCACGAAAATTATTGGACAACCTTTTGGTTTCCATCACTTTTCTAACATGCTTTCGAGTTGATTCACTTTAATATTTTCCTTTTCCGCTAGCGGGAGAGCAGAGTTCACCATGTTTGCTCATGCTGACTTATTTTGGTTAAAAGTAGGTCAAAACACACACCCCATGATGATCATGTGATGGCTGCTCACTTGGGCAATCTCTGGAATTGTAAAACCTGGGACATGTTTTATCTCGGCAAAGCATTTACACACAGGATACACGGTGTGTGCACAGCATCGCAACTCCTCAAATCACCGCGAAACATCTTGAAACTCCAACAGCAATAGAACATTTCTGCCCAGAATTCAACTCTGCAGTCAGAACCTTTAACACTTCAAACTGATCAATAATTGAACAGTTAAGATTTAAAAGAAAACTGGTGCTGCCATTGAGTCACGTTTATCAGGAATATATGAAACTGGTCCTTCACAAATTTTAGTTTCTACAACAAGGGTGCCCTTTCGTCTATAATGCGACATACCAGCCAAAACGAACAGATCATTTGAGCAGAAAACTGCCCAGGGCTTAGATTAGCTGGACTATATTGCAATATCCTTTAAAAACAACACCCAGAAACTAACAAGCCACTTGAGAACAAATGCATATTGAAAGAATCTGGAGCAAACTTGATATGCATTCAAAAACAACAAGATTACGTGTTCATTCCTTCATTAAACATCAGTCCAATATGGCTTAAAACCACACCTTATTCCATCCAAACAGCACATCATGAGTTGTGTACCCGTTGCGTCATCTGCACACGACCTGCTGCTTTGTATTGGGAGTCGTCACTTCATTTCCTTTAATTATGCTTTCAGACATGACAGAACCCTGAACTCCCAAAAACACTCCACTCCTTTAGAGCTTCAGAAAGGAATTGTTTAGGGTGGACTAGAGTCTGCAAAGCTCTTTTTCAGATGAGAAGAGCATAAGTCACAACAGCTGTGATAAACTAATTACAGCATTACCACTATAATGTACATAACACAGCAATAAAAAAAAACAATCTCAGGCTTACCTTGTATATTTAAAAAAAAAAAAAAAAAAAAACACAGGATGCCACTGTATGCAATCAAATCTGCAACAGCAAAGCAAATCCAAGATGAGGAAGTGAAGAGCTAGAACTACCAGCAGATAGACCATGAACCAGATCTAAAAAGAGACGACTGTAAACTTGCAATTAATGTATTCGAGTCTTTACTCGAACATCAGACGTGGCACAGTGGACATGCTCCAGAATCTGATTTCACGAAATAAACAGCAGCTCTTCGTACTGTTATTCCTCCATGTTTGTTTGATTTTATATTCATTAACATATCGAAACTCTTCTGAAGATTCCTCAACATCTGAATGTTCATTATGGAGAAAATGAAAGATAGATAACCAGTCAAACTAAAACAACCAAATGTCATTTAACACTTTACCTCTTTTTACAGCTCCGAAGCTGCATTTTATACTAATTCTCAAATCTGATTGGACAAAAGATGTTGACAAACATCTGCCTGTAACTCAAAATCACAAATTTTTATTCAAATGTGTCATGGAACCCACGTGGGGGGAGAAAAAGAAAGAAAAAAAAAAAACCCTCACACAGGGACACCGAGTACAATCTAAAAAATTTGAGTGCATCTCTCCTGAGCTTACACTTCATTCAGGCACTTGGGGTTTAAAAAAAACAAAACAAAACCCAAACCAAACCAAAAAAAAAAACCCTGTGCAAGACAGAAGAGGTCGTGTATCCACAAACATAAGTCACCGAGAACTGAATTTGTCTAAACACAGTACATTCTATACATTATATCCGGAGCTTTGTATTTTATTTTCTCTCCATTTTTGCTTTTTTGTGTGCGTGTGTGTGTGTGTGTGTGTGTGTGTGTAGTTTGACGTTTGAGTGTTTTGTCCTCCGGTGGTGGTGTAGCTCCAGACCCAGTTTTGGGCGTCGGTTCCCTCCAGGCCTTGGTTCGCCGTGGGTGATGCCTGTGCTCCTACCGGTAGCTATGGACTGCAGTGAGCTCGTTGCTCATTTTAACATCGTGGTTGTCCAGCGCTCTGTGCTTTGGTGCTTGACGTGATTTTCTGAGCGATGTTGCTCGGTGGCGTTGTGGCAGCTATGCAGGCGGTTTGGGACATACCAGCGCTCTGCATGGCGGTGCTTCTGTGCTTGCTTTGTGGATCCATGGCGTGGTGTTCAGAGTGATGTTGCCCAGTGGCGTTGCGATGGCTGTACTGGCAGTGTGGGACTTGTTTTCGTGCACCTTTTGGTGGGACTGTGGCTGCTACACCATTGGAATGACATCTGACCTCTACTTGGTGGACTCCCCCTTCCCTATACTTGTCAAGAGACCTTGGGTTTTGAGAAAGGTGCGATCACATCACATCACACATCACATTATCTCTAGCCGCTTTATCCTTCTACAGGGTCGCAGGCAAGCTGGAGCCTATCCCAGCTGACTACGGGCGAAAGGCGGGGTACACCCTGGACAAGTCGCCAGGTCATCACAGGGCTGACACATAGACACAGACAACCATTCACACTCACATTCACACCTACGGTCAATTTAGAGTCACCAGTTAACCTAACCTGCATGTCTTTGGACTGTGGGGGAAACCGGAGCACCCGGAGGAAACCCACGCGGACACGGGGAGAACATGCAAACTCCGCACAGAAAGGCCCTCGCCGGCCCCGGGGCTCGAACCCAGGACCTTCTTGCTGTGAGGCGACAGCGCTAACCACTACACCACCGTGCCGCCCAGAAAGGTGCGATATAAATTGAAATTATTGCCCCACTATGAGCACCAACAGAGCCATCCTCCTGCTCGTCCTGCACCAGGCTTCATCTCTGTCCCCTTGTGCTTGCCTCACAGCATGCAAGATAAGACGTTCCAAGAAAAGAGAACAGGATTTACTTTGTAATGCTGCTATGAGCTGAACAGCACGATTCATAAGAACCCAATTTTGCCCTGAAAACTGTGTAACCATTCACACGATTTATCCCTATTATTAATACGATTTTGAAAAGCCACACTAACAAAAACAGAGGCTTGTGACCCGGCCATTCACCAAAATCATGTGACAGTCACAATGCTCTGTGCAAATTACTAACTTGTTCCATGGTTTTTGAACCGTTCAGTGATGCTGACCAGCTTCTCTTGTGCTCTCTATACACAGCACTGCGTGGATGTATGCTGTGTGGTCTTTTTAAAAAAAATCTGTCTGGAGCCACACCAAGAACACGAGTTATTCAGCCTGGATGAGGAGGACACCGTGAACTCTTCTGACCAGATTAAAAAAAAAAAAAAAAAAAGGGAAAAAAAAAAAAGCTCATCCAAGTCTGTAAGGTGAATGTTACAACGAGCAGTGATGAAACAAAATACGAATAGACTGCAAAGTACACTATCACTGTTTGTACAAGCAGGACGTCAAGCACGCCATCAAGGCTGAGGATTTCACATAAATGATAGCGTGAAGACTGTTACTGTCAAGTGTCTCATGTTCCTCCGAACATTAAAACACAGCCACACCACTGATCATTTTCATGCCCACACTCTAGGTCAGAAGATACTCAGGACTAGTTTGCCATTGATCGATTGATTCAAAGCCGATCCTCTTTCCATGTACAGCAAATCCTCTAATCCATGCTGCCCCAGTTAAAAAAACAAAAACACAGACGCAAGTAGATGTTTGAGTAATAAAATGAGCATTTCATAGATCCTCATTTCCTTGTTCAAATGGGGAAGTCATCGATTCTGGAGAAAGACTGTTGATAGTATTGCTGGGTTTCAGTCACATGACTTTTCTTCATGGTTTTACCGGAAGTGAAATAGCTGGTGGTCTAAACACACCATAGTGCAAACAACTAGTGATAAGTTATCAGAGTAGAGTATGCTCGTAATCTAGAAGCCGCTGCTCGCTTTAGATATATTCAGAAGGTTGCTATGTGCAATGGAATAGACTCCTACAGTCTGGGAAAGAAGGATTTGTCATACAAGCTTGAAAACTACCCTTAGTCGAGGATGAGGATGGTCACCTGCAGGACCCCTACCCACAACACAGCACTTGGATCTGAATACACCGTTAAAAGGTGTCATATTTAAGTCTTGACATTTATTTTAGAACAATAACTAGAACAATTTTTACAATAGAACTGCACTCAATTTTTTTTTTTGGGGTGTGTCCAGCTCTACTCGTGCCAAAGGCACGTTTCTTTCGTTATCCAAGTGACGAAAACAGTAAAAGCGACAACATCCAAGATCAATTCCCACGCTCCATCACTAAAAGGGTTCATTCTCACATGCACACAAATACAAACCAACATTCCTTTCATGAAATCTTTTCACTGCTTACTCACTTCTTTATCAGTAACATGGTTATGAGTAAGTGATATAAGAAATGAAATTCTCCACCGCACAAACGTGCTCCAAGTACTGAATAACGCCAGGTAACTGAGTAAGACAGATTATTCCATCACCGTGACTCACTAAGGTGCAAAAAAAATCAGAATATCACAGCTACTGAATGGGCAAAATTCCAGGAAAGTCTTTGGAAATAAGAACAAAAGCACTGTTAAAGAATCCAACAGCATTTCAGGGTCCCGTCTCTCACACAGACAATATTAGTTGCTTGCCATAGTCATGATCTTCTCAGAACAGGGTTGTCTGGACACGACAAAGTGCTTGAATTAAAGGCTTTACTGTTTGTGCAACTCCCCCCAAAAACAAACAAACAAAAAAACAAACAGACGGCGCATAATACAACTGCTCCACCTATAAACAAAGCAGTCCTATAAAGTGTCACACTGTACATAACTATCACCTCTGAGGCTACTATTACACGGTCTTGTATTTTGCCACGTAAGCGCCGTGTGGGTCAAATGCCAAGAAATGGTGTATTTTGTCCAAAATTAAAGTCCTATGGCATATCTGGGGTTCAAGGGACAAAGTTATGGCATACGCGTGGTGTAGCACTCGTTGCCACGGCGTAACCGGTTCGTTGCTTTCGCTGACGTGGCGTTTCATTCTTACATGTGACTTTGCTGCTGCGTCCACAGGTGGGTATAAAAAGGGGGCCCCACGCTGCGTTCGCAGTCATTCGTCACAGTCAAGAAAGCATCACGTCAGTGAAGAAGTCAGGACCCAAGAAGGGCAAAGGAAGACATCAGCTGCATCCACCCAGCCACCTTCAAGACACGTCAACTAAAGCGTTCGCACGGCGTAATAGGTGTTTGAGCAACGTTCCCAGTGCGTCACAGCTTTCGTTTTTACAGCGTACACATGACACATGTGTGACATATCAAAGCAGCCATGTATGCGCTACGGATTTTTAAGTGCGGACTTAAAAATACGTCACACACTGGCGTACAAGGAGATCGTGTTACGCGTCCTAGAGTATTAGCTACGTAAGCTGGCAATGCTGTGACTTTCCTTTCTTACTGCCACATATCCTGATGCACTGTACATACGCAAGGCTGAAACGCCAATGTGTGAGCCAAGCATTAACAATTTTAGAAACAGCAAGCTCAACTGTGAGCTACTGCTCACTTACAGTGGTGCTTAAAAGTTTGTGAACCCTTTAGAATTTTCTATATTTCTGCATAAATATGACCTAATACATCAGATTTTCACACAAGTCCTAAAAGTAGATAAAAGAGAACGCAGCTAAACAAATGAAACAAAAATATTATACTTGGTCATTTATTTATTGAGGAAAATGATCCAATATTACATATCTGAGTGGCAAAAGTATGTGAACCTTTGATTTCAGTATCTGGTGTGACCCCCTTGTGCAGCAATAACTGCAGCTAAATGTTTGCGGTAACTGTTGATCAGTCCTGCACACCGGCTTGGAGGAATTTTAGCCCGTTCCTCCGTACAGAACAGCTTCAACTCTGGGATGTTGGTGGGTTTCCTCACATGAACTACTCGCTTCAGGTCCTTCCACAATATTTCGATTGGATTAAGGTCAGGACTTTGACTTGGCCATTCCAAAACATTAACTTTATTCTTCTTTTACCATTCTTTGGTAGAACAACTTGGGTGCTTAGGGTCGTTGTCTTGCTGCATGACCCACCTTCTCTTGAGATTCAGTTCATGGACAGATGTCCTGACATTTTCCTTTAGAATTCGCTGGTATAATTCAGAATTTATTGCTCCATCAATGATGGCAAGCCGTCCTGGCCCAGATGCAGCAAAACAGGCCCAAACCGTGATACTACCACCATCATGTTTCACAGATAGGATAAGGTTCTTATGCTGGAATGCAGTGTTTTCCTTTCTCCAAACATAACGCTCGTCATTGAAATCAAAAAGTTCTATTTTGGTCTCATCTGTCCACAAAACATTTTTTCCAATAGCCTTCTGGCTTGTCCATATGATCTTCAGCAAACTGCAGATGAGCAGCAATGTTCTTTTTGGAGAGCAGTGGCTTTCTCCTTGCAACCCTGCCATGCACACCATTGTTGTTCAGTGTTCTCCTGATGGTGGACTCATGAACATTAGGCAGATTCTACCGTAACTGGATCCATTAAATCACTTGCCCACAAAATAAGAAATTTTTCTTGTCCTTTTTTCAGTGAGGTAATATTTTCAAGATTGAAAATATGGTATTTGGTCTTCTAAAACAGCATGTCATTTAAAAATACACTGAGCATATCAATAAAATATTTTTAAAGAATAAAAGTTCTATTTCTTTGACATATCTGACAGACATAACTCCCATTATCCCTGTTGCTATCGTCAGTGAATTTGTCAGATGACCTGACGATAGACTCAGTCATTATGGATCTTTGGTAGTTATCGTGTGGAAGCAGGCTTTATCATTTTTGGGTGTCAACAGATAGAGTTGAAATAGATTAACAGCGAAAAAACTATTTCGTTCACGAGAGAAGCCCACAGTTATTTTTAAAAAATGCTATCGTCAGTCTGTCAGTCAAATGCACCTGACGATAGCAAAATTCAAGCCCTCACCACGCACATGTTGACTGACGCAAAGAGGAAATTTTACTGCGCATGATTTTTGTGACAGCAGACATTTACTTCCGCGCAAGACTTGGAGTTCTGACAGCTAGATTTCATCAAATAAATCAAGGTAAGATTTTCAGTCAGCTATCCTGATGATAGAAATTTTTGACGATAGAAACATTGAGAATATATTTGTGCATTCATATTTAAATTTTTTCTGGAGGAAAACTATCGTAAGTTGAGATAAATCAAAGCCACTTGCAACCCTTTCAGCCGACAGGTCATTTCAATGTGTTATTTCCCTGCAAAAGTGACACAGTCGTGTCTATCACTGTTCTGACAATTATTGTTATTTCAATTTTGAAAATAAAATGTTTTTATTTCAATATTTTATTTTATTATTTGGTTCTAGTGATGAGGTATTTAATATTATGACTAAATTTGTCAGATTAATAATGTAAGAAACAGTTTTGTTGCTATTGTCATCTAGAGTGTCTGTCAGAATATGATGGTAGACGTTAGTTTGTCTGTCAGATTTTGATGATAGAAACCGATGTGTTTCTATTGTCATTTAGCATGTCTGTCATGTCAGGCTTTTATTCATTAGTTACCAGGACGACTGTCCTAAAATTTACTGTGAATGTCCAAGACCCCAAATGCTACTAGAAAAACTTAATAGAATGATCAAAATAATCAATTCAGCAATTTAAGGAGATGGGACTTAACTGGCCTCTGTTATGGTAGAATCTGCCTCTAGCCAATGTGAGAGAGGCCTTCAGTTGCTTAGAAGTTACCCTGGGGTCCTTTGTGACCTGGCTGATTATTACACGCCTTGCTCTTGGAGTGATCTTTGTTGGTCGACCACTCCTGGGGAGGGTAACAATGGTCTTGAATTTCCCCCATTTGTACACAATCTGACTGTGGATTGGTGGAGTCCAAACTCTTTAGAGATGGTTTTGTAACCTTTTCCAGCCTGATGAGCATCAACAATGCTTTTTCTGAGGTCCTCAGAAATCTCCTTTGTTCGTGCCATGACACACTTCCACAAACGTCTTGTGAAGATCAGACTTTGATAGATCCCTGCTCTTGAAATAAAACAGGGTGCCCACTCACATCTGATTGTCATCCCATTGATTGAAAACACCTGACTAATTTCACCTTCAAATTAACTGCTAATCCTAGAGGTTCACATACTTTTGCCACTCGTATGTAATATTGGATCATTTTCCTCAATAAATAAATGACCAAGTATAATATTTTTGTTTCATTTGTTTAACTGGGTTCTTTTTATCTACTTTTAGGACTTGTGTGAAAATCTGATGTTTTAGGTCATATTTATGCACAAATATAGAAAATTCTAAAGGGTGCACAAACTTTCAAGCACCACTGTACGCATCCCCCTGCCGCTCTCACGTGTATCAGAATGCAAGCAATCGAAGGAATAGAACACTTCTTATGAATGTTGACTTCAACAAATCATGAACCCTGAAACAAGTAAGTAAAGAGCAGTGTTCTCTCCAGGGATTTCAAATAGCATCCTGGTAAACTGTCATTTTGAAATAGCATTTTGTTTCTTGAAATAGGGTCAAAATCCATGCTACGTTTCGTAAATACATTTCAGTGGGTAAACAGGAAGTCAATGTAGGACAGACCTGAAAATGGTATACACGGTATAGAACCGCAAGCTGAAGATCGATACCAAATATCGAAGTAGTTGTGATTTGTAATTGCTGAGAAAAGTGTGGGCGAACTAGATTTTTTTTTTTTTTTTCCCCAGCCACGGTACGCCGGAAATCCGGCGCGGCGCCGGAACGCTATCTCCCCTGAGTTTAACACATGAAACAAAATGCCCACTATTCAGTATCTCATTTTCTAAACACAAAACAGTGCAGATTCTTTAACACAGGGGCTCCCGAACAACCCTAAATGAGCACTTTTTTTTTTTTTTTATTCGACATTTATAACCGATGACACTAAATAGACTACACAGCCAAAGGTTTGTGGACACGTGACCATCACACCCATGTGGTTCTTCCACAAAGTTGAAAGCACACAAATGGCCCTGTACTCTTGAACTACAATTTCCCTTCACTGGAACCAAGACACACAAACCTGTTCCAGCACGACAACATCCCTGTGCACAAAGCGAGCTCCATGAACACATGGTTTGCCAAGACTGGTGTAGAAGAACTCAAGTCCCAGGCACAGAGACCTGACCTCAAGCCCACTGAACACCTCTGGGATCAACTCAAAACACTGACTGCACCCTAGGCCTACTTGTCCAACCCAAGTACCTGAATGAACACAAATCTCCACAGCTACACTGGAAAATCTAATGGAGAACCTTCCCAGAAGAGTGAACATGATGACAGCAAAGCAGAAATAAATCTGGAAAGGGATGTTCAATAAAAATAAGGGTGCAATGGTCAGGTGTTCACAAACTTCTGGACATAGTGTATATCTCAAATTATTATATCCACATTCACTGGATATGAGCAATTGTACACTCTGATTGGCTCCTCTATTATTAGGATATCAGCTCATATACCAGGAATGGGGGGTGGGGGGGTGGAGCATGTTGCTGAACCAACCGAGGAGGAAACAAAACAAAATCCCAAAATTTGTTCAAGTATTTAAAAGAAACAGAAATAGCTAAAAGAATAGTTATCCCCATCTCCTGTTCTACGCTTCAACCCAGTTGGGGGTGGTAATGCACTTTTAAGTTAGTTTGCCAACTGGCAAAAAACCCTCAAGAAGAAAAACCCCAAAAAACAAAAGGAAACAAATATGGAGTGATGGTAAAATGATTTGATGGCAAGAACGCATCTTACCCCCCCAAGAATAATCGGATTTTTCACAAATTGCAACGGTCATTGCGCCGGTTTGTTTACATTCCAAGCAGAAATGATTTTGTCGGACGTTTTGTATAAAGTTTTTCCATTCATCAAATTTGCAAAACACAAAAATGTTCCGTTTCTCAAAATCCAGTGAATGTGGATAGAATAAAACTGTTATTCCACTCAATCTCATCGTACATGGCTGACAGACAACTCGACACTACACGCCTCGCCGGCTATCAGCTCACGTATGACTCGATTTCATGGGATAACTTAAATATTGTCCCATCTGGACAGTTCTTTAGACTACAGCATAAAAACCAGTCCTAACATTAAAGGTGCACACCTGAGAATGACATGCTTTTGACAGGTTAGTCATTCGCACCATGAGCTAATCAGCGTGTGCTGTAGACTTTGACAGGGCGGAGTGACTAATCGGTCACCTGCTGCGTGAGTGAAAAGAGCGAGCGCTACCTGTGAAACTGCAGCCTGTGTTACACCCCTTTACATGTCACATTAATCGGTAAAGTACAGATACACAATCTCGCTGTGCAAACAATTAAAGCCAGTTCTCTGCACTTGAAAAGCACTCAACAGCATCAGGGAGTTGGTGATTAACCTTTGAGGTTAAACATTAGCTTTCTGACAAAGCAGGTTAATCGCTGGAGGAGTTCCAACACTCCGGCTTCACGCTGTGTGGTTCCAGATTTAAACCAGCACTGTCAGATTTGGTCACATTGTTCTTTTCACAAAGTCAAATTACTGGCGCCAATTGAGGGTGTGTCCGGGGGTGGGTGGGTGGGTTGTCTGCTGTAACAAGGGGGGGGGGGGGGGGGGGGGGGGGGGGGACATTCCTGATGAAAATGCCACTTAAATATTAATTTGCATGGCTGATCCGGGTAAAAGATTGATAAATAAGCACCTGTAAATTAGGACGTTACCCCAGAATCCAGTGTAAATTAAGCCAACCTTTGTCATCATCATCATGCTCTTACCTCCAACACTGGTCCAGCTCCGAGAATGATCTGTTCCACCCCGCTAGCGAAGCCCTTCTGACTTAGAGCAGTCAAATGATGGATGAGGAAGTTGGTGCTCTGTGTCTTCCCTGACCCGCTCTCTCCGGAGATGACGATGCACTGGTTGCGCCTTCGTTTCAGCATGGCGTGGTAGGCCACGTCGGCCACGGCGTAGATGTGCGGCTCCAGCTTCCCGAGCTGGTGGTTGTCGTACATCTTAACGTATTTGGGATTATAGACTGGCAGGAACTTGAAGGGATTGATGGCGACGAGGATGCTGCCTACGTACGTGTAGATCTTTTCTTGCCTGAAGCGGGTGCGCAGGTTCTCCAGCAGCGTCTTCTCGCTCAGGTCAGGCAGCTTGCAGAGGTCGTTGTGGTCCTGGAGTTGCGGCGGTGGCAGCAGTCCCCGCTCCACCATGCGCCGGCGCTCCTCCGTCAACTGCAGCCACATGGCCACGTTCCCGTAATGAATGGAACCATCCAAATTTTTCTCGCGCAGCAGGAAGCGGTAGTCCTCGCTTCCCGAGCGGTTCTCCAGCGCAGCGCGGGGCCACAGCATCATGCGCTGAGCCGGACAGTCGCTCGGGTTCAGGATCCATTCCTCGCCGCCGAACTCCTTCACCTCGGCCAGCACGTAGCATTTGGTGCGGTCCAGCCGCAGCCGAGCGATCACCTGCTCGATGACCTCGGCGGCCGTTGTTCTCTTTCGGGCCAAGATGGGGCAGTAGATGGTGCCCACGGCGATTGCGCCAGGATAGACACGCAGAGAGAGCTCGGCATCCTCGAAGCAGCGGCGCCGCCCGCCAACATCGCGAATGCTCATGTTGGAGCCGTGCGGCCCATCAGCTCTCAGCACGCGTGTACTTCAGAAAAAGGCCCAGAGAATGCTTCAAGACATCACAAATGCTGAAAGAAAAACAAAAATAATTAGGATTTACATGACCGGAGCAAAAACCGCGATAAACACAGGACTTGAACAAATATTAAAAAGCTATTGGCTGATAACACAGGGTTAACATGACACTAGGCTTCTGATACAGTATTGCTGCTCCATATTACATTGCCATGATGTGTCACATATAATACCTACATGCACTGCATAATGGGCTTTATGTTATGGGGTGTGGTTTGAGGCTGTGAGTCACTTGCATATTTTTTTGACTGGAGAAATAAAAATCAACTGGAAACATTAGAAATGCTTGTTCTCCTGTCTTATTTATTAGCTTAGCAGTTCAGGACCATTAAATTGTGATATTTTTAAAATAGTGACTTGGGAAGAATCAATACTTCACAAGCAGTCACTACAGTAACAATTTTAAACATGCATTTTTTAATACAGAAACATTTTTCCTATTGAGCTTGCATTTCTAGTCCATGGAAAACCTTTGGGCAGAAGAAAAAAAAAAAGCAATTTTTTTTTTTTAAATTTCCCTTAAATTTAGAAGATCAAATCAATCCCAAGTGACAAAGCACGTGCTTTATTTAAAGCAAAACATGCATTTTAAATTCTTTCCATTCTAGCTTACTTTATTAAAATGGCTATTCTTACACAGCAAAATAAATATTCTAAAAAATAATAAATGATCTGGCAGCTAGAGTTAACACTTATTTTTATAATTAGCTGCTGGAAAATAATTTTTACATGGAGGTGAACAGACAAATCAGCTTTATTAAACTGAAAGCAACATGGTCCACTTTGTATTCTGTACAGCTGGACACACAATTAACTTGTCATCACTTCTCATCTCAACGACGAGTGCTAGAACAGATCCACGCTGTACATGTTGTGCTTGGCGTACGACAGCCTCGAGCATCACGGAACCTTTTTGTCTTTTGACTGATGTGAAACAATCAGCATTGGCCATCTGACCACGTGACCATTTCTGAACAGTCACCCAGTCTGCCTCCATGATCAAATGATTTTATAGGCATAACGTGGCCTAAAGGTAGAGCTTCAGCTTCCTGACTACGCCACATCATGTTAATCATTCAGCCATTTCCTACTTTAGGTCTGATTCATAACAGAACTGATAAGGTAATTATTATAAACCGGCAGGCCTCGTAAGAGATTAAAATAAATAAAAAAAAAAAATTTGATTTACATCAAACCCTTCATATTCTGGCTTTAAGCACACACTAACTTACTATCAGCTCTGAACACAACACAGCAAATCAGTCCACTGCCAAGATAAGCAGCTGCTGCCGCCGCCTTCAACACACACACACATACTCTAAACTAATTCACAGCTGTGCCTCTTAATAAAGACTGAACCGGCTCTACGGGTTACTGTTCGCTCCAAAGTGAAACATTTGTCGACAATGACAACACCAAAAACTCCTAAATCCCTCTAACTCATGGTCCATAAAGAAATTAATTAATTATTTGGTTTACTGAAACACCACAAGGCCAGAATCACAGGAACCGATATTCCATCTTGTCTTTCTGAAATAATGCGTCTGCAAACATGGAGATAAGCTCCTTTTCAAACCACGGCTCAATGGGGCAAAACAAATGGGCTGCGTAACGCAAATAGTGCTCTAATAGAGCACCTCATTCATACCTCTGGAGTGCCAAGCTCCGTTTATTTATTCTCATGAGGTTAACGTGGCCGCGTGTGTGCGTGCTGTCTGTCTCATCACAGAAACGATGGTGCTGCAGCTAAGCCTGGAGTCGAGCCAAAAGGTTCAGGTGTGCAAAGCACAGATGACGCGTGTGCACGCGTGAGTGAGTGGGACTGCACGTGCGCGCATGTATACACACAGTGACTTCAAAGTTATTCCAGAGACACAGGGTGGCTTCACGACTCATGTCTTACATTTCACCTGTTTGAAGAGTTGAAAAGAAATCAAGCAAAAATATTTTAAAAAAAGTTACAGATCATTTAGACAAAATCAACATCAATGGCGGACTAGATGCAGACACGCGGTGGGTGGGGTCAGGCTCTAACCGCCTTGAGGATGCTTGCAACGCACCATAGTTTCTCTACCAACAGCTCATTCACAGACACTTGAACACCAGACAATTTACATAATCCAAGACCAGCAATCTCGATTTTAAAGAAATGTTATTTGGCAAAGAAAGGTGTATAAATCATTGATATGCTGAAGCTTTCAATCAAAAGATTTTATGTAACATTTATGGAATGAGTCTCCAATGCCAGCACTTTGTAACAGTCAGTAGGTTTTCCTCCATTGGAAAAGTCTTTGGAACAGAGGACATTTGCAATACCCTTTTTTTTTTTTTTTAAACAACCTGACAAGCTCTTATTACTTTAAAAGAAGGGGGAGGAGAAAAAGGAAAAAGAGGATGGTGAGGAAACACCTGTTTATAATGTTAACAATAACAGGAACACGTCAACATTCCAGAAAATTAAATGCAATTATAAATGGTTCAACAGCACAAGGAGAGTCACCCTGTAGTTAACAAAAGGTGAATACTTGGAAAGTTGCTGTGGTATAAGAGAGGAAAAAAACAAAAAAACCACTTAAGGATGTGATGTTCTAGCCACAGTCACTGGATATGAGCAATCACGCACTCTGACGACTACTACTAGGATATCAGCTCATATACAGTGAGGAGAGAAAAACAAAAAATGGTGGAACGTGTTGCTGAACCAATAGAGGACAAAATAAAAACTACTCAAAAACAAAACCCCAAAAATCATCAGGTACTTAAAAGAAACAGAAATGGCTAAAAGAATATTAGGTCACCCCCCAGTACCTCCTGTTCCATACTCCAGCCCAGTCGGTGGTGGTAATGCATCTTTAAGTTGGCCAACCGCCCCCCCCAAAAAAAGCCCTCAAGAACCCCCCCCCCCCCCCCAAAAAAAAAAAAAAAAATTAATAATTATATATATATATATATATATATATATATATATATATATATATATATATATATATATATATATCTGATGGTAAGAACACATCTTATTTTTCAAGAATTATCACATTTTTCAAAAATTGCTCCAGTCATTTCCCCGGTTTGTTCACACTCCAAGCAGAAATGATTTTGTTGGACATTTTGTATAAAAGTTTTTATTTATCAAATTTGCAAAAAATAACGCACAGTTTCTCAAAATCCAGTTAACGTGGATATAATAAAACCATTATTCCACACAATCTCGTCATACGTGGCTGAAAAGTAGACTGCCTTTCAGATTTTTCAAGCATAGGTCATGAAAAGAATCTTCCCTGACACCCAATTATTTTTTAGTGGACCAAAAGCTACCAAATTTGAATTACAGACGTCCAATTTTATTAGGTTGAACAGAACAATTAGTGAATTTTGGACCACATGGCCCTAAATTCTCCACCATTTTTTCCTGCTTCACCATGACTCAATTCAAGATACAACGTCAGGCATCACATGGTGGGCTTTCCCCATTTGCACAAGGCATTGTGGGATACAAATTTGAAACAGGAGAGGAAGACGGAGGATGTTCATGTGTGAAAGACAGACTACAGTAACAAAAGTGAGAAGAAAAGACGTTGTTATATATGAAGGAAAGGAAACGCAGGACCAAACTAATAAATAAATAATCGGCAGTCAGCGAGCACCTCAGTGTGATCAGCTGTTCATTTAGCGACAGAATGATGGAAGCGTCAGTGCATGGTCAAAGGTAAACCTGCGCACGCGCACACTGACTTCCTCGGTCTGCTCGACTGCGCGAAGCAAGCGATTTCATGCACATTATTTGCTCGGGAATCCCCTCAAATTAAATAACTTCCCAGCTACAGAATGGCCTGAGATTTTCTAAGATATTACAGAAATCATACATCAATGACCAAATTCCAGAAGGAGCTAAATTTCACTGATTTTATGAAATCGAAAAGCCGTCCAGCTTTAAAGCCAACCCGGTGTGATGCACCTCATCTGCTATTAGCTCATGTATGAATTGATTTTGTGGAATAACTTAACATATGCATCATGTTTTATTCCTTACATATTATACTTTGCCTAATTGAGGACATGTTTCATGCTATGAAGTCATTAGTGGGGAAAGCAGCAGCATTGACAATGATACAAAAATCGATACCAGGAAATAACACCAAAAGAACACGAACCAATCAGAGGCCATTAATGTCTGATACCATGCTGCATCCCGGGTCTCTCCCCTCCTGCCAGGACGTGTCTTGCTGCCACAGGACACACCAATGAACCCTTAAAAATGCAAAGAGGTGCACACAGCCCAGCCCTGTTTTTATTAGGTCAGTGACTGTATGGTGATGCGACTCTATCCAGACTGTACTCTGAGCATTAGCGCTGAACTCTCAGAGGAATTGGACAGCTCCGAGCTGAGCAGATGGTCTGCATTCTGCTTAAAAGCACAAGATTTTGATGATTATACGCACAAGGAGTGGAACAGTTATTAAAAAAATAAATAAATAAATAAAAAATTACGAAATGTAGAACCCAGAAAGTCATAGAAACAAAGTGAAGGATTACATGATGAAACCAGCAGCCACTTCCAGCAGCTTCAAGTCATGTGACCAATGGTGTGGGTTAAAAATCATGATTCTGTTGTAGTTGTCTTGATCTGTATCGCATACGGCCATTCTTTCAACATCAAAGAATGAGGACCCCCCCCCAAAAAAAACCCCACACAAGTCAGGCTGTGTAGCAAACAGTCCATGAATTCTCATGACCAAAATATTTACCAGAGATTCTCCAGGTCACTGATTTGGCTCGTGCTTTAGCAAAACACCTTCAGGCAGGTACAAACTAACAATTTCCTGAAAGATCCTCAGAATGCAAATCCTGATTAGATTTTTTTTTTTCCACCTGCTCACCAAGGTAAGTACGATACAACATGAAATAACTTAAAACACAATTACTGTATGTTTTAACCCTTAAAGTTTGGCCCATTTTAAAATCAGCACACGTCTTCTGGACGTGCACGTTTATCTGCAGCGTTACATTACAGGAGTTACTGTTATCTGGCAGTCGGACAAAAACCCCATTAGCAGTGCATCCTTTAAGGAGAGAGGAGTGGGTGAATGATGTCATGGTGCCAGTGGTGTCTCTTGAGATGCTGATAAAACACTGACCAACCGCGCTGGACCAAGAGTCAACCTCCCAACAGCCTCCCTCTGGACTGCTGATACTGACTCATTTACTCCACAGTGAGAGAGGGGCATTCAAACACCACTGCTACGTCTCATCGGTGGCAGCTGGGGTGTAAAACTGACTCAATCTCAGAAACAGGGTCATTGTTGAGATATCTGACTGCCTTTCACTCCCAGTGTACTCTTCAGAAGCACCAATTAGACATCACTCTGTTGGAAAACTGGAGCTCATTCTTTATCGTGTAACCGAATACTAGTCAGAAGTGGACCCAGTAGTGCTGGTGAGGTCAACATGATGCAAAATGGCTGGCATGTGTGAGATGTTTCGTCTTCAAGGAGGTGCCAAGTTGGAACACCATTTCTCATTCAACTCGTTTCATTGTACAACCCCGATTCCAAAAAAGTTGGGAAAAAGTACAAATTGTAAATAAAAACGGAACGCAATAATTTACAAATCTCAAAAACTGATTGTATTCACAATAGAACATAGACAACATATCAAATGTCGAAAGTGAGACATTTTGAAATTTCATGCCAAATATTGGCTCATTTGAAATGTCATGACAGCAACAAATCTCAAAAAAGTTGGGACGGGGCAATAAGAGGCTGGAAAAGTTAAAGGTACAAAAAAGGAACAGCTGGAGGACCAAATTGCAACTCATTAGGTCAATTGGCAATAGGTCATTAACATGACTGGGTATAAAGAGCATCTTGGAGTGGCAGCAGCTCTCAGAAGTAAAGATGGGAAGAGGATCACCAATCCCCCTAATTCTGCACCAACAAATAGTGGAGCAATATCAGAAAGGAGTTCGACAGTGTAAAATTGCAGAGTTTGAACATATCATCTACAGTGCATATCATCAAAAGATTCAGAGAATCTGGAAGAATCTCTGTGCATAAGGGTCAAGACCGGAAAACCATACTGGGTGCCCGTGATCTTCGGGCCCTTAGACGGCACTGCATCACATACAGGCATGCTTCTGTATTGGAAATCACAAAATGGGCTCAGGAATATTTCCAGAGAACATTATCTATGAACACAATTCACTGTGCCATCTGCCGTTGCCAGCTAAAACTCTATAGTTCAAAGAAGAAGCCGTATCTAAACATGATCCAGAAGCGCAGACGTCTTCTCTGGGCCAAGGCTCATTTAAAATGGACTGTTCTGTGGTCAGACGAATCAAAATGTGAAGTTCTTTATGGAAATCAGGGACGCTGTGTCATTCAGACTAAAGAAGAGAAGGACGACCCAAGTTATTATCAGCACTCAGTTCAGAAGCCTGCATCTCTGATGGTATGGGGTTGCATTAGTGCATGTGGCATGGGCAGCTTACACATCTGGAAAGACACCATCAATGCTGAAAGGTATATCCAGGTTCTAGAGCAACATATGCTCCCATCCAGACAACGTCTCTTTCAGGGAAGACCTTGCATTTTCCAACATGACAATGCCAAACCACATACTGCATCAATTACAGCATCATGGCTGCGTAGAAGAAGGGTCCGGGTACTGAACTGGCCAGCCTGCAGTCCAGATCTTTCACCCATAGAAAAAATTTGGCGCATCATAAAACGGAAGATACGACAAAAAAGACCTAAGACAGTCGAGCAACTAGAATCCTACATTAGACAAGAATGGGTTAACATTCCTATCCCTAAACTTGAGCAACTTGTCTCCTCAGTCCCCAGACGTTTACAGACTGTTGTAAAGAGAAAAGGGGACGTCTCACAGTGGTAAACATGGCCTTGCCCCAGCTTTTTTGAGATGTGTTGTAATGAAATTTTAAAAAATCACCTAATTTCTCTCTTTAAATGATACATTTTCTCAGTTTAAACATTTGATATGTCGTCATCTATGTTCTATTCTGAATAAAATGTGGAATTTTGAAACTTCCACATCATTGCATTCCATTTTTATTTACAATTTGTACTTTGTCCCAACTTTTTTGGAATTGGGGTTGTAGAATAGCTTGAAATGTAATTATGAATCACACCAACGGCCTACCCAAAATCACCCAACTACAGTCCAAAATACTGTAGCCAAAGGATCCTGGATAATTATGACCAACCACTACGTGAGTCAAGCCTGGTGTTGGAGAGAAGGTCTTTAAACCATTATTAAAAAGAAGGGGGGAAACCCACCCCAATTCAAGTTTTTGTATTTGTTTAAAAAAAAAAAAAAAAAATTTTCATGCATCACCACTATTTAAAAATAAAAAATAAAAATCCCCAACACGCTGCAGAGGCACCAAACATTGCCAAAAAAATATATATATATATATTGATACAAAAACCCAAGCGTTCATCAGTGGATTAGACAGTTTGGTTTCTAGTGGCTCACAAAATTGAGGCCTGAGAATTAAACAGTTTCATTTTTTGCATCCTTTCCCCTTCAGTGAACGCTTTTTTGCATGCCAGGGTTTTTTTTGTGTGTTTGGTCAAAGTGAAAATGGAGAAAAGCACAGTTATTTTCAGGTGTATTGGTGTACCAAAGGGTGAAAAATCGTAAATGCTGTGGCTAAACTGTACATGATGACACCAAGTTTTTACAGGATGTTTAAAAAAAAACTGAGATCATTTCACAGTCTAATAACTTGGCCAATTCTCGTTCAATTGACCTCAAATTAACAGCATGTGTGGAAACGGGTCAATTTTATGTTTTTATCTTTTTAGGTAGGGGCGGCACGGTGGTGTAGTGGTTAGTGCTGTCGCCTCACAGCAAGAAGGTCCTGGGTTTGAGCCCCGGGGCCGGCGAGGGCCTTTGTGTGTGGAGTTTGCATGTTCTCCCCGTGTCCGCGTGGGTTTCCTCCGGGTGCTCCGGTTTCCCCCACACAGTCCAAAGACATGCAGGTTAGGTTAACTGGTGACTCTAAATTGACCGTAGGTGTGAATGTGAGTGTGAATGGTTGTCTGTGTCTATGTGTCAGCCCTGTGATGACCTGGCGACTTGTCCAGGGTGTACCCCGCCTTTCGCCCGTAGTCAGCTGGGATAGGCTCCAGCTTGCCTGCGACCCTGTAGAAGGATAAAGCAGCTAGAGATAATGAGATGAGATCTTTTTAGGTATAGAAATGCCATTCACTGGAAAAGGCATTTTGTGTGTTACAGTACACTCGAACAAGACTGTGCAGCGTGCATTTATGAGAGAATTCTCTAAAAATGCACCAACGGCAATGCAGATTTGGACACGGCACAAAAAGTCCAAAGAGGAAGGCTGTGTGTGTGCAGGGCAAAAGGATCTGGACGACCACCAGCATCAGAAGAGACGGTCGAGCGAGCGGGTTCGCAAATGTTGAAAGTTTGTAAAATCGTTGACTGAATCCACATACCTTTGAATCTCTCATTCAAATTTTGAGGAATAAATCTTATATTGCTCAACATTGAGCCTGTTCAGTTTCATTTGCCTAGACTACGTAGTTTCTGGGATATTTACAGCTCAAATAGTATAAAATATTTTTGACACACTGTACATTGGTTGGGAATGGTGTGAGGAACATGAACTCAGGGTGCTGCCTCTAAATTCCCCAGATCTCAATCTGATCAAGCATCTATGGGATGTGCTGGAGTCACAAATCTGATCTATGGAGGCTCCACTTCACACATTACAGGACTTAAAGGACTTGCTGGCAACGGTGGTCATGTGTTGGCTCAGTGGTATATGCAGACTGAAATTTTGGTACATCCTTTAATCTCTCTCACTTTTTTTTTAAAGTGTCAAAAATTCAAAAGATTCGGTGCAGGCAAAACTACACAACCAGCTCTCAAGGCCACAACACCCAGCAGGGTAAAAATCTAAAACGTTTGAGAGATGCAGGAGTGAGTTCAGGGTCTGGGAGAGCAGCAGCAGTGCTGAGGCCCAGCCTGGTCCCGAGATAAAGCAGGCCCACAGAAGCAGATAACTGCACAAATAATGAGCTCCGTGGTAGCTGGGCCTCTGACTGATTTCAGAGTTGCAGGGGTACAAGAGTGCTGGGAGAACATACCAGCTCAGGCTCCAACATGCCCCCATAGTGAAGGGTCGTTTCATTACAGCACAGACCAGACCTAACAGTCAGTCACTCACACAGACAACAACTTCTTGGAGTGAATCTGGTCAGGAAAAGAATCACAATATGTATTTTGGTCTGTAGCACTAGTTGCTGGTCTGAAGATTAAATGGTCCTGACACACCAAGTTGACCGCTGATTGCAGTACAATGGTGGACGCTCTGCTTGGCCCCTACTTATGCTTCCAACCAAAACAGGCTTGTGACACTTTCAGTGGATTGGAAAGAACTTTGGCTGCATCCAGAGGGTTTAGGAGCATTGTTGGGTAAAGATGAGTGGGTGAATGAGCTGTGGAAACTGCTCAGAGACCCTCTTTAAAACGCATTAATTAGAGCCGATGTACCAGTTCAGCGACATTACCCACTAACTGTTCCTTTTTAACCAAATCATTTTATTGGATGAACAAAGAAATTAAATACATACATTTCTGCTGTCAAAATAGTTCAACAAATTAGTACCACTTGCTGCACAGGGTGTAAATTCCAACCTCTGACTCGAAAACCCCAAAGACGGCACCCCCTCAAATCAGAATTCCTATTCAAGAACGCATGGCGGTCTCCTCAAACCTGATTTCGCCAGTGACATCAAATCAAAATGGCTGCTCACAGCAAGAACAGTAAACAAACGCAACACTTCTTGAAATGAGCTATACCGTTTATACAAGTATTTGCTTTGGATCAATCAACAGACACATTAGCTTTTTAAAATCTATAAAACACTGACTTTATATAGTTTGCCATTTTGAATAAGAAAACCTAAAACCGCTCATCGTTAACTAGCTAGATTGCTGGCAACAAAAGATGAAAAAGACTTCCATAATTTTCTTCCCTCACGTCAAAGCTTGAACCAACATCCCACTTCTGAGCCAAGTCAAATGCAGCATTAGCTTTCAATTCAGCACAATAAGTGCGTCCTGTGACAGTGTTCAGATTTTTTTAAGATTAACTTCTAACCAAACTACATTTTTTAAATTCCAGTTCAAGTTTAAATCAGAATCACATTGCATTTCCTTGTTAAGATCCTCCTACCAATCTAAAAGACAATGAACATGCAAGACACTGATATGTTGCAGAAGCATTCCTGAGAAAAATGTCAGGCGTGCTCTGACTGGCTGTCTGATCACGCAAATCCATGAAACAAATGAAAAATCAGCCAAGGCTATAGATATTTGTTTAATCATCTTCATTTACTCAAGATTTCCCATTCACTTTCGATGGCTAAATTTTTGCACCAAATTAGCCGAGCCAGTAAAACGGCTAGCAAACAGACAGACTTGTGAACTTGCTTGGCTGGGTATTCGTATACTCCTTAAAAGTATCACTAAAGCACCGATTCCGGTAGGTGGCGAATCTTTTTGAAATGCAGTCCTAAAGTATAAAGACTCGACATTTCAGGAGATGTTTTTGGCGATACAAAACATTCTAGTTTTCTTTATAGCTGAGATCCTGGTATGGACAGGTATTTCCTCACACACACACACACACACACACAATATTCAAGAGGAATTTTTCCACTGAAGGAACGCAATCATTAAAAGGACTCGGTTCTTCTGCGTCAGCGTGAAAAGGCGATTAATATGACAACTATCTGCTCAACAGACTGCAGCTCAGGCCAGATGTCATCTGTACAAGTGGTGATTTTATCAGCACAAATCCTGCAAAAACGCAAACATTCTCTGTCCACTGTGCAAGTCTACACAAAGCTTGTTTACGCTTTAGGACAACGGCAAAAGGACGGAAACCATATCGGATCACTTGAGCCTGGATATCTGTACGTGATAGACCCAAAGTTGATTTCAAGAGAATGAAATTGACAAAGTGTGAATGAACACAATCAAGAAATTTATTCATTAGTTTTATACTGTTATTTACCCTCTTTTTTTTCCCCTTGTTTAATTCTGTAAATGTTTAAAGCATTACACGCAGAGCCATGGCCTCACTTTTGTTTATAAATGCCTTGAGACCTCAAGAATGGCACAGGAATAATTTTAAGTGCCAACAATAAATCTAATAGTCATTTTTACGATTAAAGCAACTTGTATAGGTCGCGGTCTGAGTGAATGACCTTGACGTGCGTAACATCACAACAGGAAGTCTATCGGTCTCATCGCCATTTCCGCTATACTAAAAACACAGAGCTGACTGCAACTCCGACCCTCCATTTTGAGCTAATTTATCGCCATGCCACATAGATGTGTTGCTGACCGGTGCAGCAACGTGACAGAAGGTGGATTTATGTTGTATTCATGGCCCAAAAATGCTCAAACTGCAAAGATTTGGACGCATTTTGCGAGAAATTCATGAACACGTTGGACGGCTATGAAATGGTCTCTCCTCTGCACATTTTACTGAAGACTCGTACAAAACCTCTGATCTGTTGAGGAGTGTTGGCTATAAGCCCGTATTGAAAGAGGGTGCAGTACCAACAATTTTAAAAAAATGCTTTTCTTTTTCTTTAAAAGTGAGTTCAGTTGCACCAGTCCTCCTGGAGCATGAGCCAAGGGTTGTTGCAAAAACCCGGGACGGGACATATCGCTCAGGCAGTGACCTCCCCATGGTTGTTGCTAAAACCAGTGACATCCCAGGTTTTAGTAATTGCCTGAGCCCAGCAGTAATGGCGGAATACACAGTATGGAGACAATGAGTGGAGCAGCCATCTTATTTCTAAACTGGATATTGCTGCCATCTCACCCCTTACGTGGAAGAAGTGAATGAATGGAGAACTGAACGAACAACTGAAAGTCAGATTGTTTCAAAACAAATCGGCCACAAGATCGGCCTTCAAAAGGCGAGAACACAGACGGGTAAGCGCCGACTCTCATTTGGATATAAAACACGTCGTTTACCTGCATTTAGATTAATACATGTAACTTGTATTGTGTGTTTAAGTTACCGGTACAAGATTATCTAATTTGCTTCAGAACGTGATTGTCTCAGTTCATCTGATTATTTAATGAGCCTTTTACGTTTTATCAGTGAAAATGCATGCATGTACATGTATGTTGCATAAGTTATAAATACCCATCTTGTTTTAATGAGAGTCAACCCACAATCAATGAAGTCAAATCAGTCTTAGTTGAGCAAGTCGGTAACGGGATTTCTTACTTTCACCATAAATTTTTATTTATATGGACATTGGTCTATAGCTATAAAAGCCCTCGGCCTTAAAACTGTTCCCGCTGTGATGTCATGCACTCGGGGCTGGCTGGCTCAGCGGGGCAACTCGAATGCCAACTTTGCGGTCGATTTTAACTCTCAAAAATATATATTTTTTAATTCTCATTTATGCAGCATACAAGAGTCAAGGATGGAGATACTATCCACTCAGAAATGTATTTAAAAATAAAGGCTCTGCACATCTCCTTTAATATTTTTCATGACACTGCACTGTTGGCACTTTTCAGGTGAAAAATGATAAAATTAGGAGATCAGAATTTCACTGCTGCTTTGCTTGATCTGATAAGCAACTTTCAAAGTATTGCATTTCACCTTATGCAATAAACAAAAAAAATGGGGAACCAACCACCAACTCAAAAAAAAAAGTTTGAACTGAGCAATTACAGCATTATGGACGTGACACTTGAACTCAAAATGGCAACAAATGACCCAGTGCATGTTTTATTGTCTCCCAGTATTTAAACAGGTGTTGCATATTTTAAGGCTGTACCATACTGGAGAAGTGATAGAACAAGAACAATTCCCATAGTACATCTAGGGCATGCCAGAAAATGCCAATAAAAGATGCGTTATGGATGTGACAGAAAAAGTATCACTTTTCTTGGGTGACTGTACATTTTTATCAAACTCTGAAATTGTAAACCTAATGTCGAAATGGAGATATCCATTTGATAGAGGGGTCCAAGGTGAATATTAAAAAAATCTTTGTTTAAAATATTTTGTATTTCATGCAGAGTTTCAGAAGGAAAAGTCAGCGTTATGGATGTGACGAAATTCCGTTACGGATGTGACGCGTCTGAAATAGACATGGCGTATGTTTAGAAAATCAGCAATTTAACCACCATAACCCTTTGAAAAACTCTAAATATCAGCTAAAACTATCAAAGTTCTTAAATAATATTTAGGATGGCTATTGTTTTGCTGTTTTGTGGATTTTTGCATACATTTCTGTGGCTTGTGGCAATAATATAGAATTGTACATGATCAAAGTTGATTTTAGCTTGGGTTTTACATTATAAGAAAGAAAGACTGACAGTGACATTAGGTTGGTTACAAATTGGTTCAACTTATTCACATCTGTAAAATACAGGCCTAGGTGAGATCTCTGGGAGTGGTTTTGATGTATTACATGTTGCTTTATTTTTGCATGGTGAGGTTGACATTTACATGGAATTGCCCAACTCTGACTTGTATGCACCATTAGCATTATAGCTACAATTCATTTTTTTAATAAGTGTATCATTTATTTTCATTACATCAAGTCTGTTTAACCAGAAACGGGCGTCGACTTTGCCACACATGTTGAAAGAATGTCGCCTAGTAGGTCACGCAGAAAGCTCGGAGGCTCATTCGTGGCAACTTTATGAGTATAAATAAAAGTTGTGCGACATGGTAATTAGTCTTTGAAGCCATCTCCTCTCAGGGCTCATTCGTGACACGATATTAAACTGTGCTTGTTGTGTAGGTATTTATCCACCACTGACAGGATCGCTGCTAACTTGCATACAGTTGTTAAAAAGCAGCAGGCTTGTTTTCAATCTAAACTGAGCTGAGCAAGGCATCAAAACATTCAGAGAAACTGGAAAAGCTCAGAGATGTCAGTCACGTTGAGGGCAGGGGAGAAGTGGACTGTAACAACTGATCATACAGGGTGTGAGCAATTTTGTGTGAACTTGAAATACAGATTCACTCATCAGAAAAGTGCAATAAATCTCACATATTACAAGGAGGAAAAAGGGAGCACAAAATCACAGGCAACAATCAGGGCTCGACATTAACTTTTTAATCCACTCGTCCAATCAGACAAGCAGCAAGATTTTTCACTCGTCCTGACCCTAACTTTTATTCTTATGTATTTACTAGTTCAGTGAAAGGAAAGTGGTTAAAAGTTTATCAAAAAGCAGGTACAGTGATGCTCATTATGCTTTAATGATTTATAATTTTTCAATACAACTCAAACTTTAACTGGAACAACAAACAAACTACCCAATGCCCCATTATGGTGTGTGTTTTGTTATAGTTCTAACCCATTACCTGACCTGCAGTTTTAAGAGTTAGACTCATCCAAATCTGAAGCTTCTGGAGGAAATAAAGTTAAATCCTGATTAATCCAGTAAAACTTGAAGTATGAATTAAAGAAATGAAACCGGAAGAAAACAAGTTGGACATGATGAGGGTGACGATCACGTTGTGAAGGAAAAGCCATAAGCAAGTTCAGCACAGTTGTAAAATTCCCACAAAATATTTATGATGGTTAATGTGAACCATACAAGAGAAAAATACAACGAATGTCCGAATGAAAAAGATTCTCATTCTCATCTCATTATCTCTAGCCGCTTTATCCTGTTCTACAGGGTCGCAGGCAAGCTGGAGCCTATCCCAGCTGACTACGGGCAAAAGGCGGGGTACACCCTGGACAAGTCGCCGGGTCATCACAGGGCTGACACATAGACACCCATTCACACTCACACCTACAGTCAATTTAGAGTCACCAGTTAACCTAACCTGCACGTCTTTGGACTGTGGGGGAAACCGGAGCACCCGGAGGAAACCCATGCGGACACGGGGAGAACATGCAAACTCCACACAGAAAGGCCCTCGCCAGCCGCAGGGCTCGAACCCGGACCTTCTTGCTGTGAGGCAACAGCGCTAACCACTACACCACCGTGCCGCCCCTGAAAAAGATTCCCCACAGATATTTATTTTATTGAGGTATTTGCCATTTCTCCAATTCCGATATATTAAAAGTCTAATCATCTATAATTAAATATTACAATGTGGTTATTTACACACACACACACACACACACACACACACACACACACACACACACACACACACACACACACAAAAAAAAAAAAACCCTCAGCTTCCCTAGAATTTCATAAACAATAACCCCGCTGGATCACTGAACTAGTCTTATTGGAACCTTGATGCAGCTCTTGAATAACTACTATTAGGGGGGGGAAGAGACTTAAACATTCAACTCATCCTGTCAGACAGACGTGTATTTGACTTGTACCAGACTAAACATTTGGTTGTCCTGGACAGTCGGACTACCGTTCATTTCAAGCCCTGATAGGGAGCTCACTATAACAGGACAAAGCACTAACACTGGAGACTCCTTCCATAACTGTCATCATATTAACAATTACATGTCTTGTTAAAGGAGATACGCAGAACCATAGCCTCACTTTTGTTTATAAATGCCTTGAGACCTCAAGAATAGCATAGATTAGATAAAACTTTATTGATCCCTTTGGGTGGGTTCCCTCAGGGAAATTAAGATTCCAGCAGCATCATTACAGAAACAGAGAAAACTTCTAGATAAGTTAAAATAAATTAAGTATTTACATATACAAATATATAAAAAAAAATAAGATATGGGGAAGAGAGGAAGGGGGGGGGGGGGGGGGGCGGCGGCAGTAGGAGAGATATTGCACATTGTCCGGTATTGCTTATTGTTAGGCTAGGCAACTGCTCCTTCCCGTCCTCTGTCCTCCTGTTACCCCTCCTCCCCCCCAGAGAGGAGTTGTATAGTCTGATGGCATGAGGGACAAAGGAGTTTGAGTCTGTTCGTCCTGCACTTAGGAAGGAGCATTCTGTCACTGAACAGGCTCCTCTGCATAGGAATAGTTTTAAGCGTTAACAATAAACCTAATACAGTAATTTGCACAATTAAAAGTGATTTATAAAAAGGTAGCGGTCTGAGTGAATGACCTTGGCGTCTGTAACGTCACAGCAGGAAGTTGATTGGTCTCGTCGCCATTTCCGCTATACTACACATACCTGCAAACTCGTCAGAGAAAAAAAGGTGAGTGTCCGGGGGGGGCGCGGATAATGGTGACGCCGACACCGACACTGAACTCAAGTAAGTGTTAAGAAATAAGAAAACAATAAAAGAACCAAAACACAAATTATATTATACTGAAAAACATTTATTTTTTCCTTCTCTAGCCTGGACAAGGGCTTCACAAACACACACACGCAAACACCATGGAGGGAAACTGAAAAACACTATTTTTCAGTATGTTTTGCATGAATAATGAAAATGAATGAATACTGATGCACGAGTTTTAAAGATCATAGGATGAATCGCAGCTCCCTGTGCGTCTGTTTTGCAACAACGAGACTGTTGCGCAACATTTTATGTAATCTTGCAATGTTTTACTATCAGTGCGCGATTTATCAGCTTCAATTTGCCACGCTTTGTCACTAGTATATAAACTCTGTATAGTCAGCTGCTTCAGACCACCACTGACCATGGATGCTGCTGCACCAATACCTCCTCGCCGTCTATTGGGATTGCTGAATGTCCGAGTACAACTCCAAGAACTCCAGCGAAGACGTTTGGGCGTGCTGGCATTAGTTATCCGTCGTCGACTCTAACCTGACTCGTACGTGCACTCGTACCATGGATTCGTTAATTGCACGAGCGCCGCGCGTTCAATCGTCCAATTACCAGATGATTCGCGCCACCCTATCGCACTCTCTTACAACACCTGCTTTCATTGTACAACAGTCGCAAGATATATCGCAAGATTTCATGCTTTTGCATTGCACAACGGTCGCTTTAGACGTGCAGGTTTTGCACGACTACTTTTTCATATGCGATTATTTCGGCAACAGTTAACGATCAATATGAAAATGTATCAGTCGCACGAATGTTTGGTCGCTTCTGATCGTGATCCAATTGTGAAACATGCTTTAGCGAACAAATATCTGTTATTTTAGCTCCAAAAAGGCTGACTTACCTTCAATTACCATCAGAGTTTCCACATTAGGTTCAGGGGTCTCTTAACAAACGCGAACATAGATGGCAGTGTGTTTCAAGATCCTGAGGCAAAGGCTGAGATTCTGACTGGTCCAGAAAAAAAATGTCAATTATAAGAATTGTCCAATAATGGCCTATAACATGGCAGCAAGCCCACCCCCCCTCTCTTGACAGGCGCGAGCTCAGTTGAGATTACGATCGGCCCAGATGCCGCCCCCCCCAAAAAAAAACTCTCCGGTTCTACACGATTCACGTGAATGACCCAATTGACAATGAAAAAGGTGACTGTCGCCAAAAAGCGACAAGTTTGCAGGTATGACTACAACACAGAGCTGACTGCAACGTCGATCCTCCATTTTGAGCCAATTTATCGCCATGCCATGTAGATGTGTTGCTGGCTGGTGCAGCAACACAGCAGAAGGTGGATTTACATTGCATTCGTGGCCCAAGAATGTTCAAACTGCAAAGATTTGGACGTGTTTTGCGACAAGTTCGTGGGCACATTGGGCGCCTATGAAGTGGTCTCTCCTCTGCTATGCACATTTTACTGAAGACTCATACGAAACCTCTGATCTGTTGAGGAGCGTTGGCTAGAAGCCTGTATTGAAAGAGGGTGCAGCATCAACAAACTACAAGTGTATTTTTTTTCCTTTTTTAAAATAAAAAAATTAATTCAGTTACACCAGTTCTCCTGGAGTGTGTGAGCCGAGGGTTGTTGGTAAAACCCGGGATGGAACGGGACATGACATTATCGCTCGGGCATTGACCTCCCCACGGTTGTTGCTAAAACCAGTGACATTCTGTCCCAGGTTTTAGTAATTGCCTGAGCTGAGCAGTAATAGTGGAGTACTCAGTATGGAGAAAATGGAGAATGAGTGGAGCAACCATCTTATTTCTAAACTGGATATCGCAGCCATCTTGCCCTTACATGGAAAAAGCGAACGAATGGAGAACTGAACGAACAACTGAAAGTCAGATTGCTTCAAAAACAAAATCAGCCACAAGATCGGCCTTCAAGAAGTGAGAACACAGACGGGTAAGCTCCGACTCTCATTTGGATACAAAACACGTTATTTACCTGCATTTAGATTAATACATGCAATTTGTATTCCGTGTTTAAATTACTGGTACAAGATGATTTAATTTGCTTCAGAACGCGATTGTCTCAGTTCATCCGATCATTTAATGAGCCTTTTACGTTTTATCAGTGAAAATGCATGCATGTACATGCAAGTTATAACACCTATCCTGTTTTAATGAGTCAACCCACAATCAATGAAGTCAAATCAGTCTTAGTTGAGCAAGTCAGTAACAGCATTTCTTACTTTCACCATAAATTTTTTACAAGACTTTGGTCTATAGCTGTCAAAGGCCTCGGCCTTAAAACCGGTTACCGTCACGCACTCAGGGCTGGCTGGCTCAGCGGGGCAGCTCGAATGCCAACTTTGCAATTGATTTTAACTCTCAAAAAAATTAATTCTTTTAATTCCCCATTTATGCAGCATACAAGAGTCAAGGACAAAGATACTATCCACTCAAATTTATTTAAAAATAAAGGTTGTGTATCTCCTTTAAATAACATTTTTACAGCCGTTATTAGGTTTCGAGTATGTGGAGCGCCTGCCATACAAGTCGTTACTACAGAAACAAATCATGTCACAGCCCTGTTAGCACAGCTGTTATAGAAAACCAAGCAACACCTTCTGACCAATCAGAACAGCAATACTTTCCCAAAATGTGGAGAAGAGGGAGAGAGACACCCCCACACACACTTTAAATAATATTCAGGGTTTTTTTTACATTGACAGTACATTCAAAAGTTTGCACACCCCTACTCATTCGTAGGTTTTTCTGTATTTTGACCATTTTCTACATTGTAGAATATTGAACACATCAAAACTATGAACCGAGATATGGAACCTATATGAAATTATAATGGTAAATAATTTTTTAAAAAATGTTTGATATTTTAGACTCTTCAAAGTATCCAGTGTTTACCTTGACGCTTTGCACACTTTTGGCATCATCTTAACCAGCTTCATGAGAAAGTCACCTGGAACGCCTCATCAAAAGTTAGTGGACGAGTTTCTTGCCTTCTTAATGCATTTGAGATCAAACAGTAAATAATCAAAATACAAATAGCACAGCCCTATCCCACAACTGTAGTAATCCATATTATGTCAAGAACCGCTCAACTAAATAAAGAGAAGCAACATCCATCATTACTTTGACATGGAGTGTCTCAATTAATAAAAATAAAGAAAACCCATTGAATTAGGTGGTGTCAATTTGAGACAGGTACTGCATTTCTGAAAATTCCATTTACGATTTCTTGAAAACAAATTCACAAGTCACACTTACAAGAGCAGTTTCTCTAGATTCATAGACTGCATAGTATTTTGCCAAGTCTTACTCTTCCGATATGCTTGTCTACATTTTACTCACTCGGGGAAGTTCAGAATCTCTCCGATCACACCAGTACCAATGCGTGGAGCTCTGATTAATGCTGAGATCAGACTACACAAATTCCGCCTGATTGACACGATTTTGTTGTAACAGACAAATTTCTAGTGTCAGGGTCGAATATGAATATCAACAAACAGGTCTTGTAGGGCGACAATCAAAGAACAGTGATGCGCTGTCTGGGTCACGCCACAACATGCCGAGGAAAAGCCTCACGTCAGGAGTTTTGCATTTTCTCACCTAGCTTGACAACTCCTATGAGGTGTTCCTTCTGTAGCCATGATTAACAGTTTTTTGACCTTCCTTCCAACGACACACAAGAACGATGACTGGTCAGGGTCAAACTTGCAATGATTGCCAGTCTGCTGACCAAGACAGGTCAAGAATTTATGGCACAATGATTACCCAGTTGGACATTGTGAAAGACAAGTTTCATGTAGCCTGATCCCAGCATAAGCAGACACACAGAACGCCTGGAAAACAGAACATCTGCCCAGCAGGCCATGAAACCAAATGAATCCAATAATCTGACCAACGTGGTGTGTGCACGCTTTTGATTACAGACAGGATAGCATTTCGGAAAGCCTTGAGGGTGAGGGATTGTTAATTAAGAACTTATTTCTGTACTGAAAATTGGAAGAAAAAAAAAAATCTAATTTCCGTGAGACGTGGAATCCAATTCCACGTTACACATTCTTCTGTTTCATCTCTGCAAACTTAATCTTTGACCTAAAATGCAAAAGCACCAAAGTAAAGCAAACAGAGGGAAGCACAAATATTACAGCTCACCTCACAATAACTGCCGAGTCGCTTGCAGTTCATATCATAGAAATGACTCACCATCTACATGACCGTGTTCGACCTGAAAAGGAAACTCTGCAGAGTCCAATTAACACCATCATAACACACCATCACATTTGTTAACTAGCAACATCAAGCTAGCTCCTCGACATTAAACTAACCCTTTTGTGCCGACTAGTTGACGTTAAATATTATGAGGTCTTACAGCGAGCAACTTGTATATTTAAAAAATAAATAAATAAATAAATAAATAAATAAATAATCCTAGATGTCACATCACCCAAACCACAAGCCTAACGTCAATCTTAACCTGGTGCGCTTCTGACCTGTAGGACCCACAGGATGACGCACACAAGACACACTTCCACCACAGGAACCCTATCAGGAACTCAACTAAAGTTGCCTTTCCATCAAAAGAACCAAACCGATTTTTGTCAGAAACGTCATTCAACCCCTATACGTTTCAGCTCCAAAGTCGGCAGGGAGGAGGAGGAACCCAAACACACCCACCATGGATGCCTCTGCGTTCATCTTTTGTTTGCAGCAAGTTACTCAGCTCATTGTGACAAGTCATGCATATAAGAACCTCCATCAAATTCTATGCATCTTCTGGCCAAGCACCATCTCCAACCAAGAACTACTCGCTCAGTGCAATCAGGATAGCATGGTGGTCATCATGCCAAGGTGATGGACATGGATCAGACGTTCTTCCAAGAGAGCAAGATAACGTCACACATGCTGCTCGACACTGGACACCAGAAGGACTGTGCAAGACAGGGCAACCCAAGAACACCCGGCAACGCATGGTAGAACTAGAAATGATGATCCTGAACCACAATACAGAAACTTGCCCAGGAACAGACACAAGTGGTCATCCTTTGTTGCTGCCCTACATGCCAGCAGGCATAATGGGCAGCAAGTATGTTTGTACGATGACCGATCTAAAGCAAATTCTAGCTAACATGCAGCAGAACTCATTTAAAAGTACTTTGTTTACCGTTCATGCCGTACTTGCCGAACTAAAAGTTAACGAAAGGGACAGGAAATCTGAAGTGAGGGGGTGATTTCTTGGATGGAGCTTGGAGTTTTAGTCAAATGCTATAGTCTTGGAAACCCCCCCCTATTTTTTTTCTTTAATATAAATTCCAGCTCCAGGTACAAGTACTCCTCTACAAAGCAGGAACTCTTAAATCAAGCCAACACAAACATTCTTCACAGAACGACCAACTTTTACACATTTTAACAGAAAACTCTTTTTATTCAAAGAGCTTGGAGTAGACAGACAATGTTAAAATCAGTCTGACCCGAAAAGCGCACTCCAGACATTCACTTCGCAAATTATTTCTGTGAGAGTTCACTTCACCCCAGACTACTATGGCCTCGTGTTCCTGAGCTCCATTATGAAGGGGAGATCATGATTCATCAACTAGGGATACATTAATACCATTTTTTCCAACTGAGTACATGTTTCTCAACACCACCAGTACTGATCCTGAAACAAGCAACCTACTAAGTATTAATCCGAGCATCATGGAACATTTCCCTAGTTTAAATATGGTGGCCACGAGAAATACACCTGCATATTCAGGTTCACGCACTCACTCTTTATAACAATTTTAGCTACATGAGCTACCTTGGATTGCGTAAACGTTTCATGGTCGTAATTCCTCATCAATACCGGATGATTAAGTACAACACGGCAAGTAAGACCTGTTTGTTTCACTTGCATGGCATTGTGTGTTCAGTTTCTTACCGAGCCTTTTTTTAAAGGCAAGCAAAAGTCCTTGTTTGTAGCTTTAAGGTGTTTTACCAGGTTACTTGTATCAAAATGTATGAAGATGCTGTACTTCCTCCTCCACTTTCTTTTGCTTTGACTGCAATCATTAATCATGAAATCTGTCCATATCGCGGTCATTTCATTAGTGTCATGACGTACACTAGTCTTGAGTCATCCAGTAGCACGTGGTGCTGCATGTTCGCATCAGACCACTTAAGCGAATGAATAATTGAGTATTGTTCTGATACATCTTTATGGATGCATCAGGAAGCAGACGTAGGTAGAGCTTGGAATTTCAAGGGGGGAGGCTAAAGAATTTTCAAGAGGAGAGAGAGAGAGAGAGAGAGAGAGAGCGCACAAGAGATGACTTCCTGAAATCAAAAGGAAAGGAAAGGAGAGAATTCAGGATCTGTCTTGGGTCAGTCAGCAGCCTGTCGAGGACTTGGTGGTCAGCACGTGCACACCCACGTAACGACACCACTCACCAGAGCTACCCTGCTGATTTGCAAATCGGCTCAGATTCAAATGGACCAGATTTGGCTCATGAAAAGTCCTTTGTGGGATTTTCTCCCACCCCCAAGTCCCGGAGTTCACCCAACTCTCCTGATCAGCCTGGTGCTCCAGGACCAATACAGAATAAAATTTTAATTTAAAGTAATCCTCAATAAACAGTGGTCGAAATACTTTTTTCCAGTGTTCTGCAATATTGCAGAATGTCAAAATTTTGTTCTGCAATTTGGAAATATTTTCTGCAAATACACAAGCCTCCATACTACACCCTTCTCAACCTAATAATGCCTATATTTACATCATATCTAGCTTTACAACTCATAGCATTACTGTAATTCTTTATTCTCTCACTATTTTTAATTTCAGTCTTCACAGATCCTTCTCTGCAGCAGTTATCATTCCATGATACCCCCACAGGTCTTTCATCCCCCTCGCCCTGACACTATGGGCTACTACAACTTGAAGTATACCAACTAATTCATAAATGTACTAGTTATCACACCCACACATTATCCTTCCACACAACATACTAATAAAGGTATCACCACAATAAAAAAAATAGAACTGTTCAAGAAACAAAAACATTCATTTTCATGTTACATGTCATGTTACATTTTGTCAAGATTAAGTTTCTAGCTTGAACAATAGACTGTTACCCAAAATGTACTTCATTCACAGCGTTTGCATCTGCAACCTGTAGTTTTAAATTGAAAGCAAGGTTTCAATTCTACACTCTGTTACATCTTACAATGATGCAAAGAATTGATGCCATTATGGAATAAAACCCAACTGGCAAATGGAAAGATTTTGGGTTCATTGTGTTTGCCTGGCTTCTGAAGCGCAAGGTCATGAACTGACCTGAGAACTACTGCAGGGGCTTCACTGCTCTAAACTAACAGAGAACTGGGTACAAACTAATCATGGCAGAACTGAGAGCTGCAGAACTGAACCTATGAGCTTTGTCTTAGAGGGCAGCTGTTTTACTTTGTGCTAGTCTGCACCACAGGCAAGACAGCACTAGTTTAAAAAAAAAAAAAAAAGTACACAAAACATGTATTAGTGTAGCTTGGTATGAGAAAACAAAATATTCAAAAGTATCTATGAATAAAGGTAAAATACTATTGCTGTCTTCAAAAGGGATATAATATCAGTATAATTTTGCATGATTCTACAATACAATACTATATAAAACCTATACAATTTACATATATATATATATATATATATATATATATATATATATATATATATATATATATATATATATATATATATATATATACACACACATATATATATATATATATATATATATATGCGCGCAAGATAAGAACTAGTCAGCAGCGACCGTCTTCATTTTTTGTCACCCTCGCGGACACACGATCTGTTGTTGTTGGAGTCACGCTGGCTGCCAGTTTTGCCGAGACACGACAAAATCGTCCTTGTTTTCTTGGCGTTTTTGTCAGACTCTTGCCCCGAAGAAACAATCCTCTTCTTGGGAGCCATGTTTGTTGTGCCGCATTGAATTCTGGGAGATGCATGGCGGAAACTGCCGAACACTGCCAAGGTAGTTGTCGGGTCCTCCCGGCGGGTATTAAAAGTGACGAAATCTTACATCAGAAAATGGCAACTGCCCTTATTTGGTTGTCGTCGCCTTTCGTCGGTATTACGTAAATATTGCTCAACTTTGACCTGGAAAACGCCGTCAGGTTCGCGCGGCACAGGTTTCAGTTTATTTACAGCACCGCTAGTTTGCTAAATTGAGAACCATTGTATCCCGAGCCTGATTTTTTCATTCTGCAAAATTGCAGGTTGTTTAATTTTTCTTCTGCAATCTTGAAAATCATTCTGCAAAACGCAGACTGATATTTCGAACACTGATAAATAAAACCGCCCAACCCACACACACTGCTTGGTAATATGCCGCCGTAATATCAATATCAGAATAAATTACATCAATACACCAAGATATCATGGGAAATACTAAATCCTAAAAAAAATAAAAATCCTTGTGAGACCTAATTGCTATTTTTTTTTTAAATACCAGTATCCAGATTCTTTCCATGTTCTCTTTTTTTTTGTATTTAACACAGCATGATGCATAAAATTGTCAACACATCAAATATTAAAAAGCAACTGAATTGTCCATGGTTAAATTTTAGGCACACTATTTTTTATTTTTTTTACGTTGTTTATTAAGCAAGTAAAGACCGAGAACAACAAATCATCTCGAGAGGAGATCTACAGACATTTAGGCTAATTTACATTCATGCTCTCATGTGATTTGAATGTGACCTACAGCTTCTATTTTCCTAAAACATACAAAGGAGGCTCAAATTGACTTGTCCAAGTGTGGACACTCGGCATTTAAGCCTAGGTCACAACCGGCCGTACGTGCTCCTACGGCCGGTCGACCGTAGACTGGCCGCAGAGGTTCTTTGTCATGTCAAACAAACTCTACGGGCGCTTATGTTTTTTCAGGTTGCAAGACAAAACTTACAGCCAACATGCATCTTTCTCCACGAAAAAAAAAACAACAACAACAACGCAGCGATCTGGGAAACGTCAAATTGCACGGCCAAAAAAAAAAAAAAAAAAAAAAAAAAAAATATACATCTGGTTGTGACCTAGGCTTAAACAAAAAAAAAAAAAAAAAAAACCTCCAGTCAGCAAGCCTAAACATCAAGCTACAGATTGTGTACTGTAGAAATGCCTTCAAGCATCATGTGATATTTTATCGTCCACCCCTTCTCTATATGCAAAACTTATAATTTTTTCCTCATCTCTGTAACTAATAACATCCAAATCCACAGTGGGGGGGCAAAAACAACGTGTTGCTTGTCCTGATAATGATTTAATCTGATACACCAGGTTCGATCACACAAATTCACACTACATCCTGGTTTACTGACACCTCAAAATGCTGAAAGACCTTTTGCACAATTTTGTGATCACACTCCTTGCTTTATTTTCTAAAAAAAATAGATCTTTCAATCCACATAAGATTAGAGCTACAAACCTGCCTGCTTCATTTGTATCACATTTTATGATGAGTGTACATTAGCATTTCAAACGATTGAGTGTAGACAGAGACATTTGAGAACGTGCCCTTCTCAATCCCATCACACAGCGTTCAGACAGCGGGCTGCTTTCAGAAGCTCAGCTACATTAAAGAACGCAATCTTAATGATTTACAAATGGACAACAAGGATATTATACACGGCGGTTAAACATGGACTTTACGCATGGAAGTAATTGTCTGAGCAGAGATGAAACAAAACTGATTAATCAAACACACCCTTAAATACGTAATGAACAGAAATAAGAAAAAAAGGCCTATGAATCTCTACACCTTTTATTAAAAATTAAATTATAAATTAACAGCCAGATAGTTACCGCCACCTAAGCTAGCTTTTCCCTGTCACAGGTAAACAAGTGTGATATTGATTCAAAGTCAAAATGTCTCGACTTTATTTAAAAAAAAAAAATCATTCAGCCTGCTCCCATTTTCACCCATGTACACAAAGCTCCGCCACCCAACTCGTATAGTGGTTCAACTCAAGTTACCATTAGCAATGACGTGACATCACTTTCAAGAGCGCTTGCACCTTCAACTGCTTGAAAACTGAGTAATGGGGCCACGTCCATAACATGATCGACAAGAGGCCAATCCAAATACAAATGTACATTCTGGACCAGAAGGCAGGTTTCCAAACTGGGTTTTTTCCAGGTTCATAATACACTTATTCTGAGAAAATGGCTTAACTTTAATCATTTTTACCCAATTTATCATCATTTTCATTCGAGTAAGAAGAAGAAGAAAAAAAATAACCCTGATTACTATAAATATAAAGAAAGCACAATGGTTAGCATAGTCACCTCACAGAAGGTTCCAGGTTCGAACCTCATGGCCGACAAGGGCACTTGTGTGTGGAGTTTGCATGTTCTCCCAGTGTCTGTGTGGGTTTCCCCCACAGTTCAAAGACATGTGGATTAGGCAAAAATACCCAGTCACTGGGGTTGCACAAGCCAGTGCATACTTCGTGCTGGTCCCAAGCCTGGCTAGATCGCATCAGGAAAGGCAGCCGGTGTAAAGCCAATGCCAAATCAAATATGCGGAGCATAAATTGGTAAGGATGATCCGCTGTGGTGACCCCTAACAGGAGCAGCTGAAAGCAGCAACTGCAAATATTTTATTTTATCATTATTATTAAAGTCTACATTTATCATGGTACAAAATCGGTCTTTAAAATAAAGTGTGACCCAACAAAATTCCAAACCGACAGCAAACCAACAGGCTAGAGGAAAAAAAGGAGGGGAAAAAAAAAATTCCGACCAAGAGAACACCATCTCAGCACTGACCGCAGACTGGCCGGAAGCCTCCCTGGACCTCTCCATTCCTCGCTGGACAAAAAGCATCCCTGGGTGGGTGGGTATATACAAATAAAAAAAAAAAAAAAAAATCCATTTATTAAAAATAATAAAAACCCACAACAAGCAAGGGCTTGCTACAACTTGGTAGTGTTATGAAAAATGTTGATATTCCCAGCACAAAGCCACATCAGCGTCTACCCTGCTTCAAGCTTCATTATTGTGACAGGCGCTTTTAATTAATAAAAGCCATCTGTTTTTGAGAAATTCTGGAAAGATGTGATTTAAAAAAAAAAAAAAAAAAAAAAAAAAAACATTGGCTATCGATTGAATTTGCTCCGAGCATATTTCAGCATTGCTCATAAAAGCTGCACAAAGCATTATTTTATTTTATTACAGGACACCAGACTCCACACCGAGGATGAGAATCAGTCTCCAGAAGGGAATAGATGAGTCATCCCGCAACAAGCTCTAAAAAAGCTTTCACGATTCCTCATATTGTAATACATCCCACATCAACATCACAGCAGTGCACAGAACAGGATCTCTCTATTCAGACAGATTTTAGCTACACCACAAAACAGTCACAATCTACGCAGAGCATTGAAGACACACACACACGGCCCTGACAGGAACTCTGGAGCTTTCTGTGCCTGTCCCTTAGTTTATCAGGCAGCAGTATGATAAAGTCATCAGAAACATTTGAGGGGGTCATATCAAGGTAAAATGTGGTGAACGAAATGCTCTCTAGAAGCATATGCTCCACCCCAAGAGGCGGGTCTTCGATCGCAGTTCGTCTACATGTTTTTGGCTGTGCATCCTTGGACGCTATTCCCTTTTCCATTCATTGCTTGGTTGAGAGGAATTGTACAAGGTCACGCATGACAGGCACTTCTTGCTAGTGCTCTCCATCCAAAGAACATGTTTATACACCATCAGGGCTTTTAATCAGTAAGAGGAAGCAAAAACCCTGTCATTTAACTCTTCAAAGTTCTCCATATTTATCTCTCACCAAGCTGCTGTCAGGGTTGTGAGATTTGCCGAGAGGCAAGGCTATTGGTTGTTGTGTAAATCAGTCAAACACTTCACTGAGGACACGATTGACTTCCTGTTTCAGAAGGAAATACATCAACATACGGAAATCAAACCACAACTGGAGTGTCTCGTGGTGGACAAAATCACTAGATCTTGCGCTCATGGGTGCAGGCCATCAGTTTCCTTGTGTGTCATTTTACCTGACAGGAAGTGAACGAGTCAGCTGCTGGTTTCCAGCAGCACCAGTGGCTTTTTCACTCCTGTCCATCTACCAAATTTTTTTTGGGGGGAGGGGGCTCTCTATTGGTTTGTGTTGCTAAACAGACCTCTTCCTTTAACATGCTCCAGCTGGTTGCCATGCTGTGACATAAGGCCAAAAGTTTGTGGACACTCGACCACCACACCCACAGCTGTTTCTTACATCAAACTGTTGGCACAAAGTTGGAAGCGCACATTGTTTACAAATACCTTTATATGCTGTCACTTCGAGATCTCTTCACTGGGACTAAGAAGCCCAAACCTGTTCTTGTAGAACAATGCTCTGTGCACAAAGCGAACTCCATGAAGACATGGTTTGCCAAGGCTGGTGTGGAAGAACTCTAGTGTTCTACATAGAGTCCTGACCGCAACCCCATTGAACACCAACTGCACCCCAGGCCTCCTCACTAATGCTCTTGAGGCTGACTGAACACAAATCCCTTCAACCACACTACAAAATCTCACATCAAGCCTTCCCAGAAGAGTATATACACACACACAGCATTGGCTTCTTATGCTATATATGAAGACAAAAACCAGAAATGCCTCTAGCCGTGTGAAAATCTGATCATTAAACAGTCATGCGTTTAACACTTGAGTGCGATATTAACTGTAGTGCGTCCTTCAACCTTCAGCCCTACTTTTGCAGCTCCTTTAAATCTGTGGTTCTCGCTCTTTATAGCACTCTAACCCAAAAATAAATTCCAGGATTCTCCTGAGTGCAACTCGATTTCATGAACATACTTAAATGTGTACGATCATATTTTATCTATTTATTATAAAGCCAGAGGGCTTTCTAGAACTTTTCCACTGACACATCAAATTCAGATCAAGTAGAAAGCATTTATAACTTGGTTGAGCTATTCAGCTTTGGATTTATTTAAAATACCAGTCAATTCCTGGGATCAATCAAATTGTAAGAACTCAATAATAAAAATTTCCACTGCTGTTAACTTAAAGAAAAAAAAAAACAATCACAAGCCCTTGCATCATCACTGCTTTAAAACATTGTACACAAAGATAGTGTACTCCCCCCTCTGCCCACCATGTTTAACCCGTAGTATTACGTGTGATTTAAAATCAGTCTTTCTGAAAAAACATGAGGCATTGTGAAATACATACCATAACAACATACCATAAATGTTTTTATCACAGCACTGTTTTCCTGAGTCTGTAGGACGTCCCAAAAGGGGGCAGCGTGTCAGAATGATGCTGAAGGGCAAATAGGCTGCGCCGTGCCGCACTGCAGTCCTGCACTCGGGGCTCGGCTGGCTTCCCTGCACGTGCTTGAGCCTGGCAGCGATCCAGCCTCGGCTCAGCTTCAATCTTGTGCTGCTTAATTAAAGAGGGCTGCAGGGCCACAGGCAGGCCTCACACACACAGCATGTAAATAATCACAGTTCGGCATCCCGAACAAAGCCTCAATGCAGCACACACGCCCTCTACGTTCCCTGCTATAAGGGGAAGGTGTCTGCCTCGTGCTAAACGCTGACAGGTGGGAGCGACAAACGTGGACGCAAACATGCTTCGGTCAAGAAGTAGTAGTAGTTTAGCATCTGTAAAAGAGGAGCCTAGAATATAAATAAATAAATAAATAAATAAATAAAATGGCTGCCTACATGGTTTAAATCCAGAAATCTAATGCAGTACAAGAGTCACTTTTACCAAATTATGACTCCAGAACATTTTTCAAGCTGAATGTTTTATCCAGTGTATTTTGATGCACAAAATCTTCACGTCTGCTCGTGTTTAGTAAGACTACCAAGGACACTGCCGATTTAAAAATCTCCAGTATATATTACGCATCTGGAAATCACTAAACAATACAAGCCTCCAAAGAACTGTTCGAGTAAATGAGATGAAAGAGAGATCTCACTATTACCATCCTGTATACAGCATTCCCATGGAAAGGGGGGAAAAAAAAGTCTTCATGAAAAACATCACATCACAAGGACAGATCTACCACTTTTACAGCCTCGTAAACACCAAGTCTAAGACATCCGGGACTTTTCACGACGACAAGTCACGACAGACTGCTGAGAGAGAGAGAGAGAGAGAGAAAGAAAGAACATGAGAACAGACTGATGCACTGACGACTCAGCGTTATATTACACTAAATAGAGTCCAAAAACACACAGTGCTGGCCCTGAGCTCATACGCTGTTATTATTAGTACACGGCCTGCCCAGAGAGAGCAGAGGAGACAGGGCAGGATCAGCCATCGCCCCACAGTCCTGTTTTTGGCGGGAGATTTTTCTCCACCCGCTGTCTGGACAATGACCCTGACGTGGGCCAAACAGGAAACACTTTCCATAACACATAATGCAGAACTCTTGAATAGTGGAGTTTATTTAGAGAAGCCCAGTGTTTCTCAGAAGAAACTGTACACTTAAACAGGAAATGATGTAAAACAAACCTCTGTGCACATTATAATGCCGTTTCATCTGGATCAGATATTGAATACATACCTTTTTTTAAAAAAGGTATGTACGCTGTATCAGAGAATGTTAAAATTGGGTGTCCAAAGGGCATTGTTCCAACCAATCTGATAGTCTGACTGAAGGTCAAGATCAGATTAAACACAGGGAATCAGCTGTGGCTCTGGTTTGGTTGGAAAGAAAATGGGGAGTCGCACCAAGCCTTGGTGAATAGGATTGGACACTAGTTTAGGAAATCAAAGCTAAAGTATAGTCTGTCCCTTCATTGTCCCTTCCATGGTCAATGGAATAAAATGGATTAAAAAGAAGAGGCCAAAAAAAAAAAAAACCAATTTAATAACAGACTTCACGTCTTAAAGTAACAATGTTGTTTGTCTTTTCTTAGTTGAGAGTAATCAAGGTAAAATGCTGGATACTTTGAAGAATATAAAATGTGAATTAAAAAAAAAAAACAATTCCATGCATGTTCCATGTTATTTCATAGTTTTGATGTCTTCAGTATTGTTCTACAAAACGTAAAAAATAGGTCACAATACAGGGGGAAAAAAAATAAATCATGAATAGGAGTGTCTATACTTTTGACTGGTACTTTGTTCAAAAGGTATCCATCCATTATCCGTATCCACTTATCCTGTCCTACAGGGTCGCAGGCAAGCTGGAGCCTATCCCAGCCGACTGTGGGCGAGAGGCGGGGTACACCCTGGACAAGTCGCCAGGTCATCGCAGGGCTGACACAGACAACCATTCACACTCACATAAAAACTAAATTTTAATAACTAAGGAATACAAATATAATCTGCTACATAAACTAAAAAGTGAAATTTTAAACCGATATAAAATTAAAACTGGGTCAAACATGAGACATCTAGTGAGCTGAATTTACTGGTAATACGATGGACTGACAGAGATGCCTCCTTGTGCCAACTGTATGGATGTTGGTGGTCCACGTCATTTGCATTTTTCTTTTCGCTACAGAACCCGAGAAGGCACAAAAGCTCAGTTTCTTCTTTATGCATACATTTAATTGGCTCAGAGCAAGAAAGAATGACCATGCCAACTATTACAAAAACTTAAACCACTGACCACATCTTTAAGTCCTATAAAAATACAACACAAGGCTCTTGATGAACCAGGAACCATAACCAGGCACAGAAATTCAATAAAAGCGTGAGACGAGGGCAAGATACTATTAGGCTGAAGCTTGTGATAAGTAAGCCCCGTCACAATCCCGGCCTTGAACACAAAAATCACTACATCTAACAGTCCGGAGAACGTCAAGCGGATAGAAGATGGACATGAACAACCAGATATCATAACCCACGTGCTGGATCTCAGAGAGCAATAAGCCAAAAACACTGCCACAGCATGCGCGCATACACGTGCTGATCTGTTATCTGATATTTGGTTTAAGTGCCGTTTCGGGTGGTGTTTGCGCTCCCAAAATAAAGGCTGTCCCATTCATGTAGCAGCATATGGACAGCTGTCTTCTGAAGTCCCTTATTTTACCCACAACTGAAAGCAGCGTTGCATGCATCCTTCTCTGAGAAGGCAAACCCGTAATTTTCTTTACCATTGAATACCATTAAAAGGCTGAACACATCCTTAGTGCTCACTCTGGAGCTTTTCCTTAGTCGCATAGCATTTCTTTTTTTAAATATATAAATAATTAAATAGTATTAAGAATGCGAAAGATTTGGGCAATTATGTAAATAAGTTTTCGAGAAATGTTTCCAGGGTGAAAACAGCACAGGAAGACGACAAACCCACAACTCTGTTGTTTAGCCTTGCTTTGCTCACAAGGTCAGGCCACAATGGTGTCTACAATACAGGCCCAGATCCAACAGAAATACATCAATCATACGCATAAACGCACGCCAAACTAAGAGCTCGAATACGAAATGAGTTAAAAGCGCCTTCGGGTTTGTATTTAGGTTCTAAGTCCCTAAACGCTACCACCTGCTAAATGAAACGCCGCTCCAACTGATCAGGAAAACAATGCCAGATGCAATGCAAGTGATGTCATTATTATTGTAGCAATATTTATAAAAAGCAAAACTGCTGACCACATGGGCAGTTCAAAAATACATCACAGCACTCAGCAAGAAGTTCTCCGAACCCTTCCTGAGAGTATTATGAAACCGGTCGATGTCTGACTTCAATAAATAAAACGACTATTGGCAAAAATCAAGACGTCGTCTCTGGTAACAGACGAAAAATCTGTAACCAGAAACGTCCAGCGCGAGTTCAAGGACGTTGTAAATCCAGGTTGCTCAAAACTCCACACATCAGCAAATCACAAGCTGGACCTGAAAAGCTCTTCAAACTTGCAAAGAACGGTCTTATCTCGAGTCTTCTGTCTGCAGAGCTTATAGTGTGTGCGCAGAGATGTGAAACGAGATATGATAAAGTCATTCAAACCCCTCGCACTGTTTCCTGACGGCAAAACAATAATGTAGATTTTTCATACATGAGGCAGAAAGCATAGTGTCTGAAACTCCAGAGGACAGAGAGCAGAGGAGAGGTCAGGTTAGCTTATTTCAGGCACCTGCACTCGTTCTCGCTGACAGAAGGAGGTCACGGGAGCCCAGGTTTCCTTGTTATGACCATGTATTTTTAGTTTGATGCCCTAAATTAACAGCACACCTTCATTACGGCACTGAGAACGAAAACACAACAACAATACGGTACTGTATTCATGTTTTACTAGATAGAAAACTACAAATCTAATAATCATGGAGACCAGCAACTAGGCATTACTTGTATTTCAGTTCCACTAATGATGCTTATAAAGTACTTTAAAGATGTCAAGATTACAGCACTTAACAGATCTCATACTTACAGGGCTTTTACACTGGGCCTCACTGATCAGTCTAAAAACGGTGCCCTAGATTGACTTGAGATTCTCTCATATTGATAATCCACATACGAGTTGCATTCACACACCGATACAAAATTGTAATAAATCTTACAACATTTGGTTCTCGTTTACAAAAAAAAAAAAAAAAACACCAACACAAAACTTGACTGAAAGATTGAACAGTGAGGCACATGATACATCAAGCAACATCTAGTCACCAAAACTTGCAGCTAAAAAGCAGGAAGAAATGGCAAATATCTTCCCAAACACATCCCTGGGGAATAAAACCGACAGACATCGGGGCAGACGGCCGTCTGAGGTGAAGACAGATGGAAAAAAGGACACTAATGGCTTTACCAGGCCGCTTGTACAATCCGACAGCGCCATGAGGAGCACATTTATATATTTAATTTAAAAAAAAAAAAATCCACACCAGAACCGAGCTGCCTTCAAAGACTCTTGTTAAACTAAAGCATGAAGGTGCTCGACACATTAACAAGTCAGAGCCACGGCACAACAATGCATGTCAAAAAGAACCTTCCTTATTCGAGGTGGCGTGAATCTCAAAACTTTTTCCCACCATTTCAAACGAGCAGCCTTCACAAGGTTGTAAGGAAAGCTCGTTTGCATATAATGGCTAAGATGAGTTACGTTAAATTCTCACCTCAATGCACAAAACGCAGGCTACCTGCCATCTCCAACAGGAAACGGAAATATTGACCTGGAACGATCTCAAACAATGGATGGGAACGTGCATACAAAAAGTCACACTGGAGAACGATTACAAGAACTGATGGCGAACAAAACATCAAGGTCATCTGACTCGGTCACATACATATGTTACCCAAATCCATCACTACTGACTAATATAGGAGAAGATTTATTTAAAAAAATAAAATAAATTCAGTTATAATATAACTGAAGCAACAACTCCAACTTTTACATGAACAGCTTCATAAAAAACAAATTAAATAAAATTCACACTAACAGTAGAACTCAAATATGGTCTGTTTAAAAAAAAAAATGAAATTGAAGCAAAAAATAGCAGTATCTTTTGAAGGAAAACTTTTCAAGCAGTAACTCAGGGTCAATCTAATATGTGCAGGAAGAAGGGGAAAAAAAAATACATCCTATTAGACTTGATATGAAATATGACTCAAGTATTGAGCACCGTTTCCAGTTAAAGGCTCCGTGTTCAGCACATTTTAGCTACAAGGTCACGTTCTGTATTCAGATACAAAAGGCACTCATCCTTCACTCTTTCGGTGTCGATTAAACAATAAACTACAGAGCGTAGCTCTCATTATCCTGACATGTGCAGTCAACCAACTGATCGAGACCTACAGTAATTAAATGTTGCTCGAGACACAGACAACAATGGACTCCTAACTCTTGATCTGATTTCAGCCGAGCTCCTTCTCTTCTTAGTAAACATAAATATTTAGTCTACGGCCACTTGCACTTGTACAAAACAAAGCGGGAAATAACATTCCAGACAGAACGCCTTTTCAGGCTTGGACCAAAACCGCATGTTTCTGCAATAAACATCTGTCAAAACTGCGCTGTTATAGGCTTTTAACCGACTCTAGCTACTGCATGTTAAACGTTATATCAAAACATTTCCAAAGGGACTTAAATTGTAGTTTTGTACTTAAAAGGTTACGCACAACATTTTGGAGACGGCTACCATTATAAATGTTCGAGCACTTTGTAAACTTGCTTGCATTCTCAATGTGAATTTTAAAAAGCTATAGGATATTTAAAAGGAAATTTTCCCCCCTTCAAATCAATAAATAAATAGCTCCTCCACTGCCAAAAGGTTCTTCTACAGATATCTGTTGAGGCAGCAACTTATTTCTGGTCCAAGTTAATATTTAATGATCATTTTATACTGAAAGTCATTTTGTTCTCTAAATACACTTCACTTTCAGAGGACGTGCATCCTAATCCTATTAACGCACGCTGCTCGTTAGAATCAGATTGCTGTTTCGACTCCCATAGACGCGACATCCTTCAAGTTCTCGATGGCTTAAAAACTGGACATAAATAATCACCAAATGTGACCTACCTTCATTCTGGTGTTGTCCTCATTTGGGTCGTCATCTGGCCTAGATACACCTCCATTAGGTGAGAATAAATAAACTGCCCAGAAACGAGCTTTAAAATAAGCCCTAGATAGACCAGCTGATCTGAGTGAAAGAGATGGAGCTGGAGAAGTGAAGGTGCTGAAAACTAGCAGTCATGGTGGATGAAAAACTCAATTCAAGGCGTGTCAGTAATGCACTACATTTGAAAACGCACTTCTGCTTGTACAATCCCTGTTCTAGATAAACACAAGCGTAGACAAGTGCAAGCGTTGTTGGTAATAAGAATCTCTCAGGATGCACATGGGGCATGCTGTCATTTCTGAAGTGTCGGATATCAGGACGGGGCAGTTGGGCTCTGCCTGCCCTCTGAGTCCACCCAAACAGCTGAGACACTCTGAACATTCCTCTGGACGCAGTCTGATCACCTGTGCCAGTGGAGCAGGATTGGCACAGGACAGGTGTTTCCTTATTTCTTTATGTGCCATACTACAAGTCAAATAAACTCTACATAGACAGTAGGTATGAGGAAAGTGGGACGTGGCCTCCTGTTCATCACAATTATTCAGAAAAACCCAAGCTCTACATAACAAATACAAGTGACTTGAACAAGAGCTACAAACCTCTACTGTAGCGAGGCATACAGGACAATGTGCCAAATATGCAGGACGGTACACTAAAAGTAAAGAATAAAAACCACCTGGGGATTGCTGGTAGAGGAGAATAATCAATGCCCCAAAGCATTTTATTCCTCTTACTACACATATACTTTGAACAACAATTTTAAAATTTATTAAACAGTAACTCTGTCGGGCGGCACAGTGGTGTAGTGGTTAGTGCTGTCGCCTCACAGAAAGAAGGTCCGGGTTTGAGCCCCGTGGCTGGCAAGGGCCTTTCTGTGCAGAGTTTGCATGTTCTCCCCGTGGGTTTCCTCCAGGTGCTCCGGTTTCCCCCACAGTCCAAAAGACATGCATGTTAGGTTAACTAGTGACTAAATTGACCGTAGGTGTGAATGGTTGTCCGTGTCTATGTATCAGCCCTGTGATGACCTAGCGACTTGTCCAGGGTGTACCCCGCCTTTCGCCCGTAGTCAGCTGGGATAGGCTCCAGCTTGCCTGCGACCCTGTAGAACAGGATAAAGCGGCTAGAGATAATGAGATGAGTAACTGTCACTCTTTACAACCATGGTGAGCTGAAAAGCATCTCAGAACGCACATGTCGAACTTTGAGGTGTCTGAACACGAAAACCAAATCAGATTTCATTTTTAGGTTTTATTCCTCTAATACTTCAGCAATTTACCAAATGACCGCATTCTTATTATTTACAAGCTTTTATATAAAAAAGGTTGTAGTTACTTAAAATAAATAAATTAAAAAACGGCAAACTTAGTTTGTAGTTACTTTTATATATGGTGGGAAACTTTCTTAAACGTGTGACCGCTTTAGCTCCGGCATTGGAGACGTGGATTTGATTAGAATTACAGCCGACACTACTGCCAGAGCTACTGGTATAGACAATTAAATCAACAGCGCTGTAGTGCAAGGGTTGATGAGTCAGGATTACAGAGCACACTCGCTGAGTAAATGACATAATGGTCAACCAGTCATACACACGTTTCACCACACACAGCATGAAAAGTTGCCCCTCCATGGCATGAACATTTGCTAGAAAAGAAAGCCTCCATTTGTCCCAGCCAAGCAGCCGTGTCCCAAATAAGCTAAAAACCTGACCTTGAGGACTGGGATTAAAACACAGCCCACTAAGAGCGTGCATTTTTATCCGACACTCAAAGAATATAAATAAAATAAACCCACTCCACCCAACACTGAGTAACTTCAAAAATCATCAAGTGCATGACTAGGGATATTTTGGAAAAACTTTTAAAGCAATTCTTTCTGCATAATACATCAGTTCTCAGTGCCTCATCCTGCCGAACTCGTATCTCTTGTGGGCGTGGCAGTCACAAAATAAACGCTAACTAGTTAAAACACACACACCCGCTCAAATCAGTGCAAAAACTGGATGTTTGATTTATACTTCATACAAGCTTCACTGCTCAATTGTCAAAGCAAGCCACATATACTCGCCAGACACACCAATGATCTAGGACTTGCTTCCAAGCTTTATTTTTCACAATTATTTAAACAAGATAAAACTTTTTTTTCCTCTATTTTTGACCTAATCTCACACAGGAACTAAAGAAATGTCAAACTGTCCACATTGTCCGATTGATCCGAGGAGTCATGCCAGCCCATCGTTTGGATTGGTCACATTCCGGCGTCACCGCAAACTTGCACAGAAATGAAAAAAAGTGTCAAGTACATAGAAAATGCACTGTGGATGCTGAGTATGGTGAAATCAGGCTACATTAAAAACAGCACGAATTTGACATGATTGGGTCACATCCAACAAATTCCAGCGCTGAATAACGTTTGGGAAGACGAACAGGCCTCATAGCGTGACAACTGAAGAACAGCGACGTGGTGTCTGGGATGCCCCATGACAAACTAACACGTCAGAACGTTTTATATTTCCGCACCTACTTTGACAACTCCAACGTGTTCCTTGATGACCATGGACAAATTCTTGACCCTCCTCCTCAACAAAGCGCAAGCACATTCATGATGATTGGTGGGAGTCAAAATTGTCACATTGACAATCTCCTGACCAACACACAGCGAGAATTTACAGCACTATGTATGCCTAATCTGACACCGTGACCATCGTTAAAGATACTTGATCCCAGCATGAGAAAAATACCTGGGGCAAGTTGGCTCAAAAGTACCCCTTTCCGACCAACAGAGAACATTGGGAACCAACTTTTCAGGTTCTGAACCCATTTGTTTTTGGTCAAAATACTCTGGGGTGGGTTTCCTCAAAAGCATCACAGCACAAAGATCATTGTTAAATGGTAGAGCGAGCACTGAACACAACGAACACTCACTCACACTCTCTCGGTGGTGTAGTGGTTAGCACCGTCACCTCACAGCAAGAAGGTTCCGGGTTCAAGCCCAGCGGCCGACAGGAGCCTTTCTGTGTGGAGTTTGCATGTTCTCCCCGTGTCCGCGTGGGTTTCCCCCAAATCCCAAAGACATGCAGTTAGGTTAACATGGGACAGCCTTGGGCTGAAGTGCCCTTGAGCAAAGTACCGAACCCCTAACTGCTCCCCGGGCGCTGCAGTGTGGCTGCCCACCGCTCTGGGTGTGTGCGCACATACGCTTGTGTGTTCACTGCTTCAGACGGGTTAAATGCAGAGGATGAATCTCTCTGTGCTTGAAGTGTGCATGTGAGAAATAAAGGTTTCTTCTTCTTCTCTCTCCTAGATAAGGCGCTTTTAGCATTAAGAGGCTTTTGGGAAATCCAACCCCCTGAACATTTCAAAATTTGGTGCAGGAACCTGAATAGAAGCCATTCCCTGTTGGTTGAAAAAGGGGTAAAGGAAGATGAGAGCTGGGCTGATACAGCTGGTGCGCCTCAGGGGCTTGGCCATGTAGGTGGGACAGGGTGGCAGAGCAGAGGGGGTGGCAACCACAATTCTGACTTCAAATCACATCTCTAGGAAGTTCATACAGATTTAATAAAGACGACATCCAGTTCCCTGTTGGTTGAAAAAGGGGTAAAGGAAGGTGCGAGCTGGGCTGATAAAGCCGGTGCTCCTAAGGGGCGTGGCCATGTAGGTGGGACAGGATTACCACAGCAATTTGCCAACCTTGTTGTAATTAATTAAACAATGACACATCTTTATCCGTTTATACACTCACCGGCCACTTTATTAGGAATACCCACCCACCTGTTCGATGCAGGTCTCTAATCAGCCGATCCCTTGACAGCAGCATGATGCATCAAATCATACAGATACAAACCAAGAGCTTCAGTTAACCTTCACAATGTTCACACATCAGAACGGGAAAAATTTGCGATCTCAAAAAGTGTGACTTTCTTTCACTGGGGCATGGGTTGGTTTGAGCCAGATGGACTGGTTTGAGTGAGTGAGTATTTCAGAAACTGCTGATCACCTGGGGTTTTCACACACAGTCTTTAGAGTTTACACAGAATGGTGCGAAAAACAAAAAACATAACATCGAGTGAGCAAAAGTTCTCTGGATGGATGGAAACAAACGCCTTGTTGATAAGAGAGGTCAGAGGAAAATGGCCAGCTTGGTTCGAGCCTTTTTTTTTTTTGCCAGGAAAGAAAGATATAGGGTGGCACGGTGGTGTAGTGGTTAGCGCTGTCGCCTCACAGCAAGAAGGTCCTGGGTTCGAGCCCCGTGGCCGGCGAGGGCCTTTCTGTGCGGAGTTTGCATGTTCTCCCCGTGTCCGCGTGGGTTTCCTCCGGGTGCTCCGGTTTCCCCCACAGTCCAAAGACATGCAGGTTAGGTTAACTGGTGACTCTAAATTGACCGTAGGTGTGAATGAGAGTGTGAATGGTTGTCTGTGTCTATGTGTCGGCCCTGTGATGACCTGGCGACTTGTCCAGGGTGTACCCCGCCTTTCGCCCGTAGTCAGCTGGGATAGGCTCCAGCTTGCCTGCGACCCTGTAGAACAGAATAAAGCGGCTAGAGATAATGAGATGAATGAGAAAGATATAGTTCCCTGTTGGTTGAAAAAGGGGTAAAGGAAGGTGCGAGCTGGGCTGATAAAGCCGGTGCTCCTCAGGGGCGTGGCCATGTAGGCGGGACAGGGTGGCAACCACAAGTCTGACTTCAAATCACATCTCTAGAAAATTCATGCAGATTTAATGAAGAAGACATCCATGACAATCATCAGGTCAGGTTAAAACGTCTTAGCATCAGAAAGTGAAATAAAGCAACGTCATGTCATAGCATAGCCATTAATTTAAAGTTATTAGCTAGCTGAGCCTACAGATCTTTGTCTTCTCAGAGTCCACACTAAAGACTAGATACATCCTTTAAACTCTAACAGGCTAATACAGCACAGTGTACAGCAAAACAAACAAACAAACCAGAAAATGAGAAAAGAACCTGCAGGGATGAATGAAGAAGCTAAACAGCGTCATGACTAAATGTCCCTGAGGAAGATTTATTAACTTCTTTCTAGTCAAACGGACGACAGAAAACACGAAACACTCACCTTCTCGAAGTGAAGAATGAAAAGAAAGAAGAAAAATCCTGTTTTTATTCCGTGTAGTTGCAAAAATAATAATAGTAGTAGTTAGCAGTAGCAGCAGCAGCGTCCTCCTCAGTGAACTCAGCAGCGCTCGCGACTGTTTAAATCCCAACGGATTTTTTTCCTCCTCTCACAAAATCTCGCTCGCGCGAACTTCCAACTGACAAAACGGCCCATAACACAGAGCCCACTGTAATTCACCACAAAACACCATTACCACTTATTCTTCATTTTCATCTTCTGCTCACTTAACATGACGAGACTCTTTCCTTCCTTCCTCTCCAACGTCCTTTTATTTTATTTTATTTCTATATATTTTTTTAAATCACTAATCACTGCTCGCTCCTGCTCCTCATCTTTAGCGTAGTCGCGCGCGCCGCGGTGCGTGCGCGTTTGCGCGTGCCCGCCGCTTAAACGCGTTTTCTTCTCATTTCCCACCCACATTCCTACAAACCCAGCCTCTTGCAACATTATTTCGTAGCCCTAAGCTTATGATTGGTTACTCACGCCTGTACAGCGAATCAGATTTAACCAGAGGTGGGATTTTTTGAAATACAGGTGGAGGGAGAAAACTACTGGGCTCTTGCTCGGAGATGATTGGTTGTCAGGAAAACGTCATGTCGAGGCCAGCGAATCGTTGTGGTTATTATGATGAGGCGAACTGTTTTGTTCACTGTCCTGTATTAGTGTCGTAAAACTAGTGGGGGGGGTTTACGACAGTTGTTTCTTCTGGACGTTTCGGTGTGTTTAGTAGGGAAGGTTGCTGGTGTGAGACGACGTTTTGACTGTAATAATTAGGTAAAATGTTTTAATAATTATTGTGTTATAGTTTATGGAAGTATTCTGTGCAGAATCGAGTTACTGTGCTTTTAAAAAAAGCGTTATTAAGTAAGGTTTCTTAGCTAGTAGCGTAGCAACGCAGAGGAAGAGATCTGTTCAGGGGCTTGTTGGTTGTTTCATACAGTACATATGGATTCATATTAGCTGTTGGTTTTAAGAAAATGATGCCATACAGGAGCAGATGTGTGGTGATTAAGGAATGCAATGATATCAGAAATCTTTGGTAGCTGTATGCAGAGTCCATAGGTTGGAGAAGGACAGACTTCCTGTGATGTATTTAGTGTAATTTGCATCTTTTATGCTCTTGGCAGAAGAGTACAGTACAATACAATACAGCCATAGAGATGAGTGATTGAGGTTTAATGGATCTCTGATCTGTGTTTTGTGTTCATTCATTCATTCATTCATTCATATCCATCCATCTTCAGTAAACGCTTTATCCTGGTGAGGTTGACGGTGGATCCAAAGTCTATCCCGGGAACGCTGGGTACCAGGTGAGAATACAGCCTGTATAGGACACCAGGGCACCACACACACACACACACACACACACACATTAACACCTTGGGGTAATTTAGACTGACCAGTTTACCTCGAGAACCCAAAAAGATATGACAACCTGTGAAACTCCTCACGAAAGGACTCAACCAACCAACCATGTCTCACCGTACTGTCCCACCATGTTTTGTGTTCTAAACTATTTAACACTTATTCGCCAAAGGTGAAGTGAAGATCGGTGAAATAATTTTTATTATATTATATAATAGGTTATTTTTTTCATGGTCCAAATCCTGCGCTCTGATTGGCTGGTGAGTGGGTCCGTATCCTACGGTACGGACCCCGGTTACGGACCTCTGGCAACTCGCTCGTTCACAACAACAACAAACAGAGTAGCATTTTTTGTCAACATTTTTTTTTAATAAGATTATCAAAAATCTTATACATTTTTGCCAGCATTTCTCAGGAGAGTAGCATTAATTTTACATCATGGATAGCGATAACGACAGTCTTCACAGCAAAAGCGAGTTTTACTACCCTGAGGAAGAAGAAATAAAAGAAAACATTTCAGGAGAAAGCTAAAAATCTGTAATTTGCTAACATCGAGCAAAAACCTGGCTGAATCCTGAATGACTCCTATTTATATAAATAGGGGACTACATAGGCGGCAAAATGTAGTTTTTTTCCTGCCATGAAAGTGCACTTGTATACCGAGGAGGAAGCAGTTTGCATTACAGGCGCGAATGAGGATTCAAAATGGCGGCTCGGCTCGGTTTTCCCTTTCGTCCGCTCTCGTTTTCTGTTAGAATTTGGTAAAGAAAAAAATAAATATATTATTTACCAGCTTAAGGTCGGTCCGTATGGTGAAATACCGTGACCTCGGCCTTGAATACTGACCTCGGCCCAGAGGGCCTCAGTCAGTACTTTCAAGACCTCGGTCACGGTATTTCACGATACGGACCTCCCAGCTGGTAAATAACGTTATATTTATTCACTGAGCCTGAGGCGGATAATTGTTTTAATATAAATACACAAGTGATTTATTTAAAAAAATTGTATTAAAAAAATTTTTATTTCATTATTCAAAAGCGGCATGCAAATGTGTCGCTACGCCGAGTCACATAAAATACTTCGTTTTGAAATCAATAAAATAAATAACAATTCCACCTTACCTTTGAATAGTTTAGACCTAACTTCGTAGCTTCTTTAGTTGCTTTTAGGAACAGCATTTTCTTTCATCATTTGTACAACCCCGCTTCCAAAAAAGTTGGGACGCTGTGTAAACTGTAAATAAAAACAGAACGCAACAATTTGCAAATCATGGAAATGTTATATTTCTTTGAAAATAGTACAAAGACACCATATCAGATGTTGAAACTGAGAAATGTTATTGTTTTTTGAAAAATATAGGCTCATTTTAAATTTGATGTCAGCAACACGTTTCAGAAAAGTTGGGACAGGGGTGTGTTTACTACTGTGTCGCATCACCTCTGTTTTTAACAACACTCTGTAAACGTTTGGGAAATGACGAGACAGATTGCTGTAGTTTTGAAAGAGAAATGTTGCCCCATTCTTGCCTGATATACAATTTTAGTTGCTCAACAGTTCGGGGTCTCCTTTGTCATATTTTACGCTTCATAATGCGCCAAATGTTTTAAACGGGAGACAGGTCTGGACTGCAGGCAGGCCAGTTTAGCACTTGGACTCTTTTACTACAGAGCCATGCAGTTTTATTATGTGCAGAAAACGGTTTGGCATTGTCTTGCTGAAAGAAGGAAGGCCTTCCCTGAAAAAGATTTTGTCTGGATAGCAGCATATTGCTCTGAGACGTGTTTATATCATTCAGCATTAATGATGCCTTCCCAGATGTACAAGCTCCCCATGTCATGTGCACTAATGCCCCCTCATACCATCACAGATGCTGGCTTTTGAACCGTGCGCTGATAACAAGCCGGATGGTCCCTCTCCTCTTTAGCCTGGAGGACGTGGGGTCCATGATTTCTAAAAAGAATTTCTATTTTTCATTCGTCAGACCTCGGGATAGTTTTCCACTTCGCCTCAGTCCATCGTAAAAGAGCTCGGGCCCAGAGAAGGGGGCGGTGTTTCTGGATATTGTTTATATCTGGCTTTAACTTGCTTTTGTGGATGCAGTAATGAACTATTTCCACCGACGATGGTTTTCTGAAGTGTTCCTGAGCCCGTACAGTGATTTCCACTCCAGACACATGTCTGCTTTTAATGCAATGTCCCCTGAGGGCCTGAAGATCACAGGCATCCAATGTCAGTTTTCAGCCTTGTCTCTTGTATACAGAGATTTCCCCAGATTCTCCGAGTCTTTTAATGATATTATGGACCATAGATGACGTGATCCACAAATTCTTTTCAGTTTTACATTGAGGAACATTATTCTTAAATTGTTGCACTGTTTGCCCACGCAGTCTTTCACAGAGCGATGAACCCCTCCCCATCTTTACTTCTGAGATACTCCGCCTCTCTGGGATGCTCTTTTTATACCCAATCATCTTACCGACCTGTTTCCAATTAAACAAATTAGGTTTTGGGTTTTTTTTTTTTTTTTTAGCATTACACAACTTTTTCAGTCTTTTCTTGCCCCTGTCCCAACTTGTCTGAAACAGGTTGCTGACATCAAATTCAAAATGAGCCTATATTTTTCAAAAACCAATAAAATTTCTCAGTTTCAACATTTGATATGTTGTCTTTTGTACTATTTTCAGTGAAATATCAGGTTTCCATGATTTGCAAGTTATCGCATTTGTTTTTATTTACAGTTTACACAGCGTCCCAACTTTTTTGGAATTGGGGTTGTAATTGTTCCTCACTTACGGTAACAAAGCGATTGGCCGCCATTTTGTCGAGTCGTTTGAGGTGATTATCGAGAAATAGTCCAAATTTCTGGACCAATCAGAGCACGCGATTTCCTATGATCACGTCCGTATTTATACTAAATTTTAAATACGATATGGTCCAAGTCATAGTCCTGTTTTCTGGAAAGCATTCATGGTTTTTTTGTGCCTTTGTATCTATCCGTGAGACAGACTGCTGGATGTACACAGTGACACTGCGAGCTCGCGACTTGCAAAACAACAAATCAAACCCAGCGATTATGTCTAGATCAACAGTAACCCTGAGAGAGCAAATGATACAGTGCAATGCAGAGTAAGACTTGCCTTTCTGGTCACTGATGCAGAACCCTACGTTTTTTGTTTTCCAGTAACCCCGCCTTCCTGGTGTCACGCCCTCAGAGATGGACCCGGTTGTGCTGAGTTATCAGGACAGCTTGCTGAGGCGCTCGGACGTTTCCTTGCTGGAAGGCCCCCACTGGCTCAACGACCAGGTGATCGGTTTTGCCTTTGAGTACTTCGCTGTGGAACGCTTTAAGAGCCTGGGTGATGCCGTGGGCTTCATCAGCCCCGAGGTCACCCAGTTCATCAAGTGCGCGTCATGCCAGGAGGAACTCGCTGTCTTCTTGGAGCCACTGAGGCTCGAGTCACGTCGCTGGGTCTTCCTAGCGGTCAATGATAACTCTAACCAGGCAGCCGGTGGCTCACACTGGAGCCTGCTGCTTTACCAGCGTGACTCGGGTCATTTCTCACACTACGACTCGCAGAGCGGAGGCAATGCCACACACGCTCGGCGCATCGCCGCCAAGCTCCAGGCTTTCCTCGGCACCGGGACTGACGTGCCCTTTGTGGAAGAGCCATGCCCCTTGCAGCAGAACAGCTACGACTGCGGCATGTACGTCATCTGTAACACCGAGGCGCTGTGCGAAAGCGCTCGAGTCGGAGGCTGCGCTCGACTTCCGTCCAACACCATCACGCCCACGTATATCACCAGGAAGCGGACAGAATGGCACTCGCTGATTCAAAGACTAGCAAAGGACTAGAACGAGCTCCATCTTCAGACATGTCGCTCACAAATAAAGTCGGTACTTGCAGCAATCCGAATTCAGCTCAACACCAGTCAGTAGTTACAGATTTAATCAGCATGCGTTACTAATTAGAAGAAACTCAACTACGCATGTGCTACGCTGATTCTCTGACCATTTATCAGGGTTTACTGTATTATCATTATGTCAGGAATAAGGCACTTAGAGTTGTGCGATTGTAGGAAAATAATCAACTAAACTCTGCTTCTGTTTTTATTTTCCCAGAACAGCACATTCTCTGAAAAGTTTTATTCCTCTTATACCACAGCAATTTGCCAACCTTGTTGTAATTAATTAAATAATGACACGTCTTTATCCGTTTATACACTCACCGGCCACTTTATTAGGAATACCCATCCACCTGTTCGATGCAGGTCTCGAATCAGCCGATCCCTTGACAGCAGTACGGCGCATCAAATCATACAGATACAAACCAAGCGCTTCAGTTAACCTTCACAATGTTCACACATCAGAACGGGAAAAATTGCGATCTCAAAGTGTGACTTTCTTTCACTGTGGCATGGGTTGGTTTGAGTGAGAATTTCAGAAACTGCTGATCTCCTGAGGTTTTCACGCACAAACAACAGTCTTTAGAGTTTACACAGAATGGTGCGAAAAACAAAAAACATCGAGTGAGCGAAAGTTTTCTGGGTGGAAACAAACGCCTTGTTGATAAGAGAGGTCAGAGGAAAATGGCCAGCTTGGTTCGAGCTTTTTTTTTTGCCAGGAAAGATATAGTAACTCGTAGCAACTCTTGACAACCGTGGTGAGCTGAAAAGCATCTCAGCACGCAACAGGAAAATAGAAGACCACAGTTGACTTGCTAACTTTAGGACTGCAGTCGTCATGAACAGTTTTGCACTCAAGTTTCCATCAGCGAAGAGTTTATAACGTCAACGAAACTGACTTCATGTTAAAACTGTTAATGTTATAGTCATGCTGTCTGCTGTTGCCCAAATGAGGATGGGTTCCCTTTTGAGTCTGGTTCCTCTCGAGGTTTCTTCCTCATGTCGTCTGAGGGAGTTTTTCCTTGCCACCGTCGCCACAGGCTTGCTCATTGGGGATAGATTAGGGATAAAATTAGCTCATGTTTTAAGTCGTTCAAATTCTGTAAAGCTGCTTTGCGACAATGTTTATTGTTTAAAAGCGCTATACAAATAAACCTGACTTGACTTGACATTGGGTTCCACTTCTGCAGCCAAGAACAGGAAGCTTAGAATTCAAGAGCAAGTTTGTATTAAAGTGGCCGGTGAGTGTAGATATGTTGTGGAATGACTGGAAAACAAGTTCCTGTCCTCATTTATATTATAGTAGCTTGTACTACAGCGTGGTTGAATTCTCCAATCAGAAGGTGATGATTGATTTTTTTCCAGTGTTCCCGAAAAGCTTTCCGTGGTGAGCAGAATCAGTCATATTGTCTGACGTTGGGCAGATCTACCGTATGTCAGACATTTTCAGACCTTGTCAGACAATTTTAGCTTTGTGTAAAATGAATGAAAACAAGCAAGAAAATCAAGGACCATTATTTATTCCACAACGTCCTATTCGACAATGTCCTTTCCAGCACATTGAAACGGTCAGTTACTGATGATATTTTTTTTTTGTATCAGTTTATCATTGAACACATCAAAGCTCATTTCTGAATTCCTCAAGCAGACGGTTGTTCGTTTCCTCATCCTGCTCGTCAAAGCTCTCATAGCCTGCATCAAGATCAGAACCAGAATCCTGCTCATAACACTCATCCAAGGTCAGCAAATATGGCGCGAATGCATTCGGACAGCATATCGATCGATAACGTATTTTCTCAATGAACTAAGTAGGTGGCTGCGAGAAAACTCTGCACCATTGATGTGTATTTAAGGTATGCGAAACCGCGTAGAGACATCGATGCATGGAGTATTAGAACTTTGTTTATTAAGTTCAGGGGCTTCAAAGTTTGGGAGAATAGCAGGGTACAAATAATTTACAGCAGGGTGCAAAATGGTAAAATGTCTGCCAGCGGCAGACATAATGCACGCAAAGCGTGCAGGGATGGATAGATGGATGGATGGATAGATAGATAGATAGATAGATAGATAGATAGATAGATAGATAGATAGATAGATAGATAGATAGATAGATAGATAGATAGATAGATAGATATGCAAGTACGAATTTTTCATGGGGCGGGATGGTTTGGAACAGGCCATCTAAAATTGGGATAACATTTACCCGGGACGGGTATTTGAGGCGGGTCGTCTAGCTTAAGCTTGATTAGCGTTGTTACGCACGCCAGTGTTTCCCACAGAAATTTTGGAGACTATGGGGGCAAGCCATGGGGGAGGCGTGGGGGTTGTTTAAAATTGAGTGATATGTTAAATATTAAGTTATTACTGAAAAACTATTGATTAAAAAAAACAGACACTGAGAAATGGTCCTATAAACAACTTTACCAATATAAAAGATTACCAGGACTACAAAAATGCAGAAAAATAGGCTTTACTTATCCAAATGCTCCTGTTGGTTCAAAAGTTAAAGTGCAGAGAACCTCACAGCACAACATGAAGTTACCTTCAAATATAATATAAATGCCTCAGCTTTCATGTAAGAAAAAAAAACTATTAATACTAGTACTGTGTGCAGGCAGTCTCTCCTGAAGACTAAATTAAACAATAATTATAAACTAATAAAATAAATGGCTCAGGCTTCATAGAAGAAAAAAAACAATTTGAACAGAATCTCACAGTATGATGCTGAAGCTGCCTAAACAATGGAAAATAAAATACCATTTTGGCAAAAACGTTGGCATCCATTAATTTCTTGTATTAAGTAAAAAACATATGTTGCCAGATACTGCTGACGTTTTACAGCCCAAAATATGTTCAAAACCCGCCAAAATGCACTTAAAACCGCCCAAATTGGGCGGGAAACCGCGCAATCTGGCAACACAGGCGGCAGTAATGGCTGCACTCGTGTCAAGGATGTAAACACAGTTGACGCGGCAACGGACATACATGACATAGTGGATGTAATTTACGTTCACAATTTTTTTTGCTGTCAGAAATATTTAATATTAAATTTTGTGACTCGACTGACAATAGCCGGCGGCATAACAAGCCATAGCCGGCGATTTGCCGCCGGTGACCGGCTACTTTTGAGACCGCTGAAGTTGCGATAAATACGATATTTGTGAATGGTTTTTTTTTTCTCACGTTAAATTCAGGCATGTTTTAGATTTGGATGTTTATATTTGTAATTACAATAGCTATCGGTCAGGTTGACTGACGTTTGTTAATTACGTAGGACAACTGAATTTTTCGTCTGTCATGACTGGTGTCCGACGATATTTCGGGAACACCGATTTTTTGATCACAGCAGCTCTGACGGTAGTTCCAGCTGTAACAGAAAACAGGTTTTTAATAATGTGCTCACTCTGGTATATTATTGTTTCTATAGTAACATCTCATAGATGGGTAGAAGCTGGGATGGATGGATGGATGGATTGATTTTATTTATTGGTTGGTTGAACATTTAACAATTTTTTTGAAAGGAGATACTGTATGTATTTAATATTTTTACGAACAGAACTTCAGGACAGAGACATTTGCACTTTTTTTTTTTTTTTTGGTCTCATTCAAGAGAAGGGGCAGCATGGTGGTGTAGTGGTTAGCATTGTCGCCTCAGAGCAAGAAGGTTCTGGGTTCGAGCCCAGTGGCCGACGAGGACCTTTCTGTGCGGCGTTTGCATGTTCTCCCCGTGTCCCCAAAGACATGCAGGTTAGGTTAATTGGTGGCTCTAAATTGACCATAGGTGTGAATGTGAGTGTGAATGGTTGTGTGTCTCTATGTACCAGCCCTGCGACGATCTGGTGACTTGTCCAGGGTGTACCCCGCCTCTCACCCATAGTCATTTGGGATAGGCTCCAGCTTGCCCGCAATCCTGCACAGGATAATGGATGGAACTTTAAGAGAGAGAATCACAGGAGAGACTGGTGAAGGAAAGGGGGAAAGTGTGTTTATACCTGCTGTAATATAAGTGTTAACAGGAACTCGCTCCGTTTCCGTAGCCCTCGGCCTCTCGCCTATTACATAGCTAGGGTTACAGTGGGGCGCTGGTCCTCTGGTAACCGCGAGAGTTTGACTCCCCACTCGCATCTGTATTGCAGCGTGCGTTGCCAGACGGCAGTAGGTACCATTTTTATGATGGTCTTTGGTATGACCCAACCGTGAGTAGAACTCACGATCTCCCGATCGAGAGGCGGACACGCTAGCCAACTCGCGGTACAACAGGAACTCGCTTGGTTCAAAGTTGTTCCATAATATTAAAAATGTATTAAGTTTATTAACTATTTTTTTAACACAAACAATTTTTCTTACCCCTTATTAGCACTATTTAATTTTTTTGAATAGACATTTTTCATAAGTTGTTTTTTTTTTTTTTAATAAAATAGTTTGGGAGCACTGGCAACCTGAAATAACCCTCAATAGCTAAAAATGCCAGGTTGTCCGCTTTAAGGAAAGTGTTTGCTATCTAATGCCGCTTTTCCACTACAAACGCGGCTGAGCCGTGCCGTGCTGATTCGAGCTGAGTGGGGCTGTTGGAGTTGCATTTCGACTACACCCGCGCTGAACCGTGCTGGCTGGAAGTGGGTGGACACATTGGGTGGAGTTAGCGAAAGTGGGTGGACGTCACGTGATGTCGTTAAGCGGCGCAAACAGTGACATCAGTGAACTTTTAAGCGGTAGTCTCACGACCCGAATAGTAAACAATAAACATGGAGGACATGGAGTCGTTAGTGTTGCTGGTCTTGGTGCTGTGTGTGGCTTGTTGTCACCGACAACGCCAACAGATACTGGCAAGAGCGTATAGATGAGGCGAGGCGCATAAGGCTTCAGAAATTCTCGTAATTCCTAATTATTATTCTTCCGGGTTTACGGTGTTTACAGATCCCAGCGTGCTCGCGGGGCATGTGTGGGCATGCGAGGACACTCCTTCTCACCAATCAGTGCACAGGGGAGTGTCTGCTCACGCCCCCAGCCTCACTCGGCTCGCTTTGGCTCGCTTCAGCCCCACTCCAAAACGGTGCGAGTTTTAGGGGCTAAGCAGGGCTGAAGCGAGCCGAGTCGTGCTGTTTTTTGGTAGTCGAAACGCGAGCCGTGTCGGGCTGAAGTGAGCTGAAAAAGGGTAGTGGAAAAGGGCCATAAGGTCAGCATTTACACACTTTTCACATAAAACACAAAAACGAGACATACTACGAAGAAAAAAAAAATCAAATAAGCTTTGCAAAACAGTGGTATTATCTGAATGTGCATTCATGTAAAGAATGAACTAGTAGCTGTGAAGAAAGTTTTGTTTAAACGGAGAAAATGATCCATATTTGATAACATCGATACCGTGCCAGACTACGAGGGCTTGGAAAGGAATATTAAATTTTCCGTAATTTTTCTCGCTTTAGGAAGATAGTACGACTGTTTTGCAGCATGCCTTGTGTTACAGGTGTGACTCTTATCTACTTTAGTGGAAAAAGTTTGGAATACCGAAGGTAACAATCAATAATGAAATTTATACTTAAAAATGCCAATGAGGAAGGTGACTAGATCATGAAACTTTAATTATATCCATAGACTTGAAAAGAGGGCTAGAATGTTGGTCAAAGCTTGAAAATGAAATCACAAGGACAGCTTTTTGTAGTTAAAATCGTAATTGTTGGCAAATCACTGTGGTATGAGCACAACAGCGATTGTCATGGCCTGTGTCTTATTCTGTACTTAAAATGTACATTATGACCCCCATCATCAGCCCCTCGCTCCAGGTTCTTCAAAAATTCTAGAGGGGTCCTACGAGGAACACTTCCTCATAGAAGTTTGGGTTTTTTTCCCCCACCATAGAATGTAAGGGTTCTCCTACAGGTATAAAACTGATCATATTTTACAGATGCACATATGATTGTTTGTTGACTGACAAACACTTGCGAGCTTTTCCGTTTCGACAAATAGGACACGACGGTGCTAATGTGAGTTTACCAATCCACAATGACGCCAATCTGTGTCAAGTGCAATCATCAGACCACACACACACACGGTTTTTAATTCACACATCCACATGATGGAGGAAACTTGAAATAACTTCAGCACAAGTGAATGTAGAAGATGAAATGAGATGAATGTGACGAGACTTGTTTACGAGACTTTTCGCTCAGGGTTATTTTAAGCTGAAAATGATTGAGAAAGAATGTGGACCGTTTTAGAAAAATGTGAGGTTATTCCTTGTGCTAGTTTCTTACTGGGAGGACAGGGACTGTTCTCATTTTTAAAACATTTCCCTGCTGTGATTGTGTACGTGTGTGAGTGCGAGTATATTCATTTTCAGAGCAGGCACAACGCTTTCTGACCTCACACCAGCCGATGCATGACGTTTGGACTTTCTCATGATTTTTTTTATTTCAGTGAGTTGAATAAGGATCTGCTTGTTGAGCTCATACAATAAAGCATTTTTTGCATGTAAAGAAAGATCTTTGTCCTTCTGGAGTTTGATATGAAGTCACTACTTTCCTGTCTGAAGTCAGTCATATCTGATTCAGATTCTATTTTTTTAAATGAATTATTATTCAGACATTTTGTTTGCACTTCATTCTTTACATGTAACGGTCTTATTTTATGGATTCATGGGCAGAATTGTGGTTTTCATTGCAGCTCTGTACAGATATCCGCTTTGGTTACGTGTCTTAAACTGTTCCAGTTGAAACCGTACAGTATGATACTGAAGGTATTCACGGATGTCATGGTTAAGCTTTGAAAATCTCACAGCAAACGAGATGTAAATATCTCAGAAACTACATAGTCGAGGCAAATTAAACTCATCTCATTATCTCTAGCCGCTTTATCCTGTTCTACAGGGTCGCAGGCAAGCTGGAGCCTATCCCAGCTGACTACGGGCGAAAGGCGGGGTACACCCTGGACAAGTCACCAGGTCATCACAGGGCTGACACATAGATACAGACAACCATTCACACTCACATTCACACCTACGGTCAATTTAGAGTCACCAGTTAACCTAACCTGCATGTCTTTGGACTGTGGGGGAAACCGGAGCACCCGGAGGAAACCCACGCGGACACGGGGAGAACATGCAAACTCCACACAGAAAGGCCCTCGCCGGCCACGGTGCTCGAACCCGGACCTTCTTGCTGTGAGGCGACAGCGCTAACCACTACACCACCGTGCCGCCCCAATATAAGATTTATTCCTCAAAATTTGAGTAAGAAATTCAAAGATATGTGGATTCCATGAACTTTTTGTGCCATGTCCAAATCTGCATTGCAGTTGGTGCATTTTTAGAGAATTCTCTCATAAATACACACTGCACAGTCTCGTTTGACTGTGTTCGCGCGTACTCTAACACACAAAACGTCTGGGGATAGATTAGGGATAAAATTAGCTCATATTTTAAGTCGTTCAAATTCTGTAAAGCTGCTTTGCGACAATGTTTATTGTTTAAAAGCGCTATAGAAATAAACTTGGCTTGACTTTTCTTTTCCAGTGAATGGCATTTCTATGCCTAAAAAGATAAAAACATAAAATTTTGACCTGTTTCCACACACGCTGTTAAAATTTGAGGTCAATTGAACGAGAATTGGCAAAGTTATTAGATTGTGAAATGATATCAAATTTTTTGAAACACCCTATATATATCTCCATATATTATTATTACATTTGCTATTAAAATAACTCCATATTTAGAGTATTCGCCAACTACCTAACCTAATCCTGACTTGCTGTAAATTAAGTTAACAGAAGTGACGGATTTTTAATGTACAAAAAAAAAAGAAAACTCCTGAAAGAGTCAGCTCAGTAACGCTGATGGATTTGAAACGAATCAGTGTTCATGAGAAGGAAGATATACTGTTACAGAATGTGAAGGTCAGTGGAAGCAGGGATTTTTCCATCAGACCTGACCTTCTGGAGATTAGCGTGTCAGGAAAAAAAAAAAAACGCCTTAAGTGAAGTAAAGGCAACACTGTACAGATTCCTCAAACTTAAACGAGCTGAAACAGGACGGCATCATTTCCCAAATCATAAATCACCACATCATTTCCTGTACGTGGTAATCGGGGATAAATTTAAAGGAAAATTCCACTCTGAAACAAATAACGAAATATTCCTGATGTCTTTTTTTAGTGTTTCTGGTGCTAATTTGTTGGTGCTGTATGTTCCTTATTCCTGTGAGAAGTGCGTGGCTGTGTGCACTAATGTGTGCACGAATGTCGAGGCATTTTTATTGCTTGCTTCGTTGTTAAATGGAGAAAAAAATCAACACACTCATACATAAAGGCTAACATTCAGATTTCACTGTTCTTTCTCTCTCACCATTTCCCAAATACATTTCATATCATATTAATTAGAACTAGTGGAGGCAGTGGTTAGCGCTGTCACCTCACTGCAAGACGGTTCCGGGTTCGAACCTCTGGCCGACTGGGGACTTTCTCTGAGGAGTTTATGCGTTCTCTGGATGTTCCGGTTTCCTCCTGAAGTCCGTACATGCGCATTAGATCAACTCTAAGGCCCTGTCCACACGGCAACGGATTCAGGTGAATCTGATAAAATTGTTTATCGTTTCAGCCTGGCGTCCACACGGCACCGGCGTTTTGGGTGCCCCAAAACGAAATCTTTTGAGAACGGGTTCCAGAGTGGAAAAATCTGGCAACGGCGCCGTTGCGAAGTCGTCTGGATGAGTAGAACGGATTTGTTTACGATGACGTCACAACCACATGACTGTCAGTGCTTCACGCCGGGTAGAAGTGTAACGAACGCGATGCGAGTTGTCAACAAATCCTATAACTTGGTTCATGAAACGTGCTTACAAAATATTTTCACTGTGAATATTTATTGTGTAATGGTGCAAAGTGAGAGAGAGAGAGAGAGAGTGAAAGAATAGCCCTTAGGGCAGTCTTTAGTCCAAACACTGCGGAAGCAGTACCAAACCGCGCACCGCCCGTGCGCTTTCCAAAAACAATCCCGCCAGCAAAAATAGGAAAAAAAAAGGAGCGATCTCACCTCTTCAGATGTTGGTTTAAGTCCGACAATACATTCCTCAAAAAGGGCGTAGAAGAACAAAGTAATCCATCAACGTGTAGCATTCAATTTATTCCGCACCATTAAAGAATTCTGGAGGATATCAGAATGTTGGCGTACCGGCTTCCATCTACCCCCATTCATTCCTCTTTCCACGTCTTTTGTTTTACACTACTGATTAATAATCAAAACTTTATGTGGCTAATGCTACAGAAGAAGGGGTTTATGCGCATGCGTCTACTTCTTCTATTGTTCTGGTGTCTCCGATGGGACCGTCTTACAGCGCACGTAGTGGTGTGGCATGTGTATTGCATCGTTTTCAGCAAGCGTTGCGTTGCCATATGTACCTGAAATTTTACTGATCCGTTGCCCATGTGGATGCGATGTTTAAAAAAAAAAATCTCGTTGTCGTGTGGATGTAGCCTAAATTACCCATAAGTGCGTGAACGGATGTTCATTTCTGTGTTAGCCCTACAATAGAATGACGACCTATCCAGGATGTCTCTCGCTCAAAGTCAGCTGGGATTGGCTCCAGCTTCCCCCATGACCTTGATGGATAAACGATATAGATAATGGATGGATAGACAGTGGAGGTGTTGGTGCAAACACTGAACTCAAATTCCCAGAGTGCAGTGCAGCTATACAAGCTGATGAGCGCGATAGAGAAAGTTAAAATTTTGGAAGCTAATTTGCTCATGATGAGGTGAGAGAGCTGGATAGATTAAAGGACTAAAGCGCCGCTGCATTGCTTTCTTGAAGTAGACACAAAGAGAGAGCTAAATCCCACGGCACCACTCTTGGCAGCATTATGGGTAATGAAGGAAACCATTAACCAAAGCAAAGACCAAAAGGTTTTCGTCACTGTTGAAGATTATGTGTTAATTCTGAAGATTAATATGCAAGTCGTTCAGTGTGGAGTTTTCCTTTATGAATGGGAGAAGAAAAAAAAAACATTTGCCAACTTGGTGCTTTTACATTGCCAGGTAAATGTAAATGGGCGGCATGGTGGTGTAGTGGTTAGCGCTGTTGCCTCACAGCAAGAAGGTTCTGGGTTCGAGCCCAGTGACCGACGGGGGCCTTTCTGTGCGGAGTTTGCATGTTCCCCCCGTGTCTGCGTGGGTTTCCTCCGGGTGCTCCGGTTTCCCCCACAGTCCAAAGACACGCAGGTTAGGTTAACATGAGGCAGCCATGGCCTGAGATTGGGCTGAAGTGCCCTTGAGCAAGGACACCTAACCCCCAACTGCTCCCCGGGTGCTGTAGCATAGCTGCCCACTGCTCTGGGTATGTGTGTGTGCTCATTGCTCACTTGTGTGTGTTCAGTGCTTCAGATGGGTTCAATGCAGAAGTTAAATTTCACTGTCTGTGCTTGAGTGTACGTGCGACAAATAAAGGCTTCTTGGCAAAAGTGCAGTGATAGATGTAAGCTGAGAGACATCCTCTCTGAAGGAGAAGAAGAGCCCCAGAGGCTCCTCAGGTGTTTCATATTATCTCTTTTGAAGGAGCATTAACCCTATTTCTCAGCTGTCAAACTAAACCAGTCTGCTTTTAACACATCTCCCCAAACTGCACGTAACATACTGCAGGTCCCTCAGAAGCGCAAACATATTTACAACCTCTGTCTCTAACTCCAGCCCTCTAGCGAACTCTCCACGCCGCTGATTTACCTCATGGCCATATCATGCACATCTGAAACCCACTACGTCCTTTTTGCAATGTTTCCAATTTATTTACGATACAGGAAGTAACCAGAGGAGGACAGTAACGAAGTACATTTCCTTGAGTACTGTACTTAGGCCAAGTTTACATTAGACCGTATCTGTCTCATTTTCTTCGCGGATGCACTGTCCGTTTACATTAAAACGCCTGGAAACGCCGGGAAACGGGAATCCGCCAGGGTCCACGTATTCAATCCAGATCGTGTCTGGTCCGGTGCCGTGTAAACATTGAGGATACGCGGATACGCTGTGCTGAGCTCTAGCTGGCGTCGTCATTGGACAACGTCACTGTGACATCCACCTTCCTGATTCGCTGGCGTTGGTCATGTGACACGACTGCTGAAAAACGGCGCGGACTTCCGCCTTGTATCACCTTTCATTACAGAGTATAAAAATATGAAAATACTGCAAATACTGATGCAAATACTGCCCATTGTGTAGTTATGATTGTCTTTAGGCTTGCCATCCTTCCATTTGCAAGTGGTAAGTGACGCGCATGCCCGATATGCACTGAGATCACACACACAGCGGCTCAGTCCCAAATCACTGCTCGTGCGCTTCACTCGCGCGCTCTGTGAGCTGCGCAGGGCCGGAGTGCGCACCCTCCAGAGGGCACTCGCTGTTCAGGGCGGAGTGATTTGGAGCGCAGGATGCCTGCGGAGCCGAGCGTATCCGTGTATTGGCGTTGCTGTGTGCACACTAATCGTTTTAAAAACGTTAATCTGATGATCCGCTGATACGGTCTAATGTAAACCCCACCTTAAGTACACTTTTTGAGTATCTGTACTTTTACTTAAGTATTTTTTTGGGAAACTTATGACTTTAAAGACAAATATTGTACTTTTTACTCCACTACATTTCTATCAAGGTCCTCGTTACTATGAAGCAGCTTTGAAAGTGGATGTTTTTTCTTTTCTTTTCTAAAACGTGATTGGTTTTTATGCAGGTGACACTGAGACAGTCTATCAGTAATCACTAGGGTCACGTCACATCCCTAGACTGTATAAAATCAAGTTCAGTGATTTCTCAGCAGCATTATTTAACACGATCAGTTGATGGCAGAATGGAAGGAGGCGGTTCTTCTGGGGAATACACGCACTCGTGGCCATGCCTCGAACCCATGTTTCAGTTTTCTGAAAGAAATAAAGAGTCATTTTGTTTTAAATGATTGCTTTGTTTGCCTAAAATGAACCACATCGCGGCCTAGAAAAACTCGCCGTCCAACCTGCGGAACCACATTGAGGTACGTAAACGTTTTATTCCAAGAGAAAGCTTGCAGTGAAGTTGTCTTTGCTTTTAGAGCTAGCGATAACGTTGCAATAGCTATGCAGTCTGGTTAAATGACTTTCTATGGATTTGCCCGCCAAGTTACCATAGCTTTGTCCACGGCTAACGTTAACACATAGCTAGTTAACTTGGACGCTCTTAGTCAGCATGTAAAAACGGAGTTACGCTAACATGAATAACGTTAACTTATCTGAAGTCCTTTCAGAAATATGTTTTAGCATAATCTTGCCAAATAAACAAAATGTAGAAATCTTTCTTTTCTAGTAACGTTAGCTACTCAATATGATTTTGAGTTTGAAAAGAGTTTGCTAGCATGTCAGGTGGAGTTTCACTGACTAGCTAGCTTAACGTTAAACCACCATGATGGCACAGCATGCGTTCATTTTGTGAATTCACAGAATAATCCAGTCGGTCGCTTCAGAGGCATGAGGTATTATGAGGGTTGTGGCAATAATACAACAAGGTGTTGATGGAAAATGTACTTTTAATTATTTTTAAAAGCAAGTACTTCAGTACTTTAACTGAAGTAAAAATTTGACTGGACAACTTTCACTTATATCGGAGTAACATTTGACCAGTGGGCTCTGTACTTTGACTTAAGTAATGAAGTTTGGTACTTTGTCCATCTCTGGAAGTACCAGTAATCAATGTAACTGGAATACTCTCGCTGAAAGACACCATAATTCTTTCACCCTGGTTGGATGACAAAAGAAATGTGAAAATGCATCTTTGTAACCCATACCCTGACAATGCACTATTACAGTACGAGGTGTGTAACGTGAGAACATGTTTTTGAGCAGCTCAGGGGAAAATACACTTTTGAAAATTGTCCTCTCTGTCTCTTTGTGGTGGCATAAAAATGCCCATCACTCACCTGATTGCTTTGGATATGAGGCAGAAAGCGTAAAAGGGTCATGTAATGTGGCTGTGGGGGATAGATTAACATTTTTTTTTAGCAGATCAGCAAACTTCACAGCCATATTAACACTCTTTTGTGGTTCAGGTTCTCAGGGGTGAGTGATGAGAGAAGGGAGGGAAAGAACGAATCCAAATGTTTTTCCTCGATAAATACTTACCCCGGGGCGGCGCGGTGGTGTAGTGGTTAGCGCTGTCGCCTCACAGCAAGAAGGTCCGGGTTTGAGCCCCGTGGCCGGCAAGGGCCTTTCGGTGCGGAGTTTGCATGTTCTCCCCGTGTCCGCGTGGGTTTCCTCCGGGTGCTCCGGTTTCCCCCACAGTCCAAAGACATGCAGGTTAGGTTAACTGGTGACTCTAAATTGACCGTAGGTGTGAATGTGAGTGTGAATGGTTGTCTGTGTCTATGTGTCAGCCCTGTGATGACCTGGCGACTTGTCCAGGGTGTACCCCGCCTTTCGCCCGTAGTCAGCTGGGATAGGCTCCAGCTTGCCTGCGACCCTGTAGAACAGGATAAAGCAGCTAGAGATAATGAGATGAGATGAATACTTACCCCTAGGTATAAATATGGTGAAAGTATATCTATCTATCTGTCTATCTGTCTATCTATCTATCTATCTCGCATTATATGACAAGAAATATGAGTTTCCCATTTTATTTACACCATTACAATCTTTTTAAAGTATTTCCTTTCCCACCGTCATCTAAAATGTTAATATGGAGTTGATGCTCGACTTAGATGGCAAAAAATTACATCTTAGCAAAATACAATATTTCAAATAAAGGAAATGATATATAATACTTCTCATTATAAGATTATTTTATTTCCATTAAGCCCGTATCTTGACATATTTACTTATTTCAAGCTTAAAACTGTCTTATTCTATTGACATTATTTTTTGCATGTAGTTTTTCTCAAAATAGCCTAAATGCTTGAAACCAGCAAATGATCTACCAGTAGAATGGAACAATTACAAGCTTGAGTAACTTAAAAAAAAAAGTATTGAAGTTCTTATATTTGTTTAAAAGCAATCTAACAAAGAGAAATGGTAGTTGAATTTGCTTATATTTAAGATAATTTTACTTGCTAAGGCAACTTTTATTGCATTGTAGGGCAAAAAACTACAGGTGACTACTATGATTAAAAAAAAAAACCCAAACAAACAGATAAAGTCATCTTTGTCATGTTTTTATTTATTTATTTAGGTATTTGAGGTTGAAATTTGCTGTTCACCAACTGTCTCCATCCAACATGACTGAGCTTGAAAAATCTTGCCAAGAAGAATGGACAAAGGTCTCAGGATTCAGCTGTAACTGCAACCAAACTGGTTCTACCAAATACCGACCCAAGGAGAGGATGAATACTTGGGGGCATTAACCTTTGTGCCTTGATCAAAATAACAGCAACTTCAAATGTTAGAGATATTCTGGAAATCAAATAGTTAAAGCGCATTTCAGTTCCAGGTTGAAATATGATACCATGTGGAAAAGTTCAAGGGGGTGAATACTTATGCAAGGCACCGTATGACATGACGTTATAGCTGTGGTGAAGCTATGCCTTCTTCAACGATGCAGATGTTTCAAATAATTCGACACGATTTTCTCACTTCTTCTACATCTTTGGCAAACCATGTCTTCATGGAGCTCGCTTTGTGCACAGGAGCATTGTCATGCTGGAACAGGTTTGGGCCTCTTATGGCCCTTTTCCACTACCCTTTTTCAGCTCACTTCAGCCCGACACGGCTCGCGTTTCGACTACCTCAGAGCAGCACGACTCAGCTCGCTTCAGCCTTACTTAGCACCCAAAAGTCGCACGGTTTTGGAGTGGGGCTGAAGCGAGCCAAACCGAGCTGAGTGAGGCTAGGGGCGTGAGGAGACACTCCCCTGTGCACTGATTGGTGAGGAGGAGTGTCCACACACGCCCCGCAAGCACGCTGGGATCTGTAAACACCGTAAACCCGGAAGAATAATAATTACGAATTACGAGAATTTCTGAAGCCTTATGCGCCTCGCCTCATCTATACGCTCTTGCCAGTATCTGTTGGCGTTGTCGGTGACAACAAGCCACAGCACCAAGACCAGCAACACTAACGACTCCACGTCCTCCATGTTTATTGTTTACTCTCTGGGTCGTGAGACTACCGCTTAAAAGGTCACTGATGTCACTGTTTGCGCCGCCTAACGACATCACGTGACGTCCACCCACTTTCACTAACTCCACCCAATGTGTCCACCCACTTCCAGCCAGCACGGTTCAGCGTGGTTGTAGTCGAAATGCAACTCCAACAGCCCCACTCAGCTCGACTCAGCCCAACTCAGCACGGCACGGCTCAGCCCAACTCAGCCGCGTTGGTAGTGGAAAAGCGGCATTAGTTCCAGAGATGGGAAATTGTAATCCAACAGCATACAAAGACATTCTGTACAATTGTGTGCTTCCAAATTTGTGGTAACAGTTGAGAAAAGGGGGCGGCACGGTGGCGTAGTGGTTAGCGCTGTCGCCTCACAGCAAGAAGGTCCTGGGTTCGAGCCCTGGGGCCGGCGAGGGCCTTTCTGTGTGGAGTTTGCATGTTCTCCCCGTGTCCGCGTGGGTTTCCTCCGGGTGCTCCGGTTTCCCCCACAGTCCAAAGACATGCAGGTTAGGTTAACTGGTGACTCTAAATTGACCGTAGGTGTGAATGTGAGTGTGAATGGTTGTTTGTGTCTGTGTCGGCCCTGTGATGACCTGGCGACTTGTCCAGGGTGTACCCTGCCTTTCGCCCGTAGTCAGCTGGGATAGGCTCCAGCTTGCCTGCGACCCTGTAGAAGGATAAAGCGGCTACAGATAATGAGAGAGAGTTGAGAAAAGGCCTACATACGGGTGTGATGGTCAGGTGTCCACAAATTTTTGATCATATATTAATGTTATATGACACGTCATGTAATGTTCCTATTCTGTTCTGTCAGATCATTTAAAATATGCTTCAGGGCAGTATTTGATCAGATAAAGTTTATGAGCCTACTTTTTAATCAGTAGCGAACCGTTACTATTAGAGCTGGGACTTGAGCTCAGCTAAAACTTAGCCAGATACCAAAAAAGCAACAGAGCAAAGGATTTTGCAAGGGATTAGTGGCAGGCTGCCAGGTCGCTCCATTGTATGTAGTTGTCGATGTTGATTTTAAAAGTAACTCAGTAAATTACACAGGGAAATGAATACTTAAGTCTGAGTGAAAAATACTGTAGCAAGCGTGCAGTGTGGAAGAAGAGTCTGGAGACGGAAATCTTAGTTTCTTGGTCGTTAGCCTGTCTGACTTGCTCTCGATAACACTGGCCTGACCGCTTTATTAGCATTCACTAGCACTACTGATGGACGCTACACCGGCTGGAAGGTGACTTCACTGCTGCACTGACGGCGCCGAGTCACGGTTAAGCTCACGTTGGCTTTCAAGAAGGCCGAGGGTGATAAATTTTTGGTCCCTCCCACTTTAAATCAAAATCCGATTGGTTAATTCATCGGTCACTTCCTACATAAACATACACTGCCATGGCCTTCCGTCCCGGCAATGAAGTCCTAACCAATGAGTGAACAACTCTAAACTCTTCTCAGCCTAGAGACAACAAACAAACAAAAAATCTCATCGGAGAACTCGATTTTAATGTTTTCAGGACAGTAACCCTTTCATTTCTGAAGCAAATTTGATAGAAAATGAGGCCAAGTTAGAATTGGAAGAGAATAATTGTAATGAAATTATGAAAGAAATTAAATATAATATTTGAAATGCTTGGGCCTTCTCTGAAGGCCATAGAAAAGGCAACACGGCTCAGTTGGCTGAGCTGTAGCGAGAATGATGACTGGGTTAACCACTATTTCACATGAGAACCTTGCATGTCAATGATATGAAGCCAATATGGATGGTTGGTCATGTACAGGATCTGTAACAGCTTGCTCCAGGTCGACAGTTTTAGTCATGTAGGTGCTGCTGTTGAAAAAAGACAGCTAACATGCATCCCATTTGGGGCACCTGAGAGTAACGACAACATAAAACGTAAGATACTCTATATGTTCTCTTCAACCGTCATACACTGCAAAAAATGGCCTTTCAAAAATAAGAAATAAAAGATTAAAACAAAGCATATTTGCTTGAATCAGGTGAAAAAAAAGCTGCCAATGGAACTAGTCAAATTTGACTTGGTAAGATTTCTTAAAGTAAGATGAAAAATCTAACCTGTTTTTAGATGAAATAATTCCAAAATAAGATTGGGGAACTTATTATGCGAGATCTGATTAACTCAAAATAATCAAAATAGTTCTTATAACAAGATCGTACTTCTTACATTTAGCCATTTTTTTAAAAGATTTTTTGGGGCCTTTTCCACCTTTATTGGATAGGACAGTGTAGAGACAGGAAATGAGCGGGAAATGACCTCGGGTTGGAATCGAACCCAGGTCCCCAGATTTATGGTATGGCACCTTATCCACCTGAACCACAACACCCCTGTTCAAGTCATTTTTATTTATTTCATTTTAAGGGTATTTCACTTAAATTCATGACAAAGTCTTAGCAGTAAAAACTGAATTTAAGATAAATATACTAATATTAGGATTGTAAAATTCTACAACTAAGCATTGCTAGCTTAAAAGATTCTCCTTTTGTGACCTGTAATTAGTAAAATACTCTAGATATGAGACCAGAGACTATCTTGAATCAAGTTGACGACACGTGTAGCATTGCAACAAGTTTATTTTTTTCCCATTTCAACATTCAAACATCTCTTAAGATTCCACTTCCCCAGGACCTCAGGCACCAAAAAAAATAATAATAATAATAAAAAAGTCTACGCATTTTGACTTACAGTGCATTTTGGGGGCACTAGATTCAAAGATTTCAGTAAAGTTAATTTATTCCCAAAACAAGCATACTTTGGGTTTTTTTCTTGAAACAAGATGTTTTGGACATTTGTCAAATGCGGTTGCATTTGACAAATGTCCAAAATGTACTTACTTGTTTTAAAAAAAAACTTGTTTTATTTTCAAAGGTGCTCCAAATAAGACTTTTTCAAGACATTTTGTCTATACAAGATTTTCAAGATGGACTGTCTAAAAACTAGCCTTTCTAGCTAAATGAGGTTTTGCTTGTTGGGCAATTATGTCTTCTAATAAGGGTGGCTAGATGTTTTGACTTGAAAATAGACAAATAAACTTCCTAAGATTTTTATTTTTTGCAGTGTATGTACAGGACTTTAAAACTCAGTGATGTTCTCATATTAATGAGATTAATGCATATCAAATATACTTTATCACTATAGAGGGCAGTACACAGACACATTCACATGTCTCTTAATTCATCGAGTCTGAGATTTATTCTGTAACAAAATTAGAAATGAGTCTAAAATTTTTTGGTCTACAGTATGCTTACGTTACTGAACAGTTTCCGACATTACCCACAATGCTGTTCCATTTCCTGTTGAACATAACACAGCAGAATTTGCTTCATCTTTACATAAAGAGAGTGATGCGGCGGCGCTTTAGTAATTTCCTCTGTCCAGCTTTCTCATTTTCTCATCAGCATCCAGAGTTTCAATGCCATTGCGAAATAGATCACCACCTAGCTGAGCCAAGTCTCTAACGTAGTGCTGCACTCCATTCTGGAACTTTGAGTCCAGGATTTGCACCAATGTCTCCACTCTGATATATTTTTGATGGATTTCAGAGTAATTATAGCATGGAACATCACCGGAAAATGGGACGTGAGACAAGAAGCTCTTGCTGTTTTGTTTCTATAGGGTAAGGCCCTGATCACACGACAGCTTACGATGGGTTTGCGAATACTTGGCAATGAAAAACTGGTAACATCACCACCAATTATGCGATGGACAGCAAATGTTCTTCGAGCTTCGCAAGTTGTTTCTTTGGGTCTGTCTCCACCTTGTGAGTCGCCAAAAAGGTCATGAAAAATTTCAATGCATGCATTGAAATTTGGTGGCGATGTTTTCGTCAGCAAACTAAGCAGCAAATACTCACAGATGGGTTTGGGAATACTTCCTGAAGCTCGGGGGACCTTTGCCAAGCCTCTTGAGATGTATTTGTCTCAAATCCATATCCCCGATGCTTGTGAGGGCCTCGGTGACACAGCAGTGAGGCATAGCTGAACCTTCGCCGAGACTTGAGAAATGCCTTTACATTCAGTGATCCTTCACCAAGGTTCGTAACTGGTTGGGTGAAGGGTTCACGAATATTCAGCAAATGTTTGGCGATGGTTAGACAACACATTTGTGATTAGCGCTTATGTCACACATTGTTGAAACATATTGTGCAAGGCATCGGCGATCATTCTCCTTCCAGACGCTGATACGTACAAAACCCTCAAGCATGCCTCCTAGGAAAAACGGCAGGTCTCCTCAAAAGAAAAGGGCCAAGTGTTCACCTGCTGTATGACCTCAACTTTTAGCTCGCCTGTACGAAGTCCACATCGCCATGTTTCGCCACCAAAACGCCTCATTTTTATCGATAACCCATCGCAAAGCATCACGAGCTGTAGTGTAACTGTAGCCTAACAGGTCGAATCTGACCATTTGCACTTATGTTCGAGATCAGTGAAGTTTTTTCTCCATGAGTAATAACAATGTCCTCCTGTGACATCAGAGTGGCAGACAACTAGCAAGAAACAGAAAACAGAGCAAAAATACACCACCAACCAACATATTAGCACCATAATCACTAAACACATGACAGTTATTTCAATCTAATCAGATGTAATGTGTTTCATGGTGGAACTTTCCTTTAAGAGCGATGATAGTAGATGAATGGTGTTTGTCTCCTCTTGCTGTCTGTGAGCGGAACTGCAGACGTGACACACCTTTATTTTTAGATCCTTTTTTCCCCAGAAAGTGCAGTGCGTCCTACTACTCCTGATTTTATTGTTATTACATTTACAGCATTTATATTTATGGCATTTGGCAGATGCTCTTTTCCAGAGGAACTGGAGAAAGATCTCATTTTATACAACTGAGCAGTTAAGGGCCCGGCTTACGGGCCCAACAGTAGCAGCTGGAATGTAATATAATGAATAACAATATTTATTATTATTATTATTATTATTAATAAAATAAATCCATGTATGAAATGGGCATCTGAACCATCCTGTAACTGGTTTTGTCCAACTGTAATCCACAAGCATCTGGGCACAGAACTCAACCATCCCTTGAGCTTCATGGATCAATGAGTACAGACCAGTCTAGACTCTGAGCAATCAAAACACAATCTGCTGCCGCTTTTATACAGTAACTACACAGAAATAGAATAATGTCAGGAAATGTCAGGAACGTTCAGAATTTGTCAAGTTTAAATTTCCTGCCAAGGGAATCCCAGTACCAACGTCGCCATTATTAGCTGGCTTTGGCATGACGTCACGAGTGTGAGTGGTTTTACCTGCGTTTTTTCCACGTACGTCCACACAGTGTAGCTTCTGTCCGACTCTCTGCTAGATTGCATTCATTTTGACGGAAACTTGCGACAGAACACGACGTAGAAAGAGAGACAAATCGTTAAACAGAGGTGGACAAAATACCCAAGTTTATTACTTAAGTCAAAGTACAGATCCCACTGGTCAAATGTTACTCCGATACAAGTGAAAGTTGTCCAGTCAAATTGTTACTTAAGTTAAAGTACTGAAGTACTTGCTTTTAAAAATACTTAAGTATTAAAAGTACATTTTCTGTCAACGCATTGTTGTATTATTGCCACAGTGCTTACAAAACCGAATGCCTCTGAAGCAACCGACTGGATTTTCTGACTAGTTTGTAGAACCTGTAGAGCTGAAACTCCACCTGACATGCTAGCAAACGCTTTTCAAACTCGAAATCATATTGAGTAGCTAATGTTACAAGAAAAAAAAGATTTCTACATTCTGTTTATTTGGCAAGATTATGCTAAAGTTAATGTTATTCATGTTAGCGTAACTCTGTTTTTACATGCTAACTAACAGTGTCCAAGTTAACTAGCTATGTGTTAACGTTAGCCGTGGACAAGGCTGTAGCAACTTGGCGGGCAAATCCATAGAAAGTCATTTGACTGACCAAACTGCATAGCTATTGCAACGTTAACGCTAGCTCTAAAAGCACAGACAACTTCATTGCAAGCTTTCTCTTGGAATAAAACGTTTATACACCTCAATATGCTTCTGCAGGTCGGACAGTGAGTTTTTGAAGGCTGTGGTGTGGTTCGTTTTTGGCAAACAAAACAAGCATTTAAAATGAAATGAATCTTTAATCCTTTCTGAAAACTGAAACATGGGTTCGAGGTATGGCCACGGGTGCGTGTGCATTCTCCAGAAAAACCGCCTCCTTCCGTTCTGCCATCAACTAATCGTGTTCAAATACATACATGTCAACCTTTGGTCAATCAAACCTGTATAACCAACCTCCAAAATCCATATTTCCCTTATAAAATCCGTATAAGATGCAAATTAAAATAATTTACCTAAAATTTGAATGATAATTAACAATGATATATCCAAGTTACTTTTTATTCAATATTAATAACAATAAACCTTCAGAATGAATACAAAGCTCCAATGTTTGACAAAAACACAAAGTGTCACTCTAATGTTCTGAATTGTACTCCATGACAGCTTTTTTTTTAGCACTCTGCACCAATACCTCACGAGGCTGCATGTCACAGCAAGTGTCTGTGTTGATCTTGCCGGAGTGCCCATTCAGAATCTTTTCAGTCGCTAGTGAAAGTCGCTCAGGTGGAAATACGCTTTTCAAACAAAATGTTACTTCCCGGTTGACGGGATTCTCACAATGCGGTGTGCGCATGATCAGAAGTGGAACAAAGTCTCGCTACCACAAGATAATGCACGATTTCATAAGACTCTTTACTGGCTGTCTGTGGTGTACAGTACGTTTGTAAATGTTATGCGCTCTTTTATCATCGTGGGAATTGATTATAGCTCTAAATAAATATTGAAGGTTTTTTAAAGAATCCGTATAACTTTATTTGTACGCCCGTATACTACGTTTATTGAATCAAATCCATATAAAATACGGACATTGCGCATAGGTTGACATGTATGCAAATAACACTGCTGAGAAATCGAACTTGATTTTATACAGTCTATGGACGTGACGTGACCCTAGTGATTACTGATCGGCTGTCTCAGTATCACCTGCGGAAAAAACAATCGCGTTTAAGAAAAGAAAAAACATCCACTTTCAAAGCTGCTTTATAGTAACGAGGACCTTGATAGAAATGTAGTGGAGTGAAAAGTACGATATTCATCATTCAAATGTAATGAAGTTAAAGTCATAAGTTTAAAAAAAAAAAACCTCAAGTATAGTACAGATACTCAAAAAGTGTACTTAAGTACAGTACTCAAGGAAATGTACTTTGTTACTGTCCACCTCTGTCGTTAAACTACAATCTACGACTGTTATGGAGAAGTAGTTTACAGTAGTTAAAAGAAGTAGAAGTACTTACATCATTACAGTTTACACAGAATGATGTGAAAAACAAACACTGAGTGAGCGACAGTTCTGTGGGTGGAAACAAACGCCTTGTTGATAAGAGAGGTCAGAGGAAAATGGCCAGATTGGTTTGAGCTGCCAGGAAGGATATAGTAACTCATAGCAACTCTTTACAACCGTGGTAAGCAGAAAAGCATCTCAGCAGGCAACAGCAGAAGAGCACACTGGATTCCACTCCTGCAGTCAAAAACAGGAATCTTAGAATCAAGAACAAGTTCCTATTAAAGTGCCCGGTGAGTGTATGTCTTGAACTGGTGTATACGTTCAACAGGTTAAGGAAAAATACTTAGCTAATACCTCAGTGCGGTCGAATTCTCAAGTCTGATTGGTCAGAAGGTGTGTGTTAGTTTTATATGGCTGGAACAGCAGTTACATCATGGGTAACATGAACCACAGGTTGATGTTAATGCGCTCGTTCTAATGCCTTATTGTTTCTATAGTAACAGCTTGTTCTCTGAATGGCAGATTATTCACATTATTTATTTATTATTATTAACATTTATGGAAGGGTGGCACGGTGGTGTAGTGGTTAGCGCTGTCGCCTCACAGCAAGAAGGTCTGGGTTCGAGCCCCGTGGCCGGCGAGGGCCTTTCTGTGCGGAGTTTGCATGTTCTCCGCGTGGGTTTCCTCCGGGTGCTCCGGTTTCCCCCACAGTCCAAAGACATGCAGGTTAGGTTAACTGGTGACTCTAAATTGACCGTAGGTGTGAATGTGAGTGTGAATGGTTGTCTGTGTCTATGTGTCAGCCCTGTGATGACCTGGCGACTTGTCCAGGGTGTACCCCACCTTTCGCCCATAGTCAGCTGGGATAGGCTCCAGCTTGCCTGCGACCCTGTAGAAGGATAAAGCAGCTAGAGATAATGAGATGAGATGAACATTTATGGAAGGAGTGTCGGGTGTCAGTGCTCTGTAACAGTCAGGGTGCTTTGTGAGGCTGATGAGGGAAAGATCCAATAGCTGCTATAACGTATGTGATAACAAGAACTCACTTGCCTTTTGGACGTTCCACAACATTGACTCTAACTCATGTAAACTGCTAAAATGTCTAACGTCATTTCTTCATAAATGAAACATTGTACACTGCAAAAAATAAAAATCTTAGGAAGTTTATTTGTCTATTTTCAAGTCAAAACATCTAGCCATCCTTATTATAAGACATTATTGCCCAACAAGCAAAACCTCATTTAGCTAGAAAGGCTAGTTTTTAGACAGTCCATCTTGAAAATCTTGTATAGACAAAATGTCTTGAAAAAGTCTTATTTGGAGCACCTTTGAAAATAAAACAAGTTTTTTTTAAAACAAGTAAGTACAGGGCGGCACGGTGGTGTAGTGGTTAGCGCTGTCGCCTCACAGCAAGAAGGTCCTGGGTTCGAGCCCCGGGGCTGGCGAGGGCCTTTCTGTGTGGAGTTTGCATGTTCTCCCCGTGTCCGCGTGGGTTTCCTCCGGGTGCTCCGGTTTCCCCCACAGTCCAAAGACATGCAGTTTAGGTTAACTGGTGACTCTAAATTGACCGTAGGTGTGAGTGTGAATGGTTGTCTGTGTCTATGTGTCAGCCCTGTGATGACCTGGCGACTTGTCCAGGGTGTACCCCGCCTTTCGCCCGTAGTCAGCTGGGATAGGCTCCAGCTTGCCTGCGACCCTGTAGAAGGATAAAGCGGCTAGAGATAATGAGATGAGATGAGACAAGTAAGTACATTTTGGACATTTGTCAAATGCGGTTCATCTTGTTTCAAGAAAAAAAAAGTATGCTTGTTTTGGGAATAAATGAACTTTACTGAAATCTTTGAATCTTTCATTACAGTTCAACTCCACCTTACATACAGTGGTGCTTGAAAGTTTGTGAACCCTTTAGAATTTTCTATATTTCTGCATAAATATGACCTAAAATATCATCAGATTTTCACACAAGTCCTAAAAGTAGATAAAGAGAACCCAGTTAAACAAATGAAACAAAAATATTATACTTGGTCATTTATTTATTGAGGAAAATGATCCAATATTACATATCTGTGAGCGGCAAAAGTATGTGAACCTCTAGGATTAGCAGTTAATTTGAAGGTGAAATTCGAGTCAGGTGTTTTCAATCAATGGGATGACAATCAGGTGTGAGTGGGCACCCTGTTTTATTTAAAGAACAGGGATCTATCAAAGTCTGATCTTTACAACACATGTTTGTGGAAGTGTATCATGGCACGAACAAAGGAGATTTCTGAGGACCTCAGAAAAAGCGTTGTTGATGCTCATCAGGCTGGAAAAGGTTACAAAACCATCTCTAAAGAGTTTGGACTCCACCAATCCACAGTCAGACAGATTGTGTACAAATGGAGGAAATTCAAGACCATTGTTACCCTCCCCAGGAGTGGTCGACCAACAAAGATCACTCCAAGAGCAAGGCGTGTAATAGTCGGCAAGGTCACAAAGGACCCCAGGGTAACTTCTAAGCAACTGAAGGCCTCTCTCACATTTGGCTAATGTTAATGTTTATGAGTCCACCATCAGGAGAACACTGAACAACAATGGTTTGCATGGCAGGGTTGCAAGGAGAAAGCCACTGCTCCTCAAAAGAACATTGCTGCTCATCTGCAGTTTGCTAAAGATCACGTGGACAAGCCAGAAGGCTATTGGAAAAATGTCTTGTGGACGGATGAGACCAAAATAGAACTTTTTGGTTTAAATGAGAAGTGTTATGTTTGGAAAAAGGAAGACACTGCATTCCAGCATAAGAACCTTATCCCATCTGTGAAACATGGTGGTGGTAGTATCATGGTTTGGGCCTGTTTTACTGCATCTGGGCCAGGACGGCTTGCCATCATTGATGGAACAATGAATTCTGAATTATACCAGCGAATTCTAAAGGAAAATGTCACAACATCTGTCCATGAACTGAATCTCAAGAGAAGGTGGGTCATGCAGCAAGACAACGACCCTAAGCACACAAGTCGTTCTACCAAAGAATGGTTAAAGAAGAATAAAGTGAATGTTTTGGAATGGCCAAGTCGAAGTCCTGACCTTAATCCAATTGAAATGTTGTGGAAGGACCTGAAGCAAGCAGTTCATGTGAGGAAACCCACCAACATCCCAGAGTTGAAGCTGTTCTGTACGGAGGAACGGGCTAAAATTCCTCCAAGCCGGTGTGCAGGACTGATCAATAGTTACCGGAAAAGTTTAGTTGCAGTTATTGCTGCACAAGGGAGTCACACCAGATACTGAAAGCAAAGGTTCACATACTTTTGCCACTCACAGATATGTAATATTGGATCATTTTCCTTAATAAATAAATGACCAAGTTTCATATTTTTGTCTCATTTGTTTAACTGGGTTCTCTTTATTGACTTTTAGGACTTGTGTGAAAATCTGATGATGTTTTTGGTCATATTTATGCCGAAATATAGAAAATTCTAAAGGGTTCACAAACTTTCAAGCACCACTGTATCCTAAATTTACTGTGACTGTTTTCTCAGTCATTCAGAGTGAGCTCCTTCTAGATGCTGTACATACTCTAGACCAGACAAGTGCCTTCAAAAAGGCTATGAGTGAGTGGAGGGCGTTTTAGTGAGTTTTTTTTGGAATGCTGTGAGGTTTTTTTAATTTTTTTATTTTTATTTTTGTGCCTGATCTTGTAAACCCCTCGTACACATGAATAGTCAGTGCCCTCAAAATGCACTGTTGCTTTGGCGTTGTGTAAGCACTGTAAATCAAAATGTGTAGACTTTTTTTTTTGTGCCTGATCTTGTAAACCCCTCGTACACTACACTGTTGCTTTAGCGTTGTGTAAGCAATGTTTGTCAAAATGCGTAGACTTTTTTATTATTATTATTATTATTATTTGTGCCTGATGTCCTGGGGAAGTGGAATCTTAAGAGATGTTTGAATGTTGAAATGGGGAAAAAAATAAACTTTTTGCAATGCTACACGTGTCGTCAACTTGATTCAAGATAGTCTCTGGTCTCATATCTAGAGTATTTTACTAATTACAGGTCACAAAAGGAGAATCTTTTAAGCTAGCAATGCTTAGTTGTAGAATTTAACAATCCTAATATTAGTATATTTATCTTAAATTCAGTTTTTACTGCTAAGACTTTGTCATGAATTTAAGTGAAATACCCTTAAAATGAAATAAATAAAAATGACTTGAATGGCTAAATGTAAGAAGAACAATCTTGTTATAAGAACTATTTTGATTATTTTGATTTAATCAGATCTCTCATAATAAGTTCCCCAATCTTATTTTGGAATTATTTCATCTAAAAACAGGTTAGATTTTTCATCTTACTTTAAGAAATCTTACCAAGTCAAATTTGACTAGTTCCATTGGCAGATTTTTTTCACCTGATTCAAGCAAATATGCTTCGTTTTAATCTTTTATTTCTTATTTTTGAAAGGCCATTTTTTGCAGTGTAATGTTGGCAAATTGCTGTGGTGTCAGCGGTATAACAGACTCCAAAGAGCCTTAAAACGAAGAACAAAAATAGAAATGATCACATGTGCAGCTGATATGGCTCTGTAGTTTAATAATAATCGTGCATTTCAATCGATCATGTCGTTAATTTCTGTTCTGTCTGTGTTTATGTATCCTATAGCACAATGTTTCTCAACCACTGAGCCACGAAGCGCCATCTAGTGGGCCACGATTTTTTTTCCCCCCCAAGTTGAAATTAATTTTTACTCGTAGTAGGGTACGGTTGCTGGGTTGCATCTGACGTCACATCTGCCTCATTAACACTACAGCTTGCGATGCTTTGCGATGGGTTATCGATGAAAATGAGGCATTTTGGTAGCGATATACACATGAGCTAAAAGTTGTGGTCACACTGTAGGTGAAGACTTGACTGTCACGCCTTCGCGCGCTTGAGTCTGGCGCAGCTCAAGCGGCCGTACGCTTATAGACCGCGTAGTACGCATTCTTGGGACGCAGTTATTACGGGAAACACCTGATACTGATTTGAGCACAATCAGCATGCACATATATGGACACTGTTTTCACAGAGGCATTATGAAGTATCATCATTATCATGGTCACGTTTGTTTCTCGCCATGTTTATAACGCTTTTTAAATACTCTGCTTTATGATTCTGCTTTCGTTTGTGTTGTTTTTGTAAATATCACACCTGCTAATAAACACACTTCCTACATCTGTCTACCGCCGTCTATCTGGTAGTGTCCTGATCCCCAGATCTTTAACCCAGCCACATATAAAAAGTTGTTCTCCTCGATGCCCTTCCAGGTTTTCATCTGTGTGTCCGTGTAGACAGTGGCGATCCTAGAGTGATTTACTCCCCGGGCGAAACCCCCTGCTGGCGTCGTGTGTTGTACGTCGCGGACACGGCCCGTTATAAATTTGCTGTTACCAGAATGGCAATGATCAAGTCGTAATGTATTACTTAAGACTCTGTGTAATGTCATAGTAGTGTAGTACTATGGTAGTAAAGTCTTTTTGATGACTAGTACAACGTTCCGCTGGCGGGATTGTGCATATTATGGGGCTACGACAAGTTAGGCACACACACACTGTTGATGTCACCTGCGCAACTTTGGTATTGGGCTTCCCCATCCAAAATGTTCCCCTCCCCCGCCCGTCTTGTTTATTTTTTCGGGGGGTTTTTTGGGACCTTTTTTTTTTCCACGCCTGCGCTCGTGCCGCCCCCCCCCCGCAATGCCACCCCGGGCGGCTGCCCGGTCGGACCGCCCCCAGGACCGTCCCTGCGTGTAGAACGATGTCTGCAGCACCAGGTAGTTTGAGACGTCGGAGAACTCAACGGATGGATAATTTTCCAACTTGTAGGAAAAATTCTTCTTTGTTAGCATGTAAGGATCTAATCCCACCAAGTGGTTTCTATATCCACTTCTTTTGAGTGTACTTCTTGGTTTTAATAACTTGCTTGGTTGCTGAACACAAACATGGCAATAAGTTCTTGTGTTAATGGACCAGACTCCACTTTTGGATCATTAATCCCTTTTGAGTGAGTACAGTTTTTCCATACAGTTTTAAATACAATCCCTGCAATTAAACGGTTTGTTTTTATTGCATTTGTTGATTTAATTCCTGGGCTCCCATCTGTAACAGGGAGTGACGTTGCATCCCATTAATACACTTGACAGTAGATTATTAGATTCTAATAGAATAGATCAGGGGTGTCAAACCTGATCCATAAAGGGCCGTGTGGCTGCAGGTTTTCATTCCAGCCATGCAGCAGCACCCTGATTTGGCTTATTCAATCAACTGACACACCCACCCTTTAATCAAGGGTGGGTGTGGCTGCAAGTATTTGACTGTGTGAAGACAGTTCAGTTGATTGAATGAGCCAAGTCAGGTGTGCTGCTGCATGGCTGGAATGAAAACCTGCAGCCACAAGGCCCTTTATGGATCAGGTTTGACACCCCTGGAATAGATGATCCAAAATAATTGGGGATCTTTTTTGATGGGCCCCGACTCGTTACAAGTGTGAATAGGTGGGCCTTGAAGTAGAAAACCCCTGCTATAGCAGATTCAATGTCTATCCCATTTGATAAATAAAACAACAACTCAAGAACACATCTGAAAAATATCAGTTTTAATGAAAACGCTTTAATTTCAGTCAAACACCGCTTTGCATTAGTTCCTACTAAGGTGAGGTTTAAGCATGAAAGTGAAATCCTGCTCTGATGACTGGATTAATTACAGTTCATGGCTTTTCTCCTTATAAATAAATATATATATATTCTTCCTTACAGGTTCAGAAAAGTTAGCAACTTCTACTAGTGTGAGCAGCAGGAATGTTAATGCTGAAGCCAAGGATCTGACTTGGAAAATTGGTGTATATATATATATATATATATATATATATATATATATATATATATATATATACACACATTTTTAAAAAAAAAAACCTGATCATCACATTCCAGTCGGGAGTTCTTAATAATAATAATAATAATAATAATAATAAAGTTACATCTTTAATCCCTCAAAATTCTTTTGTGCCAGATGTTCAGAACATCCATCAAAGTTTCTTCCCTGATACCTGCATGCTCGTGCTTCAGTGTCTTATTTAAACATGTCCTGCATTCACAGCTGACATAATGTGCAGGTTCAGCTATTACTGATAAATATATAAATATAAACGGGGTTATATTTCCTGTAAAACAGTAAATAGTACAGAAGGAAGATGCATTAGGAAGTACTTTTCTTCCTACCAGTATAGTATAACTTGTAAATATATAATAATGCACTGACTTGGTCAGGCGATCCAGCTTCACATTATCGTCTTCCATAAAATACATAAATAAAAACATATTTGCTTTTGCGTTCATCTGCGTTGAGTGTAATGTCTGTCCTGAGTGCAACAGAAATATAGGCATCGGCTTGAGGAAATAAATAAATCCAGATTTTCTCCTGTTAAACTCCTGTAAAAGCATGTTACTCAGTAGTGACGACGAATTCAAGTGAAACTGTTGGAAATGTGCAGAATCATAAACGCGAAAGAAATAGAAAATTAAATCCGGAGCACATGATAGACCGAGAGTTAGAGAGAGAGTCAGTCATATTTGCATAATGAAAAATTTTTGTGTGTGTTTTGACCTTTAGGTCTTCCTGTATCGTCATCTGTAAAATTCCTTAATCACTTTAGATGAGCAATGAAACATGGCTGACTGAGCAGATCAGACCTGCCTTCATCCATCACACCGTGTGCTTGAAGAGGTCAAGGCGTGAATGCTGTTCGATTCCAGAAATTAAGAGCCAACTAAAGGTCTCGGATGTACAATCAATATTCCTGCAGGAGGTTTCTTCACCAGCTGTTCCTGTTCCAGTGCACAGACGTGCTTCTAAGTGCTCATTATATGACCTGCGGCTCGATTCTTCCTCCATCCAGCAGCACTGAAAAACCTGCAGGGCCACATCCTGTCTTCATTTAATCCCTCGATGCAAAAATCACATAAGGAAACAGGCTGGCGTCTCCGCATCACTGCAGCGATACAAAGTGAGTTGGCCTGCTTCGTGTTTGGGTCAGTGCTGCCCGGACACCATCAGCTACCTGTACAAATGCAGAATATGTTTGTGGACAGTTAATCTCAATGATGTAACAGTTTCAAAATCATGGACAGTGTACAGATACAATCTCCGGCCATTTTATTTGGAATACCCATACATGGGCAGCAAGGTTGGTGTAGTGGTTCACACGGTCGCCTCACAGCAAGAAGGTTCCGAGTTCGAGTCCAGCGGCCGGCGAGGGCCTTTCTGCATGGAGTTTGCATGTTCTCCCCGTGTCTGCGTGGGTTTCCTCCGGGTGCTCCGGTTTCCCCCACAGTCCAAAGACATGTAGTTAGGTTAACGTGGGGCGGCCTTGGGCTGAGGTGCCCTTGAGCAAGGTACCTGACCCCTGACTGCTCCTCGGGTGCTCAAGTGTGGCTGCCCACTGCTCTGGGTGTGTGTGCATGTGTTCACTGCTTCAGATGGGTTAAATGCAGTGGATGAATTTCACTGTGCTTGAAGTGTGCATGTGACAAATAAAGGTTTCTTCTTCTTCATACACCTGCTGCATCATCCATCCATCAATCCATCTATTATCCATAACTGCTTATCCTGTGCAGGGTTGCAGGCAAGCTGGAGCCTATCCCAGCTGACTATGGCCGAGAGGCAGGGTACACCCTGGACAAGTTGCCAGATCATCGCAGGGCTGACGCATAGAAACAAGCAACCATTCACACTCACATTCACACCTACAGTCAATTTAAAGTCACCAGTTAACCTAACCTACATGTCTTTGGACTGTGGGGGAAACCCACATGGACACGCGGAGAACATGCAAACTCCACACAGAAAGGCCCTCGCCGGCCGTGAGGTTCGAACCTGGAGCTTTCTTGCTATGAGGCGACCACCAATGAAAACAAAGGACTTCCAGATGTTTACACTTTCTTGTAAATTATATATAGCCTTTTTTTGTGCATTTGACATATAAAACCACATCTTTAATCTTTAAATCATCTTAATTCCATTGCTTCATTTCTTAAACTGTCACATTTTTGCCTACTTCATTTGCTGTAAATGAGCAGCTTTCCAATGAAAACAAATGACTTCCAGATGTTTTGTGGATGTCATGAATGCAGATATAAAGTGCATATCACGGATAAATTCAGGAGCAAGATCAATGTAATTCTCCTATTTTATATTAAACTTTGGTCAAATATCTGTCACATTTTGGATTCTCTGCAATTTTTTTACCTTGCGCAATACCAGAAATATTCAGTTGAAATCAAGCCATTTGAGGTGAATTGGTCCGCCTCTGAAAAAACTTTGCATTTGGATTTCCCGGCAAACATTGATTTTCGTGACGTCGCGTGCGGGACGCCTCCTTCTGAATCCTACGTCAGCGCTGGTTTGTTTATGAGAAAACGACCTGGTGGTTTTCTGCAAATTTCTTCAACGTTATTGCATAATTATTATAATGGTTAACAGATGTATCGTAGGAGGGTGTAGCAACACCAATCTTGATGGGATTAATACTCATCGTTTCCCAAAAGACCGGACGATGAGAGAGAAATGGGAGCGCTTGGTCTACACAGGCTGTGCACTGAAACCGTGCAAAGCTCGCACAGCCTGCTGGCGCTTCCGCAGGTGACGTAACGAATCTGGCTCCAGACTCCCTTGGGATTTTTCCAGATGCGTTTATTTTTTTCTGCTGTAGACAGATGGCCTTGTGCAAAATTACCCTTCTGTATGAGTGTGTAAAGGGACATACTTTCAGATAAAAAAAAATGAAATTGGTCCAGGATATGCACTTTAATTTCCGGATATTCCCGAATATGATTTTGGACCTGCGTATCAAATGGATTTTGGTTCTGGCCGAAATCTTCATCTTGGAATATCCACAACGTTGCACAGGGTTTAAATACATCGACTGGTTTTATAAGCTTAGTCCGAGTCTGTTTTGTAATCTGTATAAATTCTGTATGCAAACAGGACTCTGAGGAGGAACGTCTCACCTCTCCTGCAGGGGGAGCGCTGCTTTCCTGCTGAGGAACAAGAGTTGCTGTTCCAGACTGCATACACGAAACGTCAGGTAACACGAGGACAGGATGAGGAGGATAATTCTGAACAGCAGAACAATCATAGATAAGTCAAACTAAGTACAAAAATACATACTACATCCGATACTTGCTTGGCAATGTTTAAACATGCTGATTTTTCCCCCCACATTTCATTGTGACAAACCCAGTGTTGGTGATTCAGTATGAAAGAAAATGTAAACACCTGTTCCATAACCCCATAAATCTTTTAATAATGTTCATTAACAGTGCTTTATAAAACAAGTGAAGGCTATAACTTACTTTAAGCTGAGATCTGTCATACAGATACAACCCCGATTCCAAAAAAGTTGGGACAAAGTACAAATTGTAAATAAAAACGGAATGCAGTGATGTGGAAGTTTCAAAATTCCATATTTTATTCAGAATAGAACATAGATGACATATCAAATGTTTAAACTGAGAAAATGTATCATTTAAAGAGAAAAATTAGGTGATTTTAAATTTCATGACAACACATCTCAAAAAAAGTTGGGACAAGGCCATGTTTACCACTGTGAGACATCCCCTTTTCTCTTTACAACAGTCTGTAAACGTCTGGGGACTGAGGAGACAAGTTGCTCAAGTTTAGGGATAGGAATGTTAACCCATTCTTGTCTAATGTAGGATTCTAGTTGCTCAACTGTCTTAGGTCTTTTTTGTCGTATCTTCCGTTTTATGATGCGCCAAATGTTTTCTATGGGTGAAAGATCTGGACTGCAGCCTGGCCAGTTCAGTACCCGGACCCTTCTTCTATGCAGCCATGATGCTGTAATTGATGCAGTATGTGGTTTGGCATTGTCATGTTGGAAAATGCAAGGTCTTCCCTGAAAGAGACATTGTCTGGATGGGAGCATATGTTGCTCTAGAACCTGGATATACCTTTCAGCATTGATGGTGTCTTTCCAGATGTGTAAGCTGCCCATGCCACACGCACTAATGCAACCCCATACCATCAGAGATGCAGGCTTCTGAACTGAGCGCTGATAACAACTCGGGTCGTCCTTCTCCTCTTTAGTCCGAATGACACGGCGTCCCTGATTTCCATAAAGAACTTCAAATTTTGATTCGTCTGACCACAGAACAGTTTTCCACTTTGCCACAGTCCATTTTAAATGAGCCTTGGCCCAGAGAAGACGTCTGCGCTTCTGGATCATGTTTAGATACGGCTTCTTCTTTGAACTATAGAGTTTTAGCTGGCAACGGCGGATGGCACGGTGAATTGTGTTCACAGATAATGTTCTCTGGAAATATTCCTGAGCCCATTTTGTGATTTCCAATACAGAAGCATGCCTGTATGTGATGCAGTGCCGTCTAAGGGCCCGAAGATCACGGGCACCCAGTATGGTTTTCCGGCCTTGACCCTTACGCACAGAGATTCTTCCAGATTCTCTGAATCTTTTGATGATATTATGCACTGTAGATGATATGTTCAAACTCTTTGCAATTTTACACTGTCAAACTCCTTTCTGATATTGCTCCACTATTTGTCGGCGCAGAATTAGGGGGATTGGTGATCCTCT